>NW_006431107.1:21308-65178 GCF_000325575.1 Pteropus alecto
GAGCTGCTTCTCCCACTTCTGTCTCATCTTTTTTGTGTTATCGATCTTCATAAATCCTTTCCTTTGCTGTTCTCCCATATAAGTCTTGCTTTCAGTGCATATTTTGTTGTGTACTGAATACATATTTTGACTTCATTTGTCATTGTTCACCTCCCTCATCCTTTTGTTGTCCTTTCACTGTTTTAGTCATTGCTGATGTGGGCCTAGGAACTATGGAAGCATGGTCGCTTATAGAGGGATCTTATCTGGGAAGGACTTGTCAAGTTCTGTGTCCTTTTTGCCTACTCCGAGTCCGTCCTTTGTCTCCTTTTATCATGTAATTAAGAGGCACTTCTCTATAGACATTTGGAACACATAAATAGCAGAAGAATGGTTCCTGCCCTTGACTAGTGGGAAGACACAGAGTAAATGAGAGGTTCTCAGAATGTGAACCTCTGAGGTCGTCTTAGGGTCCATGACGCACTTTCATGAAGTCCAGAAGATCACAGTCCTTTTAAGAAAAATACTAAGACATTATTGGTGTGTTTCGTTTTGAGGTTATCAGGTCAAAGTGGGATTGTTCACTTTACTCTAACTCAATGACACAGAGTTTGGCCAATGACCAGTTCACGATGCTGCCAAGGATCTGTGCACTACAGATCATTTCAGAATGCAAAATAAAGAGTATGAATTCCAGATTCTACCCTGCAGCTAAGCTTTAAAACACTATCACTTGTTTAGCTTTGATCTGTTTTTTTTAAATGTCCACATTTATTTGGAAGCAGTGTTAAAATATTTTTCTGTGAGATGGAATATCCCTTTATGCTGCAACAGAAGACAGATCAGATTAATCGCAGTAGCAGCGAGGAGAGTCCAGCAGTCCTAAGAGATTGTATGACTTAAAACACATTTGCAGAAATGTTAATACGGTTGACTTATTTCAGAAATTTTGTATTAGACAGTTATTTCTCATGTAATAGACTAGTTCCACTTTCAGCTAGACTAGTAATATTTTAAAATTTTCTCAATTTAAATTTTTAATACAGGCGGTATTGTTAGCAAATACCAGAAGCCCTTTTTAATACCTTTATGTCGTAGAATTCCTGCATTGTACAGTAAATAGAGTAGTTAACCAATATGGTTAACATTGGAAAGTTAAAAAGTGCTATAAATAGCAACAATGATAAATAAATGAGGAGTGATAAATGAGGATGCTTTGTAGTGTAGCGAGGGAAGTCCTCATTGGAAAGGTGACGTTTCCACAAAGGCTTGCGATGATGTAGCTACGAGAATAGGAAGATAGAAGTGTACCGGGCAGAGGTAGCGGCCCGAACAAAACCCCAAGATGGGAATGTGCGTTGGTTATAGTTGAGGCCCAGAGAGATCAGATGGAGGAGACCATGGTAGGAGGTGAAGTGGGAGAAGTAGCAGGGGCCCGTTTATTTCACCGTAAGCGAAAGCGGTAGCCAGTGGAGGTTTTCGAGCAGGGGAGGAAGGGACCTGACTTGGGCTTTCACGGGGTCTATTTGTTCTTGTACCAGGATCTCGGTTTCATTTGTGTGAATGTACCATAACTCTGGGTGCTGTTAAGTTTAAAAAACATAAATTGGGTAGACAACAGAACAGATATCTGATTCACTCTCTTGTCTGCGTTGTTTCCTTTTCTACTCATCCCCTACCTCACTTGTCACATTTCTCAGCTGTTTGGTATTTGACAGTCCTATCTCTTCTACTAAACTAAGGGCCTCCTGTTCTTAGAGTCTAGGTCTTTCCCATCATCAGATAAATCAGACCTCAAGACAGCTTTGCACAGGTTGGTTGGGTGACTGTGTGAATAACAGCTCTATTCCTCTGTGTGCATCCAGAAATCGAAGTCTGATACAGCTGCTGCAGCTGTGCGTCAGTTAAATCCACACATCCGTGTGATGAGTCGTCAGGACCGTGTGAGCGCTGACACAGAGCATATCTATGGTGACGACTTCTTCCAAAACCTGGACAGTGTGGATGCCCGTGAGTTTGGAGGCGGGTGATGGGGGCAGTATCTTTCAGCCATGACCTATTCTAATGCATTTTCCCCTCCATTCACCCACCCCTGCCGTCTCCCCACAGGCATGTATGTGGCCCATCGCTGTGTGTTCTACCGTAAGCCACTGCTGGAGTCAGGCACATGGGGCACAAAGGACAACGTCCAAGTGGTTATCCCATTTTTGACAGAGTCATATAGCTCCAGCCAAGACTCTCCTGAGAAGCCCATTCCCACCTGCACGCTAAAGAACTTCCCCAATGCCGTTGAGCGCACCCTACAAGTGACCAGCCTTGTGGTGAACAGAGAGGTAGAAGACACACTGGGCACATAGTAAGGCTTAGGTGGCACCTGGTCAGTCACTCAGCCACTAACCTCTTAATCATATTCAGATGATGCCAGCCTCAGTGTGTATAACCTGTGCCTATTCCTCAACCTGTTTCCCTCACCTCCCACAGCAGCTAAACCTTTTCAAATGATTCATGTTTCAACTTTAAAACTTTTGTTTTAGAAACACAGGCAAGTGTTTTATGTAAATGAGTATGTATCTGAAAATTAAACAGTACTGTGTTCTTGCTAAACATAATTAATCTTTAATATCATCCTTGCTCATTGTTTAATAATCTCTAACATCAATTCCATATATAGATTCCCCTCACTATTACCCAAAACACATTTAACAGCTGGTTTGTCAAGATAACTGTTTGTGCACATACATACAGAACAGCGTACATATCCTCTAGGTAGACAGAGTAAACATACCGAGTTAACTGGCACTCAAAACCTAACCAAAATTCCAGCCCTCTTTCAACCTAAGAAAATCCATTGTACTATCAAAGTGATTGTTAGTGCAATCTTTGAGGCTAGGTCTAGTCTAGGGGAATTATAGGGTAGCAGAAGAAATACTTTGATCTTTCAACTTCCTTCTACTCCAAGAGTTGCAGAATAGATGTAATTATATTTGGGCCTTCGTCCCCTTCTCCATTCCCCCTCCATGTATGTGTGGTAGATGCTCTGTTATTCCCTGGCCAACATGCAAGAAGGCCTATACAAAGTTTTTAAAATAAACTTCTCATGACGCTCTTGAACTTGACCTCTTTGTGCTTCAGATTCTTTATCCCTGAAAGGTGGCTGACAATAGTATTTTTCACAAGGCTTTTGTGACTCAAGTATGAAGTATCTACAAGTTGTTTATTCTTTCATATCAACCTCATAGGGTGTAGATATTACTGTTAACAGTCTATATTGGAAATGAGGGTACAGAGTTGAAAGGTTTTATCTTGCGTGGATACTCGAAGTTGAAAACCATGGCAGAACTGGGATCTGAACCCCTAGTATTAAGATCAGTTCACCCAATAACTATTTACTGACCTCATAAGTCTCAGAGGGCAAATCTCTGGCAGAATTTCTGCCCAGTCCCCATGGCCTGATCGGGATCATTCATGCTGGTTTTGGTGTGAATATTTTCCTTTCCTACTGAGGCATAACACAACACGCCAGGGATAAGGTACCTACATCTTAAAAATTTCGCACACTTATACTCATGTGTAACTGCCTCTGAGGTCAAGGTCATAGGTTTTTAAATTGAGATGGTGGGAATTGGGAAGTTAGAGGACCCGCATTTGGGAGGCTGCTTTTCTCTCTTCAGCTTAGCATAGTAGATAAGTCTTTTGAGTTTGCTTTCTTCATCAGTGGTCTTTCTCATGCCTTTAGAAATCCATTTTGTCTCTCATACCCTATGTAATCTATTTACTTTGTCTGCAGTGGGCTCGGGATGAGTTTGAAAGCCTCTTGAAGCAGCCAGCAGAAAATGTGAACCAGTATCTCACATGAGTTATCCCATTGTCTGTATGTTCCTTCAGCCTGTCTCCTACCTACCAGCCAAGACACGCTGTAACTACTGTAACCCTCGGCACCTGGCACAGTTTGTGATTGACCGAACAAATGCTTGAGCCTCATGCTGTTGATTGGGGGTTTAGGACTGATGTTCCATGGAGTTAAGCCCACTCCTGGGGCCTCTGTGCAATCCTGCCCTCATGACCCCTCTGATCCCTGATAGAGACTCTACATTTATGGAGCGCACACTATAGCTGGCAGGCACACAAACCCTGGAGGTGCTGGAGCCCATGCAGCACAGCCTGGTGCTGCAGCGGCCATGCACCTGGGCCGACTGTGTGACCTGGCCTTGCCACCACTGGCACACCCAGTACTCCAGCAACATCCAGCAGCTGCTGCACAACTTTCCTCCTGACCAGGTATTACATACTTGCTGGATCCATTTGTCAGAATACATGGCCTGCAAATAGGGAGCTTGCTACAGGTTGCTGACATGTCTCACTCCCGTTAATCCAGCCATGGCGAGCATACCAAGACATGGAGCTCTAATAAAGTCATTAAGCCAGTGCTTTGTGCTGTTGACTGCCTCTGCCCCCACTGCATGCACTTTGTCTCAAGCAAGAGACTTGTTTTCCATTTCCCTCATCTTCAGTATAAGGTGAGTCACACCGATTCCCATTCCCATTGAGGGTGCAGAGACGATAGGAAAGAACTTCGGGAGTTAAGAGCACAGGAACTAGGAACAAGCAAATCCCAGGTCCATTTGACCTGGGGCAAGTCACGTGATTTCTCTCTGTACCTCATTATCCTCAGGTGTGATGTAGGAGTACTGATGGCTTATTTCATGGAAGTTTCTATGAGGATAAACGGAGATTTACTCAGTTACTAGGTTAATTAAGTCAGTACAGTACCTGGGAGTGTGTAAAGTGGGCGAGTAGCTCTATACCTGGCACAAAACATGTCCCAGGTATAGTGAGTTGAGACCTCAGGGTTGAAACGAGGAGTCAGGTTTGTCAGACCTCTCCTCTCAGGTTCTGCTCCCCAAAAACTTTTCTATTCTCTTAGCTAACAAGCTCAGGAGCCCTTTTCTGGTCTGGGCCCAAACGCTGTCCACACCCGCTCACCTTTGATATCAACAATGTGAGTCTTCTGCCTAGGGTCTCCTGAGGTCGGGTGGAAAGTAGATGGGTGGGAAGGAGCCCAAGGCTCCCCAGGTGAGGATATATATGCTCATCTTTCCATACCTTGTCTTCTAGTCCCTGCATCTGGACTACGTGATGGCTACCACCAACCTGTTTGCCCAGACCTATGGGCTTCTGGGCTCCCGAGACAGAGCTGATGTGGCCATACTCCTACAGTCCGTGAAGGTCCCTGAATTCACTCCCAAGGCCGGCCTCGAGATCCATGTCTCTGACCAGGAGCTGCAGAATGCTGATGCCTCTGTCGGTAAGGGTGCTTAGCCAGTTGGCCTGAAACAACCATAGCACTTCTCCCCTGTCCATCCAAGACCCTTCACTTGTGTTTTTCCATTGCCCGACAGGCCTGAGACCCCAGGCCTGACGTTTACCCCCACTGTCGTTTGGTCTTTGCTTCCTCCAGCAAAAATAAGAATAGTTGCTAAAGGCAGATTCTGTCACGCTCTTTACTTTCTTCCCTCCCAGTCTGACTTTCAGGAGGACGAGTTATTCATCTCCTTTCTGTGAGAGTCTTTACTTTGTTCTCAGCTCCTTTTTCTTCACTTTTTTCTTCTGTGTATGTGGGGACGGAGGAGATACATGATCTGCACTAGGATCCCCTCTTCCTTCATTTCTTCCCTCGTCTTGCAGGTCTCCTCCACTTCCTCTTGTTTACATCTTTACTCTGTTGTTAGCCTTCGTACATCTCCCCTCCTCTCTCTCAAGACCTCTCTTCACCTCTCCAGCTGTAACTATGACCAACCTTCCCAGCAATGAGCTTCCTTTGAGTAGCAGACGGTGACCAGGTAGTCATTAGAGAGGTTCTCCCTCCCTCTCCCTGCTGTCCTGTCTCGTGCTCTGTAAGTCCTCCTCTACGCTGGGTCTTCTCTCTGTATAGATCCTTTTTCTCCCCTTCATACCTCTCTCCTCCTCACCCTATCTTCCTCATTTTGTTTTCCAACTTCGTACTCATGTGCTCTCTGTATCTGGCTGTCTCCTCCTCCAGTATTTTCCCATCTCATTCACCATTCCTGGATTGATCTCCAGCATTCTTTCCCTTGGTCCCCCTCTTCAGATTTTCTCCTGTTTATCCATTTCCACATTTCTCTCCTCTCCTCTGTCTGCATTTCCCCCCAGTGCCTCTTCATGTATTATCTTTCCTATATCTCTCTCCTGTTTCACCCTATATCTTCCTCTGTGTCTCTCTGTCTCCCTCTTCATTCTCTTCAAGGTCTGCTCCCTTTATAGCTACATCTGTGTGACTTTGCAAAATTTTTGATTAAGAAAACGTGTAGGATTTACTCTATTAATCAGTTATTTGTGTACTGCGCAAGAGTGTTAAGCACATTGGCAAATTGTTGTGCAATAGAGCTCTAGAACTTTCTGGTAAATCTGAAACTTACCCATGAAACGATAACTCCATACCCCTCACCCTGGCCCTGGGCACCAACATTCTGCTTTCTGTTACTGCAGTTTTGATTCTTAAAGATCTGTCATGTAAAACAGAATCATGTGGTACTTGTCTTTCTGACTCTAGCTAAGCATAGTGTCCTCCAAGTCCATCCATGTTGTTGTGACAGCATTATTTTCCCTTTTGAAGGCTGTGTAACATTGCATGGAATGGGTGGAGCACATTTTCTTCCTTCATTCATCTGTCAGTGGACACTGGGTTGCTTTTACATCTTAGGTATTGTGAATAGTGCTGCTGTCTACATCACCCTTTGTGAATGTCTTCATTTTAGTTCACCAGTGTCTGCAGATGCTTCTCTCTTCAGATCTCCACACCACTTTACTTCTGTCTTTTCCGAAGTGTTTCCTGCTCTACATTTTCTTCTTCCCACTATGCTTTTGCACAGTGCCTCTTCTTTTCAAATCCTTTATCTACATGAATAACTCTGGCCATCCTGGGCTCCTGCCTTATGGTCTCAGTCTCTGACCTGGGATGAGACCTAAAGGACTGACATTTCACTCCTTCCTTGCAGATGATACCTGCTTGCAGGAGCTCAAAGCCATGCTGCCCAGCCCAGAGATGCTCCCTGGGTTCAAGATGTACCCCAACAACTTTGAGAAGGGTACCCCTTGGCAGAGTAGGATGCACTGGGGTGTATCCTAGGCTTGTGTGGGGATTATAGGCCTGCCACATTGCTCAGTGATCACCCTTGATGGTCTAGGAGAGAATTTGCTTGATCTGTCAGGTACCGACATGGAAAATACTCGCGTGCCAGTAGGCAAGAACCTGTTTTTCTCTCTAACTCTGTCTCTTCTTTCTTTGCTCCATTTCAGCTCACAACAGGATGATGACAGCAACTTCCACATGGATTTCATGGTGGCTGCATCTAGCCTCCGGCAGAAAATTATTACATCCCCCCTGCAGACCGATATAAGGTGATGATTGTCTAGATGTCATCTTTCAGTCATTCCCAGGCTTGAGTCTTCCCACATTTGGCCTCTTCTGTAATGCCTAATTGTCTCTAATGGCTACTCAGTCACCTTCTGTCTCACAGAGCAAGCTGGTTGCAGGCAAGATCATCCCAGCCATTGCCACAACCTCAGCAGCTATAGTTGGCCTTATGTGGCTGGAGCTCTACAAGGTGGTACAGGGACACCAACAGCTTGAGTCCTATAAGAACAGCTTCATCAACCTGGCCTTTCTCTTCTTCACCTTCTCTGAGCCCCTTGCTGTGCCTCATCACCAGGTGGAGGGCCTGCTTGTATGCACACTGTTCATCTTACCCATCAGTGACTGAACCTGTGTCTGTGACATTTTGTGTGTGTTTGCGCGCACGCGCTTGTGTGTTTGTGTGTTTCTCAAATTGCCTCAAAATGCCAGGCTTTGTACAGTTGGGTTACCTATATTGTTTGTTAATTCGTCATAAAGATTTTGGAATGTAGACAAAGCAGCTGGCATGTATTGGAACTAATGTGGAGAGGGCCAGCAGATAGAGGGTATCGAATGGGAAGGGAAAGGGTGTGGGAGGGTGCGAGAAGAAATTAGCAGGGTCTCCGCAGTATGGGGCCTTGTGTTTCCCTATTAAAGTGCCAGCTTGTCACTCATGATGAAATGGGGTCACAGGAGGAACAACGCTCTTTTGAACAAAAGAGCACTGTGATTGATCTAATTTCACACATCAAGTTAACGGATGTGGGTAAAAGCATCTGTGATGGCCCCTGTTATACTCCCTTTTGCTTTGTTCCACAGTACAATAACCAAGAGTGGACATCGTAGGATCGCTTTGAGGTACAGGGCCTGCAGCCTAATGGTGAAGAGATGACCCTCAGACAGTTCCTCAACTACTTTAAGGCAAGGCTCCATTTTTACTCACTACCCCGCTGCTGTGAGGGTGGAGTATGCAGGTGACTAGTACTCTTCAAGTGACACTGTTGTCCCTCCTCCTTCCCACCATCTCCAGAGAGAACACAAATTAGAGATCACCATGCTGTCCCAAGGAGGGTCCATGCTCTACTCCTTTTTCATGCCAGCCACCAGACTCAAGGAACACTTGGATCAGCCGTGAGTTGTTCACTAGGCAGGCTGACGGAGTCACTGTGTGCTGGGGTGGGAGTCTCAACTTCTAGCTACGCCCCTTTTGTTCAGTTTCCCCTCCCTTCTTTTAGCCATTTGTCCTTTCTTGCCTGCTTTCTATCTCCCTGATCCTCTTCTCTCTCACCAGAATTACAGAAATCGTTAGTCGTGTGCCCAGACGAGCGTTGGGCCAGCACGTGCGGGCACTGGTGCTTGAGATGTGCTGCAACAATGAGAGCGGCGAGGACTTTGAGGTCCCCTACATACGCTACACCCTCTGCTGAGCCCTCTGCTCTCCTGGTCCTCATCCTCAGGCTTCTTTCAACACATCCCTAGTAGCTGTGGCGGAAGCTGAGCTCAGCCAGGCCCTAGGCCTTACTTCCTTTTTTTTGCAATTATTATTATTTTTTTAATTTTTAACTCGCCGTTGCCTTCTACTGTTTAGAATTGGAATTCTTAATAAAGCATAGTTCATTGAAGTTTTGGCAAGAGCTCACATCCGTCTGTTTCTGTGAAGTAGTGGGGTTCCTGTAGCCCTGTAAATTCAAGTGATCACCCATCCAAAGTGCTCATCCCCACCCCAGCAGCATGAAATTTGCCCCAAATTCAGGTTTAGGAGACAAAGAAGATTGATTCCTACTGTTCTCCTTAGCGTAGGGATTTGCTCCCTTTTCCTCTTGTCCTCACTAATTAGGGTGAAGTGTGTCACCAGTGGGCCACAGAATAGGGCCATCCTTGCACATGTGTTTAAATCTGACTCAGGTTCTTATCCTACCTTTTTTCCTTCAATTTCTTGCTTTATTTATTTTGAGAGGTAGTAAAGGTCTGAACTTGCAGTAGGTATCTGAACGCAGTTTCGCCAGTGTGCACAGTCTGTGTCACGTCCCTCTTTGTGCCTCAGATGCCCCATATTTAAAATAGAGGGATACCAGGCTGTCAGGTGGGGAGTAAATTGATTGAATGTCCTTCAGGTGCTTGGTACCTAGCAGAGATGTAATGTGTCGCACATGCATTTGCTGTTGTCTCAGAGTTTAGATCCTTCTTTTTTGGAGTTGAGTTTGGTTGTATCCCACCTCGCTTGGTGCTCCCAGACCATTTACAAGCATGGTTCGTTGCTGCAAGGGACCTGAAGTGAAAAAGCTCCAGTCCACCCTGGGTATTAGGAAGAGTTCAAAAAAAAAGAACCTTGCCTGTCATAATGTGTGCCAACCTATGCCACGACTGGTCCAGCTCCAACCCTTAGACACAGTATATGCCCTTGCCTCCTAATGGCCATCTTTTTGGCCTGTTGTTCCAGGGATTCATATTCCCTGAAGATGGACTATGAGACATAAGGAGCAGATAGGCTTAGGCCCGGTGTCTTATTTAATGGTAATGCTAGCTGTCTAGGTTAAATGCAGAGGTTTCCAGCACAGGCACTTTTTTTCATCATTATCACTTGGAGCACCCACACAAATTTGCCTACGAGTTGCATTCTTCTGCTCGCTTTCTTCACTTCCACAGTTCCCAAACGCTCAATTCTAGCACAGTGTAACAGGATTTGATGCAAGTATGGAAATGTTCTGTTGTTGAATACTGTAGGTACTAGGCCACATAAAGCTATTTAGAATTTGAAATGAACCTAGTATGAGTGATTAACTGATTTTTTTCAGGTTAAATTTTAATGAGACGTCTCCATAGGGTAGGAGCCACTGCAGTCATTGAACAGAACTCATCATTCCTCCCTGCACCTTGTCTCTGTCTGCATCAACTCAATTTCTGCATCAACACTGAATTTCTGGAGTCCTGTTTGACGGCAGCACAGCTCGTGAAACCTGGTAACCCTGTTCACTTCTCGGCCCATTTTGTCAAACCCAAAGGCCCACCAGTTTACTTCAATATTTGTTTACTGTTATGCTCTTATTTTGTAGAGAAAGAAGAAGAATTGCTTTCTCCCTTGTTTTAGCTCCCCAGTGCCCTAGAATCACCATTGCCGCTCTGTTTCTTTCTTCGGGGTCTATTCTTTCTGTACACAAGTGTGTGACACAAACACAAAGAGAGCGATACCCAATCAGGGAGATACACATGAAGATGATGTTGGTATCTAGCAGGTATCTAATGGACTTCAAGACCACACATGGTGAGCAGGTAGAGGGAGGGCTGGGGGACTCTCAGAATACTAGGATTGTAGTAGTTATTACTCTGGGTTCTCCAAAGAAACAACCAATAGGAGCTATATATGTACATTTGGATGAAGATTTTGTATGGAACTTTTCCATAACCTTACAGATGTATAAACAGATTTTAGAGACATTTAAGACAAACATATAATAATAGATAGTAACAGCTGGATAGATGTCAGGCGACAGATAGATGGATAGATAGAACTGATGGGTATAGAAATACATAGAGATTTTGGAATAGGCTCACATTAGCAGTTTTCCAATGAACTTAATCACAGGGCACGGTAACACAGACCCCTGAAGGGATAAATCAGTGTTCTACACACGCACTTCCTCACCTTTATTCAGTAGTACTCCAGTTTCCCTTAGATAGGGTCAATCACCACACCAGCACAGTAACTTCCATCTTTGCCAGTTGACTCAGGAGCCCAGGTGGCTGGGTGGCTGTCTTAACGTGATTCAGTGAAATCACGTGGTCTGCAGGTGGAAGCATTTCTCACTTTGGAAGTAAGCTGTCAAGGCTGGCATTGCATAAGGTCACATAACAAGCAGCAAATGTCAGTCGGTCACTAGGGACAATGGTGAATGCTGCCACTTCCTCTTCCACCTCTTCATTCCTAGACCCAGGAATCCTGGTTGTGGCAGAAGCAGCAACGTATGTTGGAGGTATCAAGAGCACGTATAGCCTCTTGAAGAACCTGGTTCCAAACCTGAAAGGTAAGATCACCGAATTTGCACTATCACTGGGTCTTCAAACAGTCATTCCACTGCTTCATCAGGCTGCTTGCTTCATAATTGTGGAGAACATGGTGAATTCCATGAGCATGGATCTCATGCCTCACTCCTTCTGCTATACGGTGAGTTGTCTAATTTAAAACACAGTTGTGTTGACCACCATGACTTAGACGTGGCCTCTCCATGAAGCAAGTGTTGAGCCTCAATTCACGGCTCCATGGTGAACCTCATAAGGTTTACGACGACCTCACTGGATCTCCATGAGGAGTTTACTCCAGTGGTCTGGGTTGGGAGGTTATACCGATCCAGCAATGCTAAGAGGCGCCTGAAAGCCCCACAGTGAATGGCGTCCCCTCCACATTTTCACCGATGCTATCCTCAACCCTCCATGTGGCATGATTGTTGTCTGTCATGGGAGGTACGGGAGGTACTCCTGATACATATGGTGAAAAGAAAAGTGTTGTTGTTGTTGTTGTTGTTCTTGTTCTTGTTGTTTGTAACAGAAGGTATAAAGTCTGGAGACTTATTTTATAGGGAAATGAAGGAAAGTCGTTTGTCTCAGAGATGGTTATTGCTGAAGGAGTGAAAAGAGGTAAACTGAAGGAATAAAGAAAGTATGAAAGAAGATTTGTGAAGAAAAATGCTGAGAAAAAAACTTTTATGAGGAACAGGTTGGAAATTTAAGTGCCAAAAGTAGGCCAATGCAAAATTAGAATTGCATTTAATGTTTCTTAGGTTATTGGTCTGACGATAATGTTGTGAAAAGGTTTTCTGAGTAGAAAACAAGGATTCTGTACTTTATCAAAAGGTAATTTCAGTGTTTTACGTCGCCTTAACCAGGTGTCTGAGACTTAAAGAATATTCTGAAACTGGCTTCCGCACCAAATTTTCAAAGGAAGCTCCCTGCAAACATGGAGGGAGTTTCTTCTAAGCCAACTGTATTAAAATGTATGTTGAAAAATTTTAAGGGACGTTTCTCAGAGGATTATGGGTCCAGCTGACTTTGGGAAAGCTTTGTACTCTTTGTGAGCTCAAATTGCCTGCCTTTGGTTTAGGTTAGCCCTCAGAAGGGACTCTAGACCTCCCCACTGTCAGAGCTGTGTACCGGGTAGTGACAGGGACCCCTGGACATCCAGACCAGTTTCTGTACATAGACTCATGGTTTCAAATTGCTACTGTAGTGCCTCCTTGGGTCCAGTTCTGCGCGAATAGGCAGGAAGAGTGCAAGGTACTTGTGGTCCAACTGGCTAAGTGGAAAGACAAGGTGCTAGCAAAAATAATCCATGAAGGGGACCCTGAGGAAGAAACTATCTTCCCATCGCTGTATATGCCAGCAGCTCGACCAGCCCTTGCACAGCCACTCTACCCACAATTGCTGGACAGCCCTTTACTATCATGCCTTTGCCACTTCAATGGCTCAAGCAACCACCAAAGCTGAGGCCACCGAGCCTCCTCTCGGCCATGCAACCAGTTCAGCAGCCTGCAGCCCTTCAAATGCCCCTCCAAGAGGTGCAAGTTCCCTTTAAGATTGGAGAAGAAGGCACACTCCAGCCGGGCTGCCCTGTCTTCAACTATCAGCCATTCAGTACAACCAACCTTCTCTACTGAAAGCAGCACACTGCATCCTATTCAGAGAAACAAGCAATAATTGATCTGCTCGAGTCCATCTTCCATACTCATCAGCCTACCTGGGATGACTGCCGTCAACTCCTCCTAATTCTCTTTAATACCGAAGAATGGCACCGGATTCATTGAATGACAGGGATGACTTCAAGGACAGACACTAGAAGGTATACTAAACACTGCAGCATGGGCCTCAGGGGTTGTGCCTGACACCAGGCCCAAATGGGACTTCAATGTACCACACAGAGGGACTCTCTCAACAGGTACCGGCAGGCCATACTGTAAGGGGTAAAAGTTGGGGCTAGGAAGCCAAAATAAATATGTCAAAAATGGCAGAGATACTCCAAAGGCTAGAGGAGTCATTCACAGAGTTCTGTGAGAGACTATGTGAGGTGTCCTGGGTGTATACCTCTTTTGACCCAAAAGCACAAGAGAACCCTCACATGGTCAACACGGCATTTGTGGCCCAATCCTTCATTGACGTCCACTGCAGGTTTCAAAAATTAAAGGGTTCTGCTGGAATGACTGCCACCCTGCTGCTGGAGGTCGCAAATCGCATCCAGGAGGCCCAAAAGGTAGCTGTCAAATGGATGAGACAAAAGGAGTTCCTGCTGGCAGCTGCATTAGGGGACATGGACCTAGCACAGCAGACTGCTACTCCCACAAGGAAGGGAGAAACCAGAAATAGACCCCTACCTCATCATTACCAGTGCTCCAACTACAAAGAGACCAGCCATTGGAGAAACAAGTTCCCTCATTATAGGGAAGTGCCTGAAAGGCCAAACAATTCAATCAACCTCATAAATAAAAAGACCAGCCTGAGCCAAGAGCTCATCATCCAGGCCAAAGAACTATCAGACTAGGAACGACTGGGCTCCCTGATCCTAAGCCCCAGGAGTCTACGGTCACAATAGCAGTAGGGGACCAATCAATGACTTTTATGGTGGACACTGGGGCTGAATACCCAGTAGAAACTAGGCCCGTGGCTCCCCTCCTGGATGGAACGGCAACTATTGTTGAGACCACAGAGGACCGAGATGCCCGCACATTCTGTAAAGCCCACTCATGTAAGCTAGGGGGCCACTTAGTGACTCGTGAGTTCTTGTACCTACCAGATGCCCCATCCCCCTTGTGGGTAGAGACTTATTAACGAAGCTTGGAGCACAAATCACCTTTACTCTAGGGAAGCCAACCAGTCTCACTCTGAGGAGCCAATCTACATTAATGATGGCTGTGACTGTGCCCGTGAAGGACAAATGGCATCTTTACTCTCTTGGAGAAAACAAACAAATCCAACCTGTCTCCTAAGAGAATTCGCTACTGTCTGGACAGAAAAGGGGGGCCAGGTCTAGCCCCAAATCATGCCCCCATTGTGGTAGGTCAGAAACCAGGGGCCATTCCTGTCACACAAAGACAATGTCCAGTGTCGTCGGAAGCATGCCTAGTAATTCAGCATTCGTGCAATGCCGGAATTATAGTTGAGTGTCAGTCACCTTGGAACATTCCAGTCTTGCCAGTCAATAAGCCAGAAGGGAATGACTACTATCCCATTCAGGATCTCCACGCCATCACCCATGAACTGGCAACCATCCATTCGGCAGTCCCAAACCCGTACACTCTCCTGAGTCTTTTACCTGCTCAAGCAAGCCGGTTCACATGCCTCGATCTTAAAGACACTGTCTTCAGTCTCTGGTTATCTCCGGCCAGCCAGCCTTTGTTTGCTTTTAAGTGGGAAGCCTCATACACAGGGAGAAAAACACAACTGACCTGGTCTTGACTACCACAAGAACTGTTTGGCGAGGCACTGGCCTGAGATCTTGCTGCTTTCCCTGGGAAAACTTTGAACTGCACATTATTTCAGTATGTGCAGTTATTGGCTAGCCCTAAAGAGGCTGTAGGAAAGGTACTAGAGCATTACTGACCCTACTCTGTACCATGGGGTCCAAGGTGTCAGAAGAAGACTCAAATCTGCAAACAGAAAGATACCTTGGGTTCATCATCTCGAAAGGACATCAGACACTTGGACATGAAAGGAAATTGGCCGTCTGTTCAATACCCCAGCCAAATACCAAGAAAGAGGTCCATGTATTCCAGGGACTGCCAGATTCTGTTGGATCTGGATATCAGGTTTCTACAAGATTGCCAAGCCACTGTATGAAGCCACAGTGGGGTCTGGTAAAGACTTCTTGGTTTGGGGCTCTAAACAAGAAAAAGAGCTTTAAATGTAAAGCTTCCCCATACTGTAACTGCGTTAATAAATAATCAAGAACATTAAGTGACTGACCAACGTCAGAATAACTCACTATCAGGGAAAGCTGAATGCATGAACCGGACCCTCAGAACCACACTAACTAAGATTTTATGCACTCAAGGCCTTCAGGCTACTTCCCTTTAGATCTCCCCAAGTGATAAGGAAGTTAGAAGGAGACCTTAGATTAATAGCTGACCTAGAAATGTCCCAACACCTTAGAGAGGATCCCTACCACATCTTTAGAAAGAGCCCTTATCAATTTGAGGAATTGGGTCCACCCCTTTCAGCCAGGAGAAGTATGGGTTGAGATTGGAAGAAGGAGCCACTCCAGCCGAGCTGGACAGGCTCTCATATTGTTATATTAGCAACTCTCACCACCATTAAAGTTGCAGGAATCACCCTGTAGATCCACCACACCCTAGAGAAGAAAGCAGCATCTCCGAAAAATCAGGAGACTTGGACTGCAGAGTCTCTTCCTGATCAGCCACTCCGAGTCACATTCTGGAGGCAGCAGAAGTCCACCTGAGATTGTTGGCCCTGCTCTGGCACCCTTCGAAGCTTGTCAGTCTATGTATGGGAGAAGCTTGAGGATCAACTGATGACTCCTGCAGAAACATTTTCATGGGCGGCGTAGACAGATCCCACCAACCCTCATAAGTTGACCTGGAGGAAAACAACATACCCTGCTCCAGCCACAAACCGAAAGATGGCTGGTCATGCTTGGCCTAAGCCTGAGGAATTTCATCATGAGGCTCCTAATAATTGGACACTGGAGAGGGAGGGAAATTAGGGCAGAGGACTGCGAGCTATGTATCCACATCACCAAAGGGGGGTCAAGGAATTTCAACCTTGATTTTCTATAGCTACTATGAATGTAAGGGAACTCAGAAAGGGACCTGTGCCTATAACCAGACTCAATGTTCAATATGCAACCCAGGAAGTAACAACCTTATGTATGTTATAACCCAAATGACCCTCCCACTGAAACAGTTTTTAAAATAGTTTTTGAAATAAGGGTAGCTTTGAGGGACTACGAGGGAGGATAGACAAATGGACCCATGTTGGTCCAGACTAAAGTTAAAGAAAATCCTAGTCAAATAACTCTAAAGTTTGTTGCTTGTGCTGGTATGAGTCAGGGTCAGTGGGAGAAGGGGAGATTCTGCAGATCTCTCAGCTGAGAAGAAAGCTATAGGACAGAAGAAAAGTACGTGTGTCCCCACAGTTTCTCATGTGGTATAAGCTGTGCCTATTGGTTATGTGTCCTCTGGGCTACTTGGGAAGAAGACACCACCAACAAGAATGAAGTGTATCTAAGAAAAGGGGTCGCTTTGTCAAACTGCACCACACATATGTACAATCCATTAGAATTAATCATAACCAACCCCTTGGATTCCCATTCAAATTTTGGAGAAGTATTTATACTTGGCATTGACAGGATGGGGCTAAATTCCTACGTTCAAATTTGTAGAGGTCAAGTACTAGACCATCCAGCTCAAGTCTATCAGGTTTATTAGTCCTTCTAATAAGGAAGTAACTGAGCTCCTACCCTCACTGACAGAATCAATCAAAAACTTATTTCTCAGGATGGCTGAATGTCACTTCTTGCTATGTATGTGGGGGAACTCTGGTAGGGGACAGGCAGCCGTGAGAAGCTACTGAATTGGTTCCCACCTAGGCAACACCAGACATAATGACCCCACATACCTGTAACGATGGTCAATAGATTTTAGAACATACAATTACAGGGTGATACTGCTTGGCCAGAGGTGGAAGAAATCTCATAAAGTCAGTCGGAAATTTAATTTGCTTAGGCCAACAATATCATAATGCCACTTCTAAATGAAGTGTGTGGTGGAGAGACAGGAAAGAGAGAAATCTGTTGGCCAGATTCCCAGAGCTGAGTAGTGTCTGGCATAACCCAGGCAGGGCCTGAAAATAGATAGCCCAACAAATATCCACTTATATCTGCCTCCCCCCAAATTGGGAGGGGAGCTGTGTAATTAGCATGATAAAACCCTCCTTTTTCCTCTTACTTCTGAAAACAGGGGAACTGCTTGGTCACCCGGTCCCACAATCCTTACAATGTACAAAAAAAGAAGTCCAAATAGGGGACTGGAAGGATGATGAATGGTCCCCAGAATGAATAATCCAATACTGTATACCTGCCACTTGGGCAAAAGATGGATCTTGGGGATACTGTACCCCCCATTTACATGTTAAACCAAATTATTCAACAGCAAGCAGTTTTAGAGATCATTACTAATAAGACTGGGAGAGCCTTGACACTCCTTGCACATCAACAGACTCAGATGAGAAATGCCATCTACCAGAACAGATTGGCACTAGATTATCTATTGGCAGCATAAGGAGGTATGCATGGGAAATATTCAATCTCACTAATTGGTGTATACAAATAGATGACCAAGGCCAGGCAGTTGAGAACCTTGTCGAAAAAATGACAAAACTGGCACATGTGCCTGTGCAAGTATGGCACAGATAGGACCCTGATAACCTCTTTCGAGGCTGGTTTTCTATCTTTGGGGACTTTAAGACCTTAGTTGGAGTAGCACTCCTCGGCGACTGCCTCCTTCTGCCTTGCCTGTTGCCTCTTGCCTTCTGGTCGATTACCTCCCTCGTAGAGGCCATAGTTGAGAGAAAGACTGCAGCAAAGATCCTAATGCAGTGGAATTACCAGTCTCGAGCTCAGGAACCAGTAGCATAGTTCCCGTCCACATCCTAAGGCCTGAGAAGCAGGAAAACTGATAGACATGATCTAGTCAGAGTCTGAATCTGAAGCAGTGGAAAATCAGCATCTCAGCTTGAAGACACTCAGGCAGAGAAAAAGAATTCTTTCTTGCTCAGCCATTTTGTTTATGTCAGGTCTTCAAAGGATTGCATGAGTCCCACCCACACTGCGCAGAAAGATCTGCTCTACTCAGTCAGTGTGAAGCTCGTCTAGAATCACTTTCTCAGACACACTGCAAGATCATGTGTAACCAAATATCTGGGCACCGTGTGACCCAATCAAATTGACACAGAAAACTAAACATTGCAGTGACCATCCTCAGGTTTCCTACTGGAAACCCTTGATCCTGAAGAGCCTTAAAAGAATCTCATCATGGATATTAAAACCAGACTCAAGTAATGACCTTTCTTGGCTTAAAATCTTGCCATGGGCTCTCTCCTTAAAGGTGTGAATAGCAGAGTTCTTATCATAGTTACCAAAACTTCAGATCCATATTCCATATACCCTTCAGATCTACCTTCTACTTATTTCTTCTTTACTCACTATTTTTGTCTTTTCTTCCTAGGTCCCTTGCATGATGAAATAGGGAAAGGGTAGGCAGGTGTTAGGAGCTTGGGTGTCCCCAATTATTTTGAAAACAGGTTATTTTGCTTCAAGCATAGGTTTGACAGTGATGAGGCCAGTCTCATCACCAAGTTCCTTCCCAAGGTGGATGGGGCATGAAGAGGCAAACACATGCTCCCAAAGTGTGTCCTAATGAAGGGCAAAGTGGCCCCTCACCACACTCATTTGAGGATTGCAATTCTATCTCTGCAAATGCTTTAGAGCATCTGTTTGCCCTCAGTTTAAGGGAAGAAACTCATAACTCTCTAGAAGTAATAAGGGCTAAGGAAATGGCAGGCCAGTGGGAGACTGGGAAGACAAGACTGCGGCAGACAGTATGTGCTAGTTGTGTCAGATGCAGGCTATGTCACCTGCAAGTAGGTGTTGCTGGGTCATGTGTTGATATCACAGGAAGATTCATTTATGACAGAGTTTTTCTAAAGTTGTTAACTTCTTTTCTCTTTTTTTATTATATGTGCACTATTAAAGATTTCAAATATCAGGACAATCTATTACACACTATTGTTTTTATTTATTTATGGTAGTAAAATACAATGAGATAAGTTTACCATTTAACCATTTTTACATGTACAGTACAGTGCCATTAAGTATATTTGCATTGTGCAGTTGTTAAAACTAATCATATATGGAACTTTTAAATCTCCACAGACTGCTCTCAGTCCAGCTCTTGGCAGGCACCATTCTACTTTCTACTTTCATCAACTACTAGTCCTTCTAGTAAGTAGAATCAAACACTTGTCTTTTTCTGACTGTATAAAGTTAATGCATGTATCAGAATTTCTTTACTTCGCGGTAGGCATGTTTTGTTGATACATTCATTTACCAGTGGACATCTACCCATTACTTTTTAATTAAACTTGGTTAAAACATTACATAAAAGTTCTTCAAAACATAAAAGTACAGCCTGATGAAGTATTAAAAGGAAAACACTCATACAGTCAGTACCCAAAACTACACGAGTGTCTTCCCAGAAGGTCCTCTGATGCTCCTTTCTAGGCACTAAATCCTCTCCTGGAGCATTGCTAAGCATGAGTGTTATCTCTTTCTGAACTTCAAATGAATCGCAACACAATGCAGTTGGTGTTCCAATTTTGTCCACCCGTCTTAATTGTTTTGACATTTACAAAAAAAAAAAATCATATTAGCAAAATAGTATAATGAATTTTACGTAGGGCCCAGCCTGATTCAATAATCTTAAACTCATGGTCAAAATTATTAATAGCCCTAGATTATATCAAAATCAGATCATTTTATTTCTAAGTTCACAATATGATTCTCTAAAGAAAAGAGAAGTTTTCTCCACAGTCACAAAATAATACCATCATTATCACAACCAAAAAACACAACACAAAAGCTTTAAAAAGCATTTCCCTTAAACTTATGTAGTTCACTTGGAGTAGAATTTAGATGCTATACAACAAGTAGAGTTTTTTCATAGCTGTAATGTTTATTGCATTTGGCATTGCTCTAAGGCATTTGAGAGGCAACATACTATAAGGTAATGCAAACCAAAATATAATCCACTTACATAACTAATTCTATTACCACACTTTATAAAACTCTTTTATCAGCTTGGTTTTGCACAACTTATTTTATTTTCAAAAGTGCAGCCACCTTGTATTTGAAATATTTGGCAGATGAAAGTCAAGCCTCTCCAAGAAGGAATAACTTTTTCTCCTCAGAGGGGCCACATATGAGTGATACTGCATAGCCTCATGGGCCATTTCCCACCCCGCCCTGTCCCACAACTACTTTCATATTTGCGCTTAAGGAAACGCAGGTACAAAACAGAGTCATCCATGGCCTGCATCCATGCCTGGCTCAGTTGAGTCTACTCACAGATATCTTTATTCTGTCACTTGCCTTCTTGCTTACCTCCCTGCCTTGCTCTATAGTGCTGTCAGCTTTCCTAAGGGTAGACACTGATTTCTAAGCTACAGGCTCAGACCTCAGCAGGAGAGTTTACTCTCTCTGCTGCACAGGCTGAGATTTTGTCTCAGTAGAGACAGTGTTTGTTCCCTGAGCCTGAGGTCTCTACGATTTGCCTGCGCATATATATTCTTGCATTATGCACTGGAGAAATGTCTATGTTTTGCTTATTATCACTATGTTTATAAATTATTTTTTGAGTAAGGGTTGTATTTTGGATACTGTACTTTATGTAACATCTGGCTGGACTGCACCTTCCCCTGGGAAGCTGCTGCAAAGTTTTACGTGCAGTGAAGGACCATCCAGACTACAAGTCTGTCAGAGGAAGGATCATGAATCCCTACATAAAGCTCTGTACATCCTCAGATTTAGGGGGTCAGCTGTGCAGAAATACATGTTATCCACCTTTCTGCCTCCCTTTGACAGTTGCCTACGGCTATGTGAATACCCTACATAGAATACTTCGGCATCGCCAGGGTTTCTCCCCGAGAGATGGATGGGCAACAGAATTATGCAGTTTAGATGTGGTGAGATTCAGAGTCCTATGGCTAAGTCCTCATTTTCAGGTGATTCACTGTCCAACCCTCCTACCCATTCCCTGCTTGTGCTGTTGAGTAAGAGATATGGGGACAGACTGAGCTGCGAAGCATTAGTGCTTGTATCTCTGAGAAGCTATGAAACACTCCATAACCTTGTTCTGGGGACACCTGGGCAGGCCCTAAGCTTGGTGGAAGTCAGAGATGTGTGTGTGTGGGGGGGGACTGCTTGACACAATAAAAAAAAAGCTCTTTTATTTAAGCTCAATAATCTACTAATAAATAAATGAATGCAGGACAATTCAATGAAAATAGGTAAATAATACACTGAAACAATAATTTCAGCAGAGAGATGAAATCATAAAAAAGAACAAAATGAAGATTTGGGAGCTAAAAAAGAATAAATGAAAAATTTTAAATGCAGGAGAACATCAAAAGCAGGCTTTTTCAAGGAGAAAAAAGTAATCTGTGATTAAGTCAAGATCCTTGAAATAACCCAGTTAGAAGAAAACAATGAAAAATTAAAGAAACTACATGTGATCCACATGGTACCAGTAAGAGAAACATTCTACATGACTCTGGAGTCCAGTGTAAAAAAGGTCGAAGAAGGAGACGTAAAACAAAACTTTAATTTTAAAAAGGAATGGCTGAAAACTTCTTGAACCCAGGAAGTGACTTGGACATAGAAGATAATGAAACAAATCCATCATCTCAAAATTTCTATTTAAAACATCATCCCTAAGATACATTAAAATGAAATTGTGTAAAGTTAAGGGCAATAAGAGAATTAAAACAGCAACAAAACAAACAAAACTCCTTCTCTCTCACAAGAGAAACCTAGAAGGCTTTCTCACCAGAAACTTTGCAGGTAGGTGGAGAGTATATGATATTGTAAAGTGCTGAAAGAACACAAACTGCCAACTAACAACCCTTTCGGTGACAAAGTTGTTCTTTACAATGGGGTGTGATAAAGAATTTCCCAGACAAAGTTGAGAGAATACATTGTCACTGGATCTGCCTTACCAGAAATGCTGAGGGGAGTTCTTCAAGAAGAAATGAAAAACAGCTAATTAGTAATTGGAAAACAGCACACTGGTAAAGGTAAGTACATAGTAAGATTGAGAATATTCTGATACTGTACTTTGTGGTGCAGTGACTATGTAACTATTGTATAAAAGTTGATGAATAACAGTACTGAAATAAATTATAGCTACAATAATTCCTAGTGGATGGGAAACACAAAAAAGACATAAATTGTAACATCGAAAACAAGGCATACTAAAAATGTAAATTTTTGTACATGATGGTATTTAAGGTGTCATCGGTGTTAAACAGAATGTCATATCTCTAAGAAGGGCCAACTAACACTCATGAGAACCACAGAGCAAAGCCCCACAATAAACAAAAGATGAAGGAAATCTGAACATACCTCCAAGGAAAATCATCAACTTGAAAAGGAAAGCTGCAAGGGATAAAGAAATGAACCAGGGAACTACAAAACAGTGAAAGAACAGTAGATGGCATTAGTATGCCCTTACTTTTCAATAGTTATTTGACATGTAAATGACTAAAATTCTCGAATAAAAAAAATAGGAATGGCTGGATTTATTTTTAAAAAACAAACAATATTCAATATGAGGCCTACAAGAGACTCACATCAGCTTCAGGGACACACATAGGCTCATATAAAGGGATGAAAAAAACAGATTCCATGGAACTGGGAACTAGAACAGGAAAGGGCTAGCTTTCATGTATTAAAACCTGTGTAAACTTTAAGTCAAAGCTGTAACTAGAGACAGAGAAGGAGTCAATTCATGAGGATGTAACGAGTGCAAATATTTCTGCTTATAATACTGGAGCACTTAATTTGTTAAGCAATACTAACAGAAACCAAAAGAGAAACTGACAAAACAATAACATCAGGGGCCTTAGCATGCCAAACTCAACAATTCATAGGTCATCTAGACTGAATATCCACAAGGAAACACTGGACTTGAATATCCTTTAGGCAAAATAAACTGAATAGACATATTGTGAAGTTCCTCTCAAGGACACAGGGAAACTTTTCTCTAGAATTGATCACATGTTTGTTTAGGTCACAAACCAAATCTTGATAAATTCAAGGAGTCTGAAATTATACCAAGTGTTTCATTCAACCAGAATGGTGTACAACTCAAAATCGATCACAGAGTAAAACTGGAAAATTAAACAGCGTAAGCCTGAACGACCAATGGATCAAATAGAAGACAAAAGAGAAATTTCAAAAATCTCGAAACAGACAGAAACGGAAAGGCACATGGGATGTATCGCAAGCAGTTCCAAGAAGGAATTATAGTAATAAACACCTACACCAGGAAAAAACAAATCTCATGTAAATGATATAAATGTACACCTCAAGAAACTACAAAGAAAACAGACTACATTCAAAATTAGCAGAAAGAAGGAAATATGATCACAGCAGCAGTAAGTAAAGAAAAGGCCAGAAAAACAAAACAAAACAAACAAAACTAAAAAAGTTTGTTTGCCCCAAAAGATAAACAAAAGTGGCAAATCATGTTAGATTTAGGAAAAAAAGGAAAGAGATTCAAATCATAAAATTAGAAATAAAAGAGATGTGACAGTTGATACTGCAGAATCAATAAGGGATGACAATGAACAATGGTTTGCCAACAAACTGGAAAACCTAGAAGATGTGAGTAAATTCCTAGAAACACATAACCTACCAAGATGAGTTATGAAGAAATAGAAAATCTGAACAGACCATTAATGAATAAGGAGACTGAATCTATAATCAAAACCTCCCCCAAAGTAAAGTTCAGGAGGAGATGATTTCTCTAAAAAAAATTCCAAACATTTTAAAAGTATTCACACAAAGATTCTGGAAAAATATGGCAGAGTGAGAGACATCCTCAGATCTCTCCCCTTGGAACAACAATAAGCTGAACATTTAAAATTCAACAAAAAACACCCAAACTGCACACAAGCACGTCAGAGCATGGGATCTGTGCATAAGAGCTACCACAGGTTAGAACCCTGGGTGTTGGACTGGAACAAATAAAGAAGCTGCCTCTCTCAGCTGCTGGGATCCAGGAGGCTCAGACGCCACCTATTGAAACCAAATGAAAAGTGTTTTCTGTGCAGTAGGCTAAAGAGAGACCTTTAAATCTCCTCTCTAGAAAAACAACAGAATATACTTCCATTAATGCCCAGGTGGAAAAATAGTCCAGTAAACACCATGAACAACCAAAGTGACAAGGCATCTCACAAAGAAAGAGAAAAATCTCCAGAAAATGAGCTTACAGACATAGAAATATGTGGCTTAAATGATAGAGAATTCAGTATGGTACTTCTGAAAAAACTCAGTTCCTACACGAGTCCTATCAACAATTTCAGGAATTGCAAAAACAGCTAGATGAGCAGAGCATGGAAATTGAAAATCTCAAAAAGAACCAAATTGAACTGGAAGTTTAAAAAAAAAAAAAAGATTTGAAAAATGAAATAGCAAGCTTGGGAAATAGAGTCAACCAAATGGAGGAAAAGATCAGAAATAAATCAGAAGCAAGAAGAGAGAAACCAAAGAATGAAAAATAATGAAAGAGAAATACAAGAACTAACTGATACCATCAGGAGAGGAAACATAAGAATAATGGGCACTACCAAAGGCAAGGAAAAAGAGCAGGGACTAGGAAGCATTTTTATACAAACAGTGGACAAGAATTTCCCAAATCTAAGGAATGAGCTGGAACTTGGAATTCAAGAAGTCAACAGAAAATTGAGTTATCTCAACCCCAAAAGGCCGTCACCAATACACATTGTATTAAAGTTATCAGAAATTAATGACAAAGATATAATTCTCAGGGCAGCTAGGGAAAAGAAAACAGTAACATAAAGGAAAACCCATTAGATTATCATCAGACTTCTCAGTGCCGCCCTTACAAACCAGAAATAGAATCAAATATTTTAACTATTAAGTGAGAGGAACTACCAGCCTAGAATACTGTATCCAGCTAAGCTCTCCTTTAGATATGAAGGAGAAATTAAGACCTTTTCAGACATACAGAAATCGAGGAAGTTCTCCTCTACGAGGCCTGCACTACAGGAAATTCTGAAAGGGGTCAGCTCATCTAAAACCAAATAACAACAACGAAAAAATACATAATTAGGAGTAAAATGACTATCAAGCAAATAGAAGGAAGAAGTGCAACCCTTAGAACAGAGCATTATAGGCTTAAATAATAAGAGAATTGCTATAATAAGATAGTAATGAATGTTCAGCATACATAGAAACAAATTGAGATAACAATGACTGAAAAGGGGAGGATTCAAAGATCCAAATTCACACAGGAGAAAGGAGACAAGGCACATATAGAAGAAAATGGATGACTGTATACACACACACAGACACACACAATAAGAAGAGATTTGCTATAGTAAGATAATAATGAATGTTCAGCATACGTAGGGACAAAATGAGAAAACAATGACTGAAAAGAGGAGGATTCAAAGATCCAAATTCACAAAAAGGAATAGAGATAAGGATGCACAGAAGAAAATGGACAACTGTATATGTATACATATATCTTTTACATATTCATAATGGTAACTGCTATCCAAAGATTTAAAACTGTTGTATGTAACGTAAAACAAGTAGGACCAGAGGGAAAACCCACAAAAGTCAATGAAAATAAAGAAAACAGAAGCACAAGGTCAAGGAAGCAATGGAAACACTGAGCTACCAGAAAGCAAAAGATAAAATGGCTATAAGAAGACCGCATATTTCAAAAATCACTCTAAATGTATATGGATTGAACTCACCAATAAAAAGTCACAGAATTGCAGAATAGATCAAAAAACAAAACCCAATCATATGCCGCCTGCAGGAGACACATCTCAGCTCCAAAGACAAAACTAGACTCAAAGTGAAAGGGTGGAAAACGATATTTCAAGCAGATGGCATTCAAAGGAAAGCAGAAGTAGAGGTACTTATATCAGACAAAATAGACTTCAAAATACAAAAGATAAAGATACTGAGGGACACTTCATAATGATAAAGAGAATCATGCACCAAGAAGACATCACACATTAATATCTATGCTTTCAATCAGGGAACCCCAAAATACGTAAAACAATTACTAACAGAACTAAAGGGAGAAGCAGAACAGAACACTATCATAGTAGGGGACCTAAATACCCCACTGTCGGATATGGATAGGTCATCCAAACAGATAATCAATAAGAAAATGACATTCTTGAATGACACATTAGACCATCTGGACATAATCGATATATACAGAGCCTTCCATCCCAAAACAGCTGCTTACATTCTTTGCTCGAGTGCACGTGGAACATTCTCAAGAATCGACCACATACTGGGACACAGAAATAGCCTCAACAAGTAGAAGTGTGTTGAAATCATAATGCTTTGAAACTAAAGATCAACTGCAAAAAGAAATCAGGAAGAGCCACAAATATATGGAGATTAAACAATATGCTACTGAAGAATAACTGGGTCAGAGAAGAAATAAAAAGAGAAACCAAGAGATACATAGAAATGAATGATAATGGGAATATTTTATATCAAATTTTGGGACATGGTAAAAGCAGTCATAAGAGGAAAGTTCATATCATTACAGGCCTATCTCCAAAATCAAGAAAGAGCCCAAATAAACAACCTAATGCTATATCTTAAAAACAAAACAAAACAAAACAAAAAACTAGAAAAGGAAGAACAAATGAGATCTAAAGTCAGCAGAAGGAAAGATGTAATCAAAACTAGAGCAGAAATAAATGAAATAGAAAATAACAACAACAACAACAATAAAAACAATAGGAAAAATAAATGCAACAAAGAGCTGGTTCTTTGAGAAGCTTAATAAAGTTGACAAAGCCCTGGCTAGATTCAATAAAGCAAAAAAAAAGAGCACAAATAAACAAGATCAAGGATGAAAGAGAGGTAATTACTACTGACAGAAATACAAAGGATCATGCAAGAATACTATGAAAAATATATAATACCAAATTTAATAACGTAGAAGAAATGGACCAGTACTTAGCAAGATACAACCTTCTTGGACTGCATCAAGAACTGGAAAATCTAAATAGACCAATCAGCAGAATGGAAATTGGAACAGTCATAAAAAAACCTACCAGGACAAGATGACTTCACCAAACATTCAAAGAACATTTAATACCTATTCTCAAATGTTCCAAAAAATTGAAGAGGAGGCAATGCTCCCCAACTCATTTTATGAGGCCAAGATTACTCTGATACCAAAATTTGATAAAGTTAACACAAAACAAGAAACTACAGACCAATATCTCTCATAAACACAGATGCAACAATCCTAAATAAAATACTAACGAACCAAATACGGCAACATATACCACGATCAAGGGAGCTTTATCCCAGAATGGTTCAACATATGCAAATTGATTAACATGACATATCACATAAACAAATTAAAAAATAATCATATAATTATATCAATAGATGCATAAAACGCCTTTGACAAGACACATCATTCGTTTATGATCAAAACACTTAACAAAACTGACAAAGAAGGAAAGTACCTTAACATAAGAAAGGCCATATGTGACAAACCCTCAGCCAATATTATACTTAATGGTGAAAAACTAACAACCTTCCCTCTAAGATCAGGAAGAAGACAAGGCTGCCCATTTCACTACTGCTATTCAGTATAACATTAGAGGTTCTAGCAAGTGCAATAAGGCAAGAGAAAGATATAAAAGGCATTCGAATAGGATATGAAGAAGTCAAACTGTCACTATTTGTGGATGACATGATTCTCCGTATAGAAAACCCTAAAGACTCCAGGAGAACACTACTACAAACAAGCACAGTAATGTCTCTGGATATAAAATCAACATTCAAAAATCCATAGCATTCTTATACTCTAATAAGAAGTGTCAGAAACAAGTGGAAAAAGTAATTCCTTTTGCAATTGCAACAAAAAGAATAAAATACCTAGGAATAAATCTAATGAAACATGTGAAGTACCTATATAATGAAAACTATAAGACCCTATTAAAAGAAACTGAAGAAGATACAAAGATATTCCGTGTTCTCAGATTGGAAGAATCAACATAGTTAAAATGAACTATTACCTGAAGCATTATACAGATTTAAGGTAATCCCCATCAAGATTCCAAGGGCATTTTTTAAAGAAATAGAACAAAACATCATCAAATTTGTATGGAAGCACAAAAAGATCCTGAATTGCCAAAACCATCCTGAGAAAAAAGAACAACGCTGGAAGCATCGCTCTGCTCGACTTCAAATTATACTACAAAGCGACAGTAATCAAAACAACATGGTATTGGCAGAAAAACAAACTCACAGAACAGTCGAACAGAATCTTCTGTCCAGAAGTAAACCCATATTTATATGGACAAATAATTTTTGACAAAAAAGCATTCTCGATAGAGAAATCCTAAAGACTCCACTAGAATACTACTAGAAACAATAAGCAAATACAGTAAAGTCTCTGGATACAAAATCAACATTCAAAAATCCATAGCGTTCCTATACTCTAATAATGAAGCATCAGAAAAGGAAGTAGAAAAAATAATTCCTTTTGCAATTGCACCAAAAATAATAAAAGTACCTAAGAATAAACTTAACAAAACCTGTGAAGTACCTATATAATGAAAACTACAAGATCCTATTAAAAGAAATCGAAGAAGATACAAAAAAATGGAAAGATATTCTGTGTTCTTGGATCAGAAGAATCATCATAGTTAAAATGACCATGTTACCTAAAGCATTATACACATTCAATGCAGCCCCTACCAACATCTCATCAGCATTTTTTAAAGAAATAGAACAAAAAATCATCTGCTTTGTATGGAAGCACAAAAGACCACGAATTGCCAAAGCCATCCTGAGAAAAAAAGAACAAGGCTGGAGGCATCACTCCACCTGACTTCAAATTATACTACAAAGTGACAGTAATCAAAATGGCATGATATCGGCAGCAAAGCAGACATACAGACCAGTGGAACAGAATCAAGAGTCCAGAAGTAAACCCATATTTATATGGGCAAATAATTTTTGACAAAAGAAGCCAAAAATGTACAGAGGAGAAAGAAACCCTCTTGAATAAATGGTTCTGGAAAAACTGGAGGGCCACCTGCAAAAGAATGAAACTAGACTGTTATCTGTCACTATCACCACAACCAAAATTAACTCAAAATCGAATAAGGGCCTGAATATAAGACCTGAAACAGTAACATGCATCAAAGAAAACTTAAGAACAAAACTCAAGACCTTGGACATAAAGAGGATTTTATGAATTTGACCTCAAAGGCAAGGGAAGTAACAGTAATAATAAATGAATGAGACTATATCAAACTAAAAAGCTTCTGCTAAGCAAAAGAAACTGTCAACAAGGTAAAGAGACAACCATCTGAATGAAAATGTATTTTCAAGCAATGCCTCTGATAAGGGCCTTATATCCAAAATATATCAAAAAACTCATACGACTCAATCACAACAAATATACAAATGATCCAATCAAAAATTGGGCAGAGAACCTGAACAGACACTTCTCCTTAGAGGACATACAAATGTGCTCCAAACGTATGAAAAGATGCTCAACATCACTAGTTATTAGGGAAATGCAAATCAAAACCACAATGAGATATCATCTCACACCTGTTAGAATAGCTATAATCAACAGGACAAGTAATAACAAATCTTAGAGAGGATGCAGAGAAAAAAGAACCCTCATACACTGCTAGTGTGACTGGAAATTGGTACACTCACAATGGAAAACAGTATGCGGGTTCCTCAAAAAACTAAGAATTGATCTACCGTATGATCTAGCAATCCTTCTACTGGGTATTTACCCCACAAACTTGAAATCCAAAAAGATATTTGCACACCGATGTTCATAGTAGCATTATTCACAGTGGCCAGGACATGGAAGCAACCAAAGTGTCCAATGATAGATGATTAGATAAAGAAGCTGTGGCCCATATGTACAATGGAATATTATTCAGCGAAAAGAAGAGTTGAAATGCTGCCATTTGTGACAACATAGATGGACCTTGAGATAATCATGCTAAGCGAAATAAGCCAGAATGAAAAAGTAGAAAATCTCATGATATCACTTTATGTGGGATATAAAACTAAGAGCAACAAATAAACAAGACAAACAGAGACTCATGAACATGGAAAATAGACCTGTGGTTACCAGAGAGTAGTGTGTGGGGGAGAAGGAAAAAGGTTGATGGAGTAAAACGGGTAAAATTGAGGGGAAGGTAAAGTGAATAAATGAGATCAAATATATGGTAACTGAAGGAAACTGGACTTTGGGTGGTAATCACACAATAGAATATATAGGTGTCAAATTATAATGTATACCTGAAAATTTTATAACAGTATTAATCAATGTTACCCCAATAAGCTTAATAACAAATAAAATAAAATAAAATAAAATAAAATAAAATAAAATAAAATAAAAAAACAAAGTTTTAAGAGAACCCTGAGCACATCCTCAGTGATGACTTTAAGCCATCAAGAATGAAGGCACAGAGCTAAGCATGGGAGATATGTGTAGAAAAAAGACTTGAAATTGAAGTTGCTCATAACAGTGAAATAAGCTCTCGAGTGGAGATCAAGAGGGAGATGGGGAAAAATGCACAGTGCAGCAACTCAAATGTAAATCAGCATGCCCATGTTGTATTTCCTAAGACCAACTCAGTCTAATAGAAAAAAATAGTAAAGAAGCAATAAAAGAATAAATGACCTAGAATTATTGGCCTCACCAAGCATAACTTGTTACATAGGGTTGGTTTCAGAAGCAAATATAGAGAAATTGCAGCCCCACAAGTTTTCATCATTGTAGATGTTCTTTTAAGCCATGTTATCTGACAGGACACCACGAAAAGGTAAAAGAAATTCTAAAATGTTATAGCAAGAATCACAGGAGTAACCAATAGAAATCTGTCTCTTGGTACAATGTTGGAAAATGTCATTTGGCTACGGATTTGTACCATAATAAAGTAGTCCATAAATATAGACTATAAACACAGAAGGCACAAAATAAATAACTTTATTGTTATATCTGGAAATGAAATGATAGACTCATGGTATATTATTGTGAGCAGTTATTTATAAAGGAAAAAAAAACACTCATTGGATTATAAATAACCATAAAAAGATGTTTAAGAAATTGGAAGATTATAAAAAGCCTCAGAGTTTTGGTGTGTTGCCTAGAGAGCCCACCACATTCATTCCTGTTGCTATGTGTCCATTTATACTGGTGAGAAATTCAAATATAATTTTTATAGTTGCATTTAATATTCCCTTTAAAAATAAATGCTTTCTGCCAAAAAAAAGAAAAGTATTCATACTCATACTTCTTAATCTCTTCCAAAGAAACGGCAAGTTGGAAACATGCCAAACTCATTATGAAGCCAGCACACCACGATACCAAAGTCACATAAGGGCACTGCCAGAAGATAAAATTACATGCCAATATACATGGATACAGATACAAAACTTCTTTTTTCTCTTTAAAATAATGTTACTGAGATACAATTGTTATATAACGTTATTTAAGGTGTACAACATTTTGGTATAATACATTTGTGTATTACAAAATAATTAACACCATAGCATTAGCTGACACTTTTATCCTGTCATGCAATTATTATTATTTTTTTTTTGTAGTTAGAGCCATTATGCTTTTGTTCTTAGCAACTTTGATGTTTATAATACAGTATTGGTTAACTATAATTTTTATGCCATACATTAGATTTTCAGTTGATTTTTCACTAGTCGCAAATGTGTAACCTTAAAGAACATCTCCCCTATTACCTCACTCTGCAGCCCCTGCTAACCTCCATTCTGCTCTGTATTTTATGAGTTTTTTTCTGTCTCCCGCATCTAGGTCATATGAAACAGTATTTGTTTTGTCTGATTTCTCTCCATTGGCATGTCATCTCAAGATCCAGCCATGTTTTTGCCAATGGCAGAATTTCCTTCTCTCTCATGGGTCAGCATTCCATTGTACATGTATACCACATATTCCTTATCCATTCGTGAATGATAGACACTTAGGTTATTTCCATATCTCTGGCTATTGTAAATGATGCCACAGTACACATGTATGTGAGTGGGGATATTTCTTTCATATGGTGATTTTATAGGTGGGATTGCTGGATCATATGACTGTTCTGTTTAGGTGATTTTGATAGCATTATTGAAATATATTTGACCTGTAACCGAAAGTAAATTTAATGTACTTGTTGATTTGATAAATATGTATATACCATTGACCCTTGAACAAAACAGGTTTGAACTGTGTGGGTCAGCATACTTGGAAATTTTTTCAGTAAATGTCATTTACCTCTAACCTCCTGGGTTTTACAGCCACAGATTCATCCCACCACGAAGCAAAAAGAGCATTGTTGGCCTACATTAGGCATCTGCAGATGCAGTGAGCTGACTGCATGCATTGTTCTTTTTATATAAGGGCCATTTTATATAAGGGCCTTGAGTATCCATGCATTTTGGTATTTGTGGACGTTCTTCAACCTATACACTGCAGATATTAAGGGACTAGAGTTAAGTTTGGGGGGATTCAATTATATTCACATCTCACCCCCATATTGATCAAGGGGCAACTGCATTTTAATATACTACCATTGTCGTGTTTACTAACATAATTCATCATATTACATAAGTACCATTTCCTTATTGTGCTGAGAACAGTTAAGACCTACTATCTTAGCAATACTCAAGGATATAAATAAAGAATTGTTAAAGATAATTATAGTGTTGTTCATGAGATCACAAGCACTAATTCATCTCATAACTGAGAGTTTGTACATTCTGGTTAACGTCTCCTATTGCCCCCACCCCACAGCCACTGGGAAACACAGTTTTACTGTGTTTCTAGGTATTTGCAGTTTTTTCTTTACTTTATCTTTTCTTTTGCCAAAATAGATTTTACACTTATATGTAAATATATCACTTATATTTAAGTGATATTTTATACTACTTGCATCTTCAGGGACCATCAAAGTTCTGACAAATTATAGAATTTCCTTCTTTCTTAAGACTAAATAATATTTATTTATATAGGCCATATTTTCTTTTTCAAGTTTTTAATTTTATATGTGTATGTATATATGTATGTATGTATGTATGTATGTATGTATGTATTATTTATTTATAGATATATAGCACATTAGCATTTATAAATTTGATGACGTGCTCCTCCAACCCCATTAGTCTACTACCACCTGGCACTATGCATAGCTATTACAGTATTATTGACTATATTCCCTATGCTGTACTTCACATCCCATGACTGTTTAGTAATTACCCATTTGTATTTCGTATCCCTTCTGCTTTTTCATTCAGTCTCACAAACCACCTCCGCTCTCTGGAAACCATTACAATATTCTCTGTATCTCCGAGTCTGTTTTCATTCTGTTTGTTCATATCTATTGTTTCTTCAATTCTACATACAAGTGAAATCACACGGTATTTGTCGTTCTCTGTCTGACTCATTTCACTTAACATAATACCCTCTGGGTCTATTCCCATTGTTGCAGATGGTAAGATTTCATTTTCTTATGGTTGAATAATCTTCCTTTGTATATATGTACCATCTCTTCTTTATGTATTCATCCATTAAGCGGTTAGCATCAAACAGTCTTGAGACAAAGCCTCGGGACTGTTGACCACAGAAATGTAGTTTTGGTCAAATTAAAGGTAACATCCTTCAACTGTACACCCATCAAGTCTGACTGACCCTGCCAGCATCCCTTTGAAACCAGATCAAAGGTGGCTGTGAGTGATACCAGGACCCGATGCAATGACCAACTGCCTCCTTCCTTAGCCTTGATCAATCAATAGAGCCCAAAACCTCAGCTCCCTTAGCTAACATGATGAATGAGTTTTCCCCTAAATAACCTATCATCCAGACAGGAGAGCCATCCGGGAGACAGGCCTTTGAGCACAAGCTCACTTGCATCTCAGAGTTTGGTACTGTTTCCTTAGATAAACCTCTCCTTTCTTTGCTGCAAACCCCTGTCCATATCTCCTTTGGCTTTGATGAGTAAAGGCACAACTTTCCCTTTGAGTTTGGTAACTGTCCTTGACAATTCAGATTGGACCATCCTGCAGGTAGATTCTGTGCCTCCTCAGCCTGAAGCATGCCACCAGGCCCCTGCCAAGCAGTTGCCCAGACCTCTTTGTCTCATAGGCAGAGTCTATATGGCAGTCCATGACTGGGTACATTCAAACTGTGACACTTTAGTTTGCAGCATAAGAAAAGAGAAATTTGAAATGTCTGGATGTGGAATTTGTTCTGGGTCTGGAACCTGAAGACACCTTCTGGTAAGGCATCACACAGGATCACCCTTGAAAATGGCCTCGTCCTAGAGGGAACCTCAGAAGAACAAAAGGGAATTGATTCCTGAGTAATCTTAACAAATTTGTCTCTCTGACTTCAAAGAGCAAGATAGTTTTGTGTTTGTTTTTCTAGTTCATTTAAAACTGTATTTGTTACTCATGATGTCTGTGTCTTGCCTGGCAGGAAGGCGTGGAGTCGAATTCTGACTAACTCAGCAGACCATGGAGGACTGGCTAGCTCAAGGTAGCTGTTCTTATCGCACGCGTGCTGAGGAGAACTCCCATTCACTCCCTTGGAAATGGTAATATTCTGGGTCCAAGGCACAGTGGGAATTCTGTCTGGTCACCCAAACCTTCCTGCTGTCTTGTCTGTTGTGTCTGACTTGGCCCTGGACAAACTTAGAAGGACGTAAGGTCTATAAAATTGCTAGATCTTGTAGCTGTTTGTTCTCTAACAAAATTATCTAGTCCTAGAACTTCTTCAATCTTTATTGAACTAGAGTTGAATAATTACTTTAATTAGAACAGGCCTTAATTATATAAAAAATCCACCTCTATACCCCAGTGTATCCTCTTGACTGCATCTTAGATAACGGGAATACCTTTGACCAACCCTAAGAACTCACTGAGGGAAAAAGGAAAGATACAAATAAATCATTCAGAAATGAAAGAAGGAAGTTTACGAAAGATACCACTGACATGTGAAGTACCATATAAGAATACTATGAAAGATTATATGCCACCAAATTCATTACCTAAAAGAAATAGATGCAAGCTTATAAAGATACAACATTCTTAGACAGAATCATGAAAAACTAGAAAATCTCTGCAGAACTATCAACAGTGTATAAATTGAAATAAACATCAAAACACTACCAATTCAGGCCCCAAAGGCATCACCAGTGAATTTTACCACACATTCAAAGATGATATTATACCTATTTTTCTCAGACTTTTCCAAAAATTGCAGAAGAGGAAATCCTTCCTTACACATTGTATTAGGCGAATTCTAACCTGAGACCCAAACATGGCATATATGGCACTAAAAAATAAAAACATAGGCCAATATATCTCTGATGAATACAGAGGCAAAAATTATCAAGCAAATCCTAGCAAATCAAATACAATATATAAAAAAATATTGTATAATACAATGAAAATATTGTATTATACGTCACAGTCAGGTGTGGTTTATTCCGAGGCACCAGGATGGTTCAACATATGCAAATGGTTCATTGTGATACACCACATCCTCAATCATATGATTGTATCAATAGATGCAGAGAAAACATTTGACAAGATGTGGTATCCACTGATGATTTAAACATTTCATAAAATGGATATAAAAGAAAAGTAATAAAGAATATAAAGGTCATGTTCAAAAGCTTTCCGCTAATATTGCACTTAATTATAAAACTAGTATTCCTCTAAGATCAGGAACAATACAAAGTTCTTGTTCTTATCACTTATTGTCCTACTCTCACGACTTTTTTTCGATACAGTGTTAGAAGTGCTAGCAAGAGCAATAGGGCAAGAGCAAAAGCTATCAGAATTGAGAATGAAGAAGTCGGATTGTCACTTTTTGCAGATGACGTGATTCTCCACACCAAAAACCTGAAGTCTCCACCAAAGATCTATTAGAAACAATAAAATAATACAGTAAAGTCAGGAGGAAACAAAGCCATAGCATTCCCATACTCTAACAATAAATTTTTTAAAAAATGGCAAAATTTATTTTGCAATTTCAACCAAAGGAATAAACACCTCGTCATAAACTTAACAAAGCCGGTGAAAGACTTCTACACTGACAATATAGATGGTTGGTAAAAGAAATTGAAGAGGATACAAAAAAATAAAAATGGAAATATAATAACCTAGTCAAAATAGCCATATTTCCCAAAACAATATACAGATTTAATACAACCTCCATCAAAATCTCAATGGCATTTTATGGAGCAAAACATCATCAGAATTGTGTGGAGGCACAAAAGACCTCGAATACCCAAAGACATCTTGGGAATACAGAATGAGTCTGGATGTGCCAATCTACGGGACTTCAAATTATACTACAAAGTGACAATAATCAAAACAGCATGGTATTTGTAGAAAAATAAACACCAATAGAACATAATTGAGAGTTGAGAAATTTAATCTTCGTAGAATGTGAGCAAAGAATTTTTGATGCAGGAACCAAATTCATACAATAGAAAAGAGAAAGCCGCCTCAATGAACAGGGCTGGGGAAATTGGAAAACCGCATGCAAAAGATAAATCTAGACTGCTCTCTGTCACAGTATGCTATAGTTAACTGAAAATGGGTCAAAGAACAGAATATAAGACCAGAAACAACAACCTGTATAGTAGAAAACGCAGGTACTAAACTCATGCACCTTGGACTTAGTGAGGTTTTAATGGCTTTGACCTGACAAGCTAGGAAAGTAAAAATGAAATTAAACACAAGGGACTGTATCCAACTAAAAAGCTTCTGTGAAGCAAAGGAAACCATTAACAAAGCAAAGAGGCAATTAGCAAATGAGAGAAGATATCAGAAAACAACACCTCTGATAAGGGCCTAATGTCCAAAGTATCGGAAAAACTCATACAAGTCACTGAAACAAACACGCATGCATGTGCGCACGCACGCGCACACACACACACACAAAATCTAACTGAAAAATGGGCAGAAGAACTGAACAGACACTTTCCCAAAACACACAAATGGCCAACAGACATATGGAAATAAGCTCAAGTTCACTAGCTATTAGGCAAACACAAATAACAACCACAATGAGATACTACCTTGCACCTGTGAGAATGGCATAATAAAGGATGATTTTTCTTCCATGTCACTCACAAACTAAGAACAGGCAGACTCCCAGAGGCTGTGAACCTGGAACACGGAATAGCAATATCAACCTGGTTTCTCTCCATGGATTTTCACTTCTCCTGTCCTTGCTGTCAGAACTCTCTTGAATACAATTTTCTGCAGAAACCAGGACACTTCAACTGCCCTTGTCAATATGATTGACTCCAAATCACATCCTCACTTCCTTCATCTTACACTCTTATGACCTACAGCATAATAAACAGGAAACATCAGGACTCTAGGAGGGTCCTTGAAGTGCCACAAAACTACTGGAAAACTGAGGCAGCGTTAAGAGGGAGTTATGGGGTGCTGAGGGTCTCTGGCATCCACAACTAGGAATAGACCACCAGCACAAACGGTGACTCGTTTCAGGCATAAAATGGGCCTGTCTGACAGACTCAATATTGGGCAATTCCACCAAAACTAGGAGAACCAGAGACCAAACCCATAGTCAAAGACGCCAATAGCCAGGTGGAAAGCTCCCTGATGTTTTCAAGAATTTGAGGACAAAGACACCATTCCCTCCCACCATCTACAATGACTTTCTGAACAAAGACAGGTGGATGCTTTTAAGTCCATGGGTAAAAATGTGAGGAGGGGATCCTTGCTTTCAAAGACGAGCGGTCAGGCGCCAACTGCAAATATGACAACTAGAATGCAGAGGTGAGTAGGTGCTGAAGGAGTCACATGACCCAGGTCCCATGGACCTTACTGTATGCTGCAACCTGGAGCTGGAGGTAGGTCTAAATTGGGACAGTCTTCATTTTCTCAGATGTCATTCTCTAACTCAGACTTCATACCTTGACATTTTGATGAAAAATTTTAAAAAGGTTTTGTTGTTCCTCTGTTACTCCATGATCTCTAATTGAATGTACACAGCACACTGCAGTCCTTTGTTTCCTTTGGTTTTCTGCATAAACTGGCATCTTCTTCACTAACAGTCAAATATTTATGAGCCTACATTTCCAGGTACTTTTTATTTAAAATGCCACTGACAATTAAGTTCAGCTCGCTCTCTCTCTCAAAACTAAAAATCCCTCTGGGCAGTAAAACATACTGAGTTTGATGTGTCTGTCTGCAAAAACTTTCATTCAGCCTACACTACAGATGACATTTGAGACAAGGGAGAGAGTCAACATCCTTGAGAGTGATGCTTGGGAAGGCACATAATGGAATGTCACACTTCATCTGTGGGTGTGAGGCTGAGTTCTGCTAGGATAGGTATCTGTATTGTTGTTCAGGCTGGCCAGCCAACTGTGACAGAAGGGGAATGAATAGAATGCACTGGCTATGGCAGACTGGTTTCTTTAGGAAGAGGGTTGGTGACCAGCCATTCCCATAGCTAACCGGTGTCTGGTCAGAATCCTTCTTTGCACAGTACAGAACTCCTGCTCATCACAATAGCACTCTTAGTGACATGAGAATGTAGAAATGAAAACTTATCTTGTAAGAGATAAACATAATAAAAACATATGGGTTTTGTTTATGAAAACGACACAGATATTGATGACCTACTTTTCAAATACAGTCGGTGGATATAAACCAGAACATATTATTTCCCCTTTCCAACACTCATCACACTAGGATTTACTTAAATATTGTCTGTCTTGACCTCTAATCTTGAAGCCAAGGAGGGCAGAGACCTAAGAACACAGGGCACATGACAGCGCTCCCTACACATGATGTGTGACTCAGTGCCCATGACACTCTTCCTCACAAGAGGGTCTTTGCAGAGGCACTCACTCACCTGCAAACAAGACAGCCATCTGCAGGACTTCCAGGTAAAAAGACCACATCCTGTGTGAACACTGAAGCTCTGCTCTCTGTTCACTGAGACTCCTATGCCTAATCTAGCACCCTCCCAGCATGTGTGATGGCAGTACGCATCAGCAGATGAAAGGTGAGCTTTTGAGTAGTTGGAGGAAAAGAGAGAAAAAATGACCTGCTGAAGTGAATTCTAGCAACCTCACCACTTTGAACTTTTAGATAGTAGGAGAATTTATAAAGTTGATCCTTTTAAAGCTACTGCAAATTCAGGTGATAGGGTCTGATTGACATGAGTCCAGGCACAGAACTGACTGGCCTAACTGATAGGATGGGCAGGTGAGACTTGACAGGTGGAGGAGAAAGCCTCTCATGCCTATATTTTGGACAGCTCTACGAAAATGAAAACTATTCCTTTATTTATTTAAAGCAAAGGAGAGAATGATGTCAATTGTTTAAAATTCAAAGATCTCAAGGGATTTCACGATCATTATCTGAAGATGCTCAGAACATCCACAAAAGGCAAGTCTGGACTGAGTCACATTGTACAGATGGGTAACAGGCTCAGTCTATGTGGTGCATTCGAGCTCGACTGTGTCCTGTGTCCCTTTTGCCACATCACGCTGCCTCTCCAAAATGTTCAGCCACTTGATTGGCAATAACATCATGGTCAATCATGGTGCATACAAATTGAGTAGATGGAGGAAAGTGAAATAAATTTGGCCTGTTGAAACCCCACACCCTGTCCTCTGTGCTTTGCCCACCTCACTCTGTGTTACCTGCTTTGATCTTGTGAAACATGTGAACTCGAAGGAAATTAATTTTTTCCATGAGCTCCATGCCTCTAAAGTTCACAGCTAGCATGCCAGTGGCAAATGGAAAAACAGCGAAGACTTCCCTTTGAACCAAGCACTTTTTCTCACAGCACCTTCCCTGTGGTGATGTCCAATCAGATGGCCCCACAGTCACAGAAGGGACAAACGCCATTGCATCTACTCAGAAGTTTCCAGAAGATCTGGGGAGGCTCACATAATATCTCAAAGCATTTTTTTAATCAGGAAATTGCTTCCCCACCTATCTGAATCTGCACCCTGTCGTTTAGCAGATCCAACTCTGAGAAAGTTTTCAATGACTTTTGAGAAATAGTCTCAAAGTCATTTCACAGATGTTTATTGAAGCTTAATTTTTTCTTTGTAATTTACCTGGAGGAGTGAAAATGGTAAAATCATTGACAAAATAAGTCTAATTTTTTCATGTGTAAATTATTTTATTATGATGCCTAGTATTTTTAGCAATCATAGCTAAAGTAAATTTGTGATTTTTCCTCCAGCTTTACTAAAATATAATAGAGAATTAATGCTCGTATTAACCTTGTGCAATTCAATGAGTTTCTTTCGGTTGTACTTGGCATACAATAATGTATTAGTTTCAGTTGTACAATCTATTAATTAGAGATAAATGTAACTCACAAAGTGATCACCCCACTAAATCTAGAACCCCTTCCCCTTACATATCTATTACGACATTGTTAACTGTTTCCCCTGTGCTACACTTTATATCTCCATATCTATTTTGTAACTTTGCACTTGGACATCTTAATCCCTTTGTCCTTTTTCGCCATCTCAATCAACCCCCTCCCATCTGGTAGCCACAAAATAATCTCTATATATATGAGTTTATTTTTATTTTTGTTCTTCATGTTATTTCTTTTGTTCTTTAGAATCTACATGGATGTGAAATCATGCGATATTGGTCTTTCTCTATCTGACTTAAATCATTCAGTGCAACACCGTCTAGGTCCATCAAGGCAATATTTTTACCTATCCTCTTTCTTTTGGTACCTGTGTATCTTTTAATCTGAAGTGAGTGTCTCGTAGGCAACACATATTGAAGGCAGTCATATTGGGTATTTTCTTATCCATTAAGGCACTCTGTGTTTGGCTGAAGCATTTAATTTTCTTTTATTTGAGGTACGTGTTGAAAGGATGTAGTTATTACCAATATTTATTCAGGTTTTGATACCTTTTTTTCTTCTTAAAGAATTCCTGCCAAAATTACCTGCAATACTGACTGTGTGAATAAATTATTTTAGTTTATTTTTGTCTGTAAAGCCTTTTATCTGCCTTTCGACTCTGAATGATTGTTTTGCTTGATAAAGTATTCCTGGTTGTAGATCCTAGGTTTCATCCTGAAGAATGATTTGTGCCAATCCCTCTTTTTTGCGTAGTTTCTTTTGAAAAATCAGCTGCCGGTCTTCTGCATATTCCCTTGCAGACAACTAATTGTATTCCCTTGCTGATTTTAAGAATCTCTCTTTGCATTTAACTTTTGGCAAATTTCATTAGAGTGTGTCTTGGGGCGGGTCTATTTGAGTATCTCTTTTCTTAGACTCTCTGAGCTCCTGGAGTTGTAAGTCCAGTTCTTCACCGGGTTAGGAAAGTTTTCCATGATTATTTCTTCAAGAAGGTCCTCAACTTCTTGTTTTCAAACAGGAATCCCTATGTCATGAATTTTTCATATTTAATGGTGTTCCATAGGCTCTGCGAAGTATTATTATAGTCTTAGCTTCTTTATTTTTGCTACTCTGATTCAGTGCCATTGGCTTACGCTTCCTGTTTACCAGAGGTTTGATCCTCCACTTTATCCACACCATTTATTCGCCCTAATAAAGTCTTCATACCAGATGTGTTTTTCTGCATTTCCAATTGGCTGCTTTTTATATTTATAACTTCCATTTTTATGTTTCTATCTTTTTGTTAATCTCCTCGTTGAATTCACCTAAACGTCCCCAAATTCATTGAGCATTTTTATAACGAATGTATGGAAACGTGCAGCTGTTAGATTGCTTAACTTTATAATTTCAGAATGGTTTCTGTTCTTACATATTTTACTGATTTACTTCCCAATATGACTGCCTTCATAAGCAATATTCCTGTGTATCCTGGTCTTTTTAGTGTGTTTTGTGTAAAAGAAGAAACTAGAGGAGCATGAATATATGCAGGTGATAAAAATAGTGACTGAGACCGGCAACCAAGAGGGTTGGAAAAAGTGGATATTGTCAAAAAATAGCAAACTGAAAGAGGAAAAAAAGAAAAAAAAATGAAGACAAGGAGAACTACCCGGGGACACAAAAGGTGCGTAAGGTGCATGAAAACATGCAGGCCATCCAGAAGGTGATTGAACTTAGCCACTAAGAGGGCTGACATGTGTGGGTATTGTCAGAAGATAGCAAACTTGAGGAGAAATAGAGGAGGAGGATGGTGAGGGACAGCAGGAGTTGCTGGAGGTGCATGACAACATGCAGGTCATGGAAGTGGTGACCAAGCGTGGCCAGCAGGAGGGCTGGGAGCAATGGGCATTGTCGGAAGATGGCAATCTGGAGGAGGAAGAGGCGGAGGAGGAGGCCTGCGAGGGGCAGCAGGAGGTGCTGGAGGGGCATGACAACATGCAGAGCATCCAGGTGATGACCGAGCCTGGCCACCAGGAGGGCTGGGAGGAATGGGCAGACACTGGTGAGTTGGCGGTCGAGGGGGAGGAGGAGAGCGAAGGTCTGGATGTGAGCCCCAACGTCTGGCTGGAGGAGAAGCCCAGAGTGCTGACGCACGTGCGCAAGAAGGCGCTGGCTCTGAGGCGGGCAGAGCCAGTGCCGGATTCAGACAGTGTGAGACCCCCACTGGAGGGCCCGGGGTCCTTTCAGAAGAATTTGGAGCCTGTCAATGAGCTGGTGAGCCGGGCCCAGTCTCGGCTGAAGCTCAAGATATTGCAGAGCTGGAAACCACTTCTGGAGCTCAGAAGCACCCTCCAGTGCATCCCGGGCTTCTGGGCCCAAGTGGTATCCTTGCTGCTGTGACGGAGGGAAATCAAGAGCCAGCCAGATACAGCTGGCTAGTGCAGGGGGAAGGTGGCAGAGCGGGCGGAACGCTGAGAATATCCGTGTGAGGGACAGTGTCCGGCTGCTGACCACAGGCTTGTACATGTGACTCTGAAACCTAGGGGGCATCCTCGATCATACACATAGCACTGCAAGGTACCTCGCGGTCTAGCAGCAGAGGTGCGAAGCAGAGGGACAAGGAGCGTGAGGGCCCAATACTCCCAAGCAGCCGCATGATGCACAGGGTGCCTTTCAGAATGCCACTGCAGGAGAGGCTGTCCCATTGCCCATCTCCTGTGTCACAGTCAGGACTGCAGTTGGTCTTGAGAGTTCTTCTGCTGAGTCCTGGGCATAAGGGTATCACGTGCAGATCACGGTTCCTCAGGACACACAGCTCCTTTTTTGTAGCCGGTTTAAGTGATCTCTTTATATAGTAAATTTTCTTTAGTGCTTAACCACCAGGGATATGATGAAATAAGTTTTTAAAGGAATCAAAAATATACAAGGGAGGAAAGAATGGCTTTTCAATAAATAATTCTTGGAAAATTGGAAGGCACATGTGAAAGAATGAAACAAAACTGTCTATCAGCATATACTAAAGTGAACACAACATGGATCAAAGATCTGAATATATGACTTGAAACAAATAATTGTAAAGAAAAGAAATAATCTCAGGAAACCTTAGAATTAAGAGAGGATTTTATAAATTACCCTCTAAGTCAAGAGAAGTGAGCAAAAATAAATGATTGGATATACAGCAAACTAAAATGCTTCAGCAGAGCAAAAGAAACAAAAAAACAAAGAAGCAATCATCGGAATGGGAGTAGTTATTTGCCAA
>NW_006431108.1:0-1050 GCF_000325575.1 Pteropus alecto
CCATGGGCCCAAATTCGGCGATACCTCCTTTGCTTGAAAAGCAGGATTTTTTATCTGCAGGTTACTTGACACATGTGGTAGCCTCTGTTTTGAATAACATGAAAACCGAATCGACTCTGCAAGCAGACAAAGCCCGGCTCCGCGAATACCTCGTCAATCAGACTTTCGTTTTCCCAATGAGCAATTTGATGCAAATTAGCCACTTAGTCATGGCTGTTGCCACACTGACCCAGAAACCCTCGGAATTCACTTATTTGGCTCAGAAACTCACCACAGTGAGGATTTGGGAAGCAAATCAAGCTCTACAACAGCATCAACAAAAAAACAGACACTTTCACAGTGAAGAAATAGAAGTCTTGAGCACTGGAATTTTAACGAGTTTGTCTAATATCCTTAAAATGATTGCTCATCACCAAGTTTTTGAGGATCCTTTCTATGTATTAGAATCTCTGGCAGACACAATATTGGCTGGTAAAGTGCCAGGGAATGAACCTACCGTCATGTGCACCATGAGCTTTAACATATATGTCAAAAAAACACAAAAAGAGAATGTTACCGGCATCCTAGGCAATGAGAAACACTGTCGAAATTGCTTTCGTCCAGCACTGAACGTGAGCAGTGTTCCTAGCTTGCTTGCAAATTCTCCAATTTCTATGATGTTTTGTGAGTTTGCAGAGGACCCCTTTCCTTGGTTAAGTTATCAGGAGAACATTTCTGCACACGTGGTTGGATTCAGAATGACAGCAACCGCACCTAACGGAAGTGTGGTAGAGATCACGCCTGACGTCGCGGAAGTGTACCTCGGCAGGAAAAACCTGAGCTTTGCAGCTTTTAGTCTCATAGTGGGACCCGACAATGAGCCTAACGAGGTTGATGAGTACTTGACAAAGACAGCAGGGGGGTTCAGCTTCGAAGTGGACAGCGGAGCAGGGAAGGAGGTGTTGGTTCACATTTTGACAGAAGTGACTGTGCCGTTCACGGTGCTGGTGTATGCCGGCAGTCATGTCACCCCTACGGCTTTGGTCGCCACCTTCCTCGTGCCCCACGACC
>NW_006431108.1:5051-7385 GCF_000325575.1 Pteropus alecto
TTAGAGCATTTGAGTGCTGGGGTGAGCTCAGTCTAGAGGGAGTTGGGTGTCTTTGGAGCCCGGGGAAGTTTAGAGGGTTACACTGGGAGTTCTTTCTGCAGACTAGAGCTTCCTCCACCCTCATGCCCTCCATCCACATCCATCCTTACATTCTGGCAGGGCCAGGAAGAGCCTGTGGGGAGTCCCAGGACTTGTCCTGGAGCTTGGGAATGCAGGGGCGGGAACGGGGGGCAGATTCCTGAAGCTTCCCATCTACTCTCTAAGCCTCCTTCATGTTAAAATGTAAAACTGAATATCATTTTCTGGCCTTGAGACAAAATTTTTCTTAAAAAATAAAGAGGTGCATGTATGGGTTCACATAGAAAGATAGTGAATGTTCTATATATTGGATATAGAAATATATGCATCCAGGATTTGGGTGTTTGGTTATTTACAGACTGGATTTTTATTGAATAATAAAGAACATGTAGTTTATTGTTTAAGAGGAACAAGTGCTGGCAGCTGTTGTATTTTCTCTCGGAAGCATGGCATTTATGCAACTGCCATATCAGAGTTAAACGTGAGACTTCTGTGAGACGCACAGTGACTTTTGCACGAGGGGCATCAGCACATGCATCCTGCCCTGGAAGTCGGGGCTGGGAAGGCGAGACAGCAGTATCAGCCAGTGACATTGTCCCAGGCATTACTTGTTAATGGAGCGCCTGTAATCCTGGCAGGCACCCATGCCAGCTTTCACCGTGCCCACTGGGGACACCTCTGAGGGACATCTGGTGGTGGGGAGCAGGGTGGATGGGTGGTGGTGGACCTTCTCTGCCAGGTGGGAACATGAAGACGTTTAGTGACCTGCCCAAGGACACTTACAGTTTTTGTCAGAGGTCAGATTCAGATTTTCTAAGGGCCCTGGGAGTAGGTCACAATAGGTCATGGGAGTGGCCTGGTCCACACTGGCCCACTGGTCCTGCCAGGAGCACACATTTCTACTTAGCATCTGTCTTTACCACTTGACTTCTCAACAGGTTGAGAACAAGAGTCAACATGGTAGTGGGGGGGCAGGTGATGCGAAATGAGTAATTACTTTTTCCTTTTGGAGGCCAGCCATCTGCCAGACGCACCTGCCCATGGAACCGCGCAATGGTTCACGGTTTAAGCCCCAGTTGCAGGTAGAGCGGGGCATGCCTCCCGTTAGAGAAGGGCTCCCCAGCTCCCCGTGCTGTGGACTAGTATTGGTCTGTGTCCTAGTAGAAACTGGGCTGCACAGCAGGAGGTGAGCGGCGGGTGAGGGGGGCAAAGCTTCATCTGTATTTGCAGCCGCTCCTCAGTGCCAGCATCACCTCCTCAGCGCTACCTCTGATCATCAAGCGTTAGATTCCCATAGGAGCACCGGTACCTGGTGCTAAAAAGGTGGAGACCGCTATGTTATAGGCTTTGGAGACGAGTGACAGGTGTGCCAGAGACTCAGCTCTGGGGGAGGTTGGTGGCATGGTCAGACAGCCTTCCTAAATGGAGCAATCAGCTGAAGTCCAGCTTTCTCCTGGCACCCTGGGAGGATCGGGGTTATACTCGTTGGCCTCCCTTCCCAGGGAGACAGCTCCAGGGCTGGGAGGAGCCCTTCAACTCGGGTCAACCAAGTATCTCATGATTGGGAGCAGTGAGCTGGAGAGGGAGTTACAGGGTCGTACACACAGGAACCAAGGGGGCAGTCCCTGCTGCGGAGGCCTCAGGGTTCCAGGCATGAGACTCGGGAACCAGCATAAAGGCGGTCCAGGATGGAGTGAGGTCCAGGACGGCAGCCGCGGGTCCTGCAGTGGAGACAGGACTCTCAACTCGTGGTCACAATGAGCAGTCTAAGCAGTCACAGGGTCTCTCCCACAGGTGGCTAGGTGTAGAGAGCGTGGGGGGCTTCTAATCTGGTAGAGCCATGACAAGCATTAAATGATTTTCAAGTAGAGAATTGCCGATTATAATATCGGGAAAACAAAGTAACAAGTGAGACTAATGAAAATTCAAGTTTCCTTTCCTGTGAAGTTCCACAGGATATGGCAACAATCACTAACTGTATTTTAGGACTCCTTTGTTTCTCATCGTATTTCCAGGCAAAGTAGGCATATTCCAGAACAGAACGGCAACAGTTACGAATACCTTCCCAAGAGTATATGGCACGGGAAAACAAGATGAATGTTCTCAGTTTAGCCCTCATTAACTCAGAGTAGTTGAACAAGTTTTTTCTGCAAAGGGCTCTCTCCATCTGCAGCGACAGGAGGGAGGAGACCGTCCATCTACTCGAATGCGTGTAATCGTGGAGGTTCCTTCCCCTAAGGCCCGCTTATGTACGTT
>NW_006431108.1:9011-16674 GCF_000325575.1 Pteropus alecto
TGTTTCACACAATTGTGTAGTGTCGACAATCGTGCCAAGTTAGACAATCTTTCCTGAGTCTACGTAATTTTCAGGTAGTTTTTTTGAGTTGGGGGACACTTCACTGTGCTGAGGGAGTGGCAACTGGAATCGTCATTAAAATTCTTAAAAGCTTTAGATTTAGAATTGAACCATGAATATTGGTTGCACGTTTAAACAATACAAGGAGGATGCACATGAAAAATTATCATCGTTGCAGGAAATAGTTCAAGATATTGATCCAAAGAAAGTCACTGCTATAACCACAGTTGAGGTCATGTTTTCTAGTAACAAAATCAAAGTGCTTGCTAATTCCTGGGGCCCAGGGCTACTACTACTAAGAGTAGTGCGTTCCCAGAATTACTAATATACCTGTATAATCCTTATTTCTTAATTCCCCAGACGCCAGGCTCGCTGACTTCAGAGTCAACCCCAAACCCTATAGAATGGTGCCTCACAAACACACGAGTGGAGGCCAGGAATGAGGTGGGTGGGTCGCCATTGCAGAGACAGGGACGGGGAAGATTGGGAGCCAGGAGAACCTTTGGAAGCCGCGGCGGATGGGGAAGGCCGGGGAGGTCGAAGTATAGGCCCAGATCACGACGGGCACGGCAGGCCACCTTAGGGAGCACAGTGATAGGTCTCAAGGGCACACGGCTTTACTAAGGTCCCAGGAACCCATACGGCTGTGTAGAACCCACCTTTCCTGTTGCCTACGGGCACACTCGCCCTTGCCTGCGGCCCAGGCGCAGCGGCTCCCGTCCTAGTGGAGGACAAGTAGCACGCGAGTTAACTACGACGAGGACACTTCAACCCGAGGCGCGTTAAGAGCGAAAGCAAGGAGGGACAGCGATGGGGATCGACCTCGGCGCAGCCAGGTTCTCTGCGGGACGCACATCAGGTGCTTCGACTCTGTAGATTAGGTGGAAAACCCAGCAAGAAGCCGGAAAAATTGGAGCAGCTACAACAGGCCCAATCGCCTTGCTCTGTCCGCAGAAGGCCCAGGACCGCCTTAGCCACCACAGTTTCCAGAGCTCAGAATCTCAGTGACGGGACGGAAGCGGAAGTCCGTCACAAAGCCCCGCCCAGGAGTGTGCGGTTCTGGCCGCGCATGCGCGGTGCATAAGGACACTCGGGGGCGGAGCCGCACACAGGTCGCTCGCTTGGGCCGACTTGGCGGGGCCGCACACGCGCAGTGCGACTACGCCGTTATGGGTGGGGCTGACACGAGCCGTGCGCGTGAGCCGTCGGGGGCGGGCTCGCGGGAGGCGGGAGGTGTGCTATGTGTGCCAAGTGGCGGCCGTCGGCCCACCGCTGCCGCTCGCTGCCTGTCTCGGCCCTCAGTGGAGGTGTGCGGGGTTCCGAGCGGGGGTTCCCAGCCCCAGTGCTCGTTGCGGCTCCCTGAGGCTTTGGGAACGCGACAGAGGGCGCGGGAAAGGCCTCCCGCTGTTGAGCTCCGCGGGTTGGGACCGTACGTGCGGGCCCTCTGGACCTCGCGAGGGGCATTTCAGGGAACCCGAGGAAGGCTCAGATGTAAAGGTTAGGACTAAAGAATAATGCAGGGATGAAGGGAAAAAAATTAGTGAACGTTATGAGGGGGCGATGGAGACTGAAACAGAGGAGAGGGCACAACACACCCCGGACAGAGGGCGACACCCTGGAATTGCAGCTGGAATCTCAGCAGGAGGAGGGACGGAGAGGGGAGGAGTGTGACAGGAAGGGGGAGAGAGAGAGAAGCAGTGACGGTTAAGAGCTTTCCCCAAACAATGAAAGATAGCAAACCACAAGTCAAAACTGCTTAAGGAAACACACAGGCAGGATAAATAACTTTAAAAGGAAAGGGATTCTATGTTTTCCAAACTGCTGAAGGACAAAGAAAAAATCTTGAAGGCGGCCAGAGGGAAGTTGCACAGGCAGGGGTGTGGGGGGCCTTCTGGGTGGACGGCAAGAGCAGAGGCAAGGCGCAGGGAATAACGGGGAGCTCCGAGGGTTGGTCCGTGGCGGGGAGTGGGGTGACTGCAAAGGTTAATAACCACACTGGAGGCCTGGCATGCCTCTGGGGAGCCCCTTAGCATTGCAGCACCGTTCAGAGCCTTGGATTTTCTACGATTCTGTTGGATCTCGCCATGCTTTTATGCATCTGTGGGAAGTGATAATGGGGCTTTCTGGCTTTCTTTAATCTGTTGCTATCATGAGTTGCATTCATTGGTTTCCCAATATTAAACCAGTCTTATATTCCCGGAATCAGATCCCCTCGGTCATGATGCTTCTTATATATTATCATATCAATTTGCCAAAATTTTTCCTGAAGATTTTTGTATGTGTGTAGATGAAGGATATCAGTCTGTAGTCTTCAAGGAACTGCTTTGTCTGGTTAACGGTATCAGGTTAAGCCTGGCAGTTTTGCTGTCCATGTAACATCAGCAACATAAAATCACAGGGGAAGTGTTATATTCTGAAAAAGTTTCTATATATTCTATCACTTCTTCCTTAAATGCTTGGCAATTCACTGGTAAAGCTATGTAGGCATGATTTGTCTGTGTGTTACTTTATTTTTTAGAAAAAAAATTTAATTTTGAATGCAATTTTCTTAATAAAAAGGTATATGGCTATTCAGGTTTTCTATTTGTTTTTGGGTCACTTTTGATCATTGGTGTTTTTTCAAGAAATCCATCCATTTCATCTAAATTATCAAATCTATTTGATTAAAAGTTGTTTACAATATTCCTTTGGTTTCCTTTTATTGTGTATACCTGATTGTGGTCATTTGTATCTTCTCCCATTTTTCTTGATTGTTCTAATTAGAGGTGATCAACTTTATTAAAGTTTTGAGATAACCAGCTTTGGTATTATAGATTTTTTTCTTTGTCCGTTTCCTATTTCTTTGATTTCTGTTCTATTTTCTTCTTTGTCTATGTTGTGTTTAATATGCCTTTTCTAACTTCTTAAGGTAGAAACTGAAATGACTGGTTTTCAACCTTTTCCAACTTAAACATTTAAAGCGCAAATTCCCTGTGAACACTGCTTAAACTGTGTTTTACATATCCTGATGTATTATACTTTAGTTTTCATTTAGTTCTAAATATTTCCTACTTTCTTTTGTGATTTCTCCTTTGAACAATGGTTTATTTAGAAGTATATTGTTTAATTCCCACATCTTTGGAAATTTTGCAGGTATTTCTTTGTTACTGATATTATTTTGGTACTGCAGAACGTACTCTATGATTTTACAGTCTTTAATACTTTGAGGCTCATTTTTATGTCCTAACATATAATGTCTCTTAGTGAATATCTCATATGCACTTGAACATAATGTGACCTAGAGCAGGTCTTGTACTTACTCTAAATTTGAGGTTTCTTGTCTGTAAGGGGTGCCCTCTGATTCCACATAAGAAGCATGCAGCAGGAGGCTTTGAAATGTGGGTATTCGTTGGTTCTGATGTGCCTGTGTCTTGATCTCTCAGATGGCGTGTGAGTCAGAACACCGTCCCTTGGGTGTATTTGAGTGCCAGCTCTGTGCCTTGACAGCTCCGTACAGCTATGTGGGGCAGAAGCCCCAACACCCAGTCAGTCCTGTGAGTACCAGTGTCCACTGGCCCAAGAAGCCCTGCCCAGAGCCGGCTTGCTTGAGTCTGACACGTGCCTTGGGCATTGGCTTTAGACCCACCCTGCCCACCTCTGGACGTTTCACTGTGGCCCGAGGGGGCACGGGGCAAGGCTCGAGGGCCATCCAGCTCTTCCTGAACCTGCGAGCCCCTTCCTTCCAGCTGAGCCTGGAGTCCAGCACCTTCTCCAGCTGGGGTAGCAGCACTGTGACTCAGGCTGGAACCGCTCAGCAGCTAGGTGTGAACGGAGCTGCGGCCGGGGCTTGTTCCATCCTGCTGGTTGTCTGCGGAAAACCCGCCTGCCTGTGGCTCTTGCAGTGGTGGGAGTGAGGGCTGAGGGCGGCTTCCTCTGAGCTGCCCAGGGAAGGCCTAGGGTAGAGCCAGCAGGTCTCCGGGCTTGATTCTCGTCCTTCATCAAATGGCACATCTTGAGGAAGTTGACTAGTGTGTCACTCACCTTGGACAAGTGGCAGGGGGCAAGGCTTCTTTCTTCTGGCTGTTTCTTCTGCTGACCGGGAACCGGGGTTGTCATCTTGGGGCCCCACGAGTCGCCTTTCTGATGCGTGCTGTGAGGCCAGCACTGTGCCCTGGTTCTCCCCGCCTGGAGGCAGACAGTTCGGGAGTGGGTGTCACCGAGCTGGTGTGAGGGGACAGCTCGAGAACCGGATGGAGGCCTCGTGCCTCCGCCCCCATCCTGGTGGGGCTGGGGGCTTGAGCTGTAGCTGCCCTCTTTCCGGCGGAAGAGGGGTGGTTGTCTCCACCGGGGTGTTTCAGAGCCCAGAGCAGGGGACCATCCCCTCCCCGACGCGCCGGCCGTGTGCAGGCTCCGGGGAGGTCCAGGCTGCCGCGGAGCTTCTGCCAGCAGAGGTTCCGATGCTGGCGTCACTTACTGTCCTACAGCCTGCTGGAGGAGAGCTACGTCATGAAGGACCCCTTCGCCTCGGACAAGGACAGATTCCTGATCCTCGGCTCGCGGTGCAGTGTATGCAGCAGGCTGGTGTGCGTGGGCCCGGTGAGTGAGCCACGTGCGGCTGTTCCTCTCTTCCTTCCCCACCGTGGCTGGGACTCCACACGCATGATCGAGGGACAGGTGACACTCTTCCGTCTGCCACCGTGTCTGGGACTCTACAGACATGATCGAGGGACAGGTGACACGTGACCCTTTCCCAAGGACGGTGTGTGCCTCCACGTTTCCTTGTCACAGTGACCCTGGGGTCCCTCATGGTCACTAGGTGAAGTGGCCGGGGCTGGTTCATAGAGGTCCGTTGGGTTCTCATATGGACGGCCCCTGCAGCCAGCGGAGGACAGGGGACAGATGCAGCGGCAAACTGGGGTGAATCAGAGGCTCTCCTTGGAGTGGAGGAATAGAAACAGATTGATGGAGGTTCTGCACCACCCCCAGACCCCCGATAATTCTCCCCCCGTCCCCTACCATCTGTGCCGGTGTCCGTGTGCCACTTCCCCTCCACCAGCAGTGCAGGTGGCCAGGTGCTATTTCCCCCACTGATTATGGAGGTGGCCACGTGCTGCCTCCCTCGCAACATGGCGGGATAGTCGGAGAGTGGGGCACCTGGGACCTGAGGGATCCGCCCTCCAGCGGTCACCCAGCGTACTGCCTGGGGGCGAAGTATGAACAAGGGAGCTGTCACAGGCCACATGGAAACAGCCGGCCTCCTGTCCTTCAGTGGCAGAAAGGTGAGGGTGATGAGGCTTAACAGTTGCAGGAAGCTTCAGTTTAGGCTCAGTGGGTGGTCCCCATAGCCGAAGCCCCTGACACCTGTGCCCGCAGGTTCTGAACTTGGCTGTGATGCTGACACTGCTTCACTGTTTCTCTTTTTCATAGGTAAAGCACATTCCTTGAGGTGCCCTGTTGGTCTCCCCCTGGCTGTTCTGGCTCTGGCTACAGCCTTTGCACCTCCTCTCAGCTGGGTGCATATGGCGGGGGCTGTCCCCAGCACCCCACCGAGCACATGGCAAAGGACAACTGAAAGACAGGGACTCTGAGAGGTAGAAACACTGTGGCAGCCAGACACAGAGGACTCCTTGTGCTCCCGGCCTGCCTACCACAGCCCACCATTTGGCCCTGGACCCAGGCCCGTGAAGGGCGCCCACCATGCTCCTTGGTACATGCCGGCCCACTTCAGCAGCATGGAGGGAGGGGTCTGGGCCTGTGGGAAGCACTCAGCAAAGCCATACTGCTCTGCACCCTTGACCACTGTGCCCCTCAGACCGGGTAGGTGAAGGGAAGGGGTGGCCGGCAAGACCCCATGCCCAGGCCAGAGTCCACACAGGAGCGGCCTTGGTTTGCAATCATGGCTCAGCTCCCTGAAGCCTGTGGACATTAATGACACTCAGAAATGTGAGGTTCAAGGTGGGATAGTCAATGCTTCATATGCTCCTACAACCAGAAAGTTCTAGTTCCGGTAGGGCAAAGTGTGAGCTTCGGGCTGTGGGTGCCCACAGCGGGCATTGTGTGACCCTGAGCGAAAGGAGGCGGGACCCTCCCTGGGGCTCATCCCTCTACCTCACCTGGGGAAGTAATTTGTGTGACGTACTGCTGCGGGCCACAGGAAGTGCAGGTGATGGGTGGCAGCTCTCCCTCCCTAATATCTCTGAGAAAAAAAAAGCCCAAGGCGGGGGGCCTAGCAGGCCATCCTGTGAACGGTGGTCTGTGCACTCCATCCCACCTGACACCACGCCCTGAGGGCCGGCACCTCGGGAAGGGCCCACTCACTTCTCTGGCCAGCTTTTCCACCTGGTCGTAGAAGTTGGTTCCGTTCAGCCTAAAAGAATAGATGCCTTTCACGTAGCTGAAAACAAAGCAAACATCTTTTTAAAAAGTGGACTGGCATCCTTGGACCCTTGACATGACCTGTAGGGCTGCCTTGTGTCCCCCAGAATGATACGTTTGAAAGTATTCTCTAATCCACACTGAGGGTGTCTGCAGATGTAACGAGTCAAGATGAGGTCATACCAGAGTAGGGTGGGCTCTAAATCCAATGGCTGGTGTCCTTATAAGAGAGATCTGGACACAGAGACACAGGCACAAAGGACAGACAGCCATGCGAGGACAGTGTGGAATGGCGCACCTGTGAGCCAAGGAAACCAAACTGCCGGCCACTGTGAGAGCCAGGAGAGACGGGAAGGGACCTCCACGGGAAACTTTGAGGGACCGGGGCCCTGCCGACGCCTTCGTGGTGGACAAGAGCGAATTTCATCTGTATTTGCAGCCGATCTCCAGCGCCAGCATCACTGCCTCAGCTCCGCATCAGATCATCAGACATTAGGCTCTCATAGGTGCCCCAAAATCTGATACCAGAAAAGTTGGTAACAGCTGGTGTACAGAGGCCAAAAGGTGAGGGAAAGGCACAAAAAGATCTCAAATACACCCAGTGGAATTCCCCGGCAAGCTAACTGCATTTCACCAGGCGTTTCTTGTATGGCCCTTAGGTTTCTAGAAGCTTCCTTGGTCCTTACGCTGTGTGGATGGAGTCAGTAGGCAGGGGTCTCACTGCTCCTACTAAAGACCGGCTCTCGTCTGTCATCGTCGCATGTAGACCCAGGTACGTCCCGCTCCTCCTCTAGCTCACCGCATGAGTCAGCTGTCTGGGCCTCAGTTTCCCCACATGCCACAGAAAGCAGTGGGACCTCACTTCTGACACCCTCCTCTGAACCATAGGCTCCTTCATGGGTGTTCGAAATGACTGGTGATATGGCGGAAGGTCTTGGAACAGCCACAGGTGAGAGCAGCAGATTCACGGATGAGCCCTATGACGGGGTCCCATGCCCGAAAAGGAGGAGCCCGCGTCAAACCCTTGCAGGCCACACCTCCTCTCTGCGAATGACCCCCTGTGCAGCTTTCAGAACCCTCACAGACCATCCCCTGACCAGGAGCCCGCTGCTGTTCGCCGGCCACTAGGGGACCGCTCAGCCACGCCTGGAGCTGGCAGACCTGTTTCTGAGTGTCTTCCTGTCCTGGGGAACAGAGTACAGAGATTCTGTCTCAGTGGACTGCTCAGGTCACCATGCAACTTAAAAAG
>NW_006431109.1:0-576 GCF_000325575.1 Pteropus alecto
GTTCCATGTGCACTTGAGAAAAATGTATATTTTGCCGCTTTGGGGTAAAATGCTCAGAAGATATCTCTTAAATCCATCTGATCTAGTGTGTCTTTTAGGCCCATTGTTTCCTTGTTGATTCTTTGCCTGGAAGATCTGTTCATTGATGGCAATGGAGTGTTAAAATCTCCTACTATGAGTATATTACCGTTGATCTCTCTTTTTATGAGTCTTTTTGTGTATGTAGGTGCTCCTATGTTGGGTGTGTATATGTTTTTTTTTTTAAGTTTTTTGGGGTAACATTGGTTAATGAAATTATATAATTTTAAGGTGAACATTATAATTTGACATCTCTATATTCCATTGTGTGATTACCATCCAGAGTCCAGTTTCCTTCAGCTACGATATATTTGATCCCCTTTACCCACTCCCACTAGTGTTATGTCCTCTTGATTTATTGATCCCTTTATCATTACGTAATGCCTTTCTTTGTCTCTTATTATAGCCTTTGTTTTAAAGTCTATTTTATCTGATATAAGTATTGCTACCCCAGCTTTCTCTTCATTTCCATTTGCGTGAAATACCTTTTTCCATCCC
>NW_006431110.1:0-719 GCF_000325575.1 Pteropus alecto
AGAGCAGAAATAAATGAAATTGAAAACAAAAAACCCAAAAACAATAAAAAAAATAAATGCAACAATGAGCTGGGTCTTTGAGAAGGTTAATAAAATTGACAGACCCCTGGCTAGATCCCTAAAGAAAAAAGACAATGGACACAAAGTAACAAAATCTGGGATGAAAGAGGGGAAATTATGACTGACCTCGCAGAAATACAAAGGATCATATAAGAATACTATGGAAAAGTATATAACACCAAATTTAATAACCTACAAGAAATGAACTAGTATTTAGAAAAATACAATCTTCCTAGACTGAATTAAGAAGCGGAAAATCTAAATAGACCGATTAGCAGTATAGAAAGAAACAATCATCAAACCTACCAAAAAGTAAACGTCCATGATCAGATGGCTTCACCAGTGAAATCTAGCAAACATTCAAAGAAGATTTAATACCTATTCTCCTCAAACTTTTCGAAAAAATTGAAGAGGAGGCAATACTTCCAAACTCATTTTATGAGGCCAGTATTACTCTGATAGCAAAACCTGGTAAGGATAACACAAAAAAGAAAACTACAGACCAATATCTCTCATGCTCACAGATGCAAAAATCCTAAATAAGATACTAGTGAACTGAATACAATAATGTATTAAAAAGATTATACACCACGATCAAGTGAGCTTCATCCTCCATCCCAGGTTCACAGGGATGGCTCAACATATGCAAATCAATTAAT
>NW_006431111.1:0-759 GCF_000325575.1 Pteropus alecto
GAAGCCCACTTGATCGTAGTGTATAATCTTTTTAACACGTCGCTGTATTCGGTTCTTTAGTATCTTATTTAGGATTTTTGCACCTGTATTCATGAGAGATATTGGTCTGTAGTTTTCTTTTTTGTGTTTTCCATACCAAGTTTTGGTATCAGAGTAATATTGACCTCATAAAATGAGTTGGAAAAAATTGCCTCCTCTTCTGTTTTTTGGAAGAGTTTAAGCAGAATAGTGTTTGGTAGAATTTATTGGTGAAGCCATTTGGTCCTGGACTTTTACTTTTTGGTAGGTTTTTGATGATTGTTTCAATTTCCATACTGCTGATTGGTCTATTTAGATTTTCCAGATCTTCTTGATTCAGACTAGGAAGACTGTATTTTTCTAAGTACTGGTCCATTTCTTTTAGGTTATTAAATTTGGTATTATATACTTTTTCATAGTATTCTTGCATGATCCTTTGTATTTCTGTAATGTCAGTTGTAATATCCTCGCTTTCATTCTTGATTTTGTTTGTGTCTTTTCTTTTTTTTCTTTAGTGTGTCTATCCAGGGGTTTGTAAATTTTATTTAACCTTCTCAAAGAACCAGGTTTGTTGTATTTATTTTTTCTGTTGTTTTTTTTTTCCAATTTCATTTATTTCTGTTCTAATTTTGATTGTTTCTTCTGACTTTAGGCCTCATTTGTTCTTCCTTTTCTAGTTTTTTAAGATGAAGTATAAGGTTGTTTATTTGGAGATAAGCTTGTAATGATATGAACTTTCCT
>NW_006431112.1:0-537 GCF_000325575.1 Pteropus alecto
TTAAAAAATGAGGATAGTTTAAAAGACCTCTGGGATGACATGAAGCATAAAAATATTTGGATCATAAGAGTACCCAAAGGAGAAGAGAGAGAGCAAGGGATTGAGAATCTATTTGAAGAAATAATGACAGAAAACTTCCCTAACCTGGCGAAGGAATTAGACACACAAGTTCAGGAAGCACAAAGAGTTCCAAACAAGAGGAATTCAAATAGACCCACACCAAGACACAGGAACATTAAAATGCAAAGCTCAAAGACAAAGAGAGAATCTTAAAAGCAGCAAGAGAAAGGCAGCTAGTTACTTACAAGGGTACCCTGATAAGAATGTCTGCTGATTTTTCAATGCAAATTTTGCAGGCCAGAAGGGATTGGCAAGAAATATTCAAAGTTATAAAAAACAAGAATCTGCAACCAGGAATACTTGACCTAGCAAGGCTTTCAGTTAAAATGGAAGGTGAGATAAAGAGCTTCTCAAATAGGAAAAAACGTAAGGAATTCATCAACAACAAGCCAGTATTACAAGAAATGTTAAAGGGAC
>NW_006431113.1:0-974 GCF_000325575.1 Pteropus alecto
ATATATTTTTTCATAGTATTCTTGTATGATTCTTTCTAATTCTGTGGAGTCTGTCATAATTTCTCCGCTTTCATCTCTGATTTTGTTTATTTGTTTCCTTTCTCTTTTTACTTTCATGAGTCTAACCAGGAGCTTGTTAGTTTTATTAAAAGTCTCGAAGAACCAGATCTCTGCTGCATTTTTTTTAATTTATTTTTTGTTTTCAATTTCATTTAATTCTGCTCTAATTTTGATTATTTCTTTTCTTCTGATGATTTTAGGCTTCCATCTGTTCTTTTTTTCTAGTTTTTAAGATGAAGCTTTGGGTTATTTTTGTGGTCTCATTCTTTTTTTGTTTTAGGCTTCCAATGATTTAACTTTTCCTTTTATTACCGTGTTTGCCATTTCTCAAAAGTTTTGATACATTGTACTATTATTGTCACTTTTTTCTGCGTCTCTCTTGACCTCTCTTTTTATTTCTTCTTTGACCCAGTCATTCTTTAGTAACGTGTTGTTTAATTTCCATGTATTTGTGATTCTTCTCACTTTCTTTTTACAGCTAATTTCCAGCTTCAAAGCATTATGATCAGAGAATATGGTTGATATGATTTCAATCCTCCTCTATTTTGAGGCTATCTCTGTGCCCCAGTATGTGGTCGATCCTTGAGAACATTTCTGTGCAGTAGAGAAGTATGTATAAGCAGCTGTTTCAGGATGAAAGGTTCTGTAAATGTCGATTATGTCCAGTTGGTCTAATGTGTCATTTAAGGTTGGTATTTCTTCATTGACTTTCTGTTTGGATGATCTGTTCATATCTGACAATGGAGTATTTAGGTCCCCTACTACGATAGTGTTTTGGTCTGTTTCTCTCTTTAGTTCTGTTAGTAATTCTTTAACATATTTTGAGGCTCCCTGATTTGGAGCATAGATATTAATAACTATTTGTCTTCTTGGTGTATTATTCCCTTTATAATTATGAAGTGTCCCTCAGTATC
>NW_006431114.1:0-1942 GCF_000325575.1 Pteropus alecto
CTTCTCCCATTCTGATGGTTGTCTCTTTACCTTGTAGATAGTTTCTGTTGCTATGTAAAAGTTTTTTTTTTTTTTAGTTTGATATAGTCCCATTCATTTATTTTTGTTTTTACTTCCATTGCCTTTGAGGTCAAATTCATAAAGTCTTCTTTAAGTCAAAGTCCATGAGCTTAGTTCCTATGTTTTCTTCTATGCATTTTATTGTTTCAGATCTTATATTCAGCTCCTTAATACATTTTGAATTAATTTTGGTGTGTGGTGATAGACAACACTCTAGATTCTTTCTTTTGCAGGTGGCTTTCCAGTTTCCCGGCACCATTTATTGAAGAGACTTTCTTTTCTCCACTGTATGTTTTTTACTCTTTTGTCAAAAATTATTTGTCTGTATAAATATGGGTTTATTTCTGGACTCTTGATTCTGTTCCACTGGTCTCTGTCTGTATTTTTTTTTCTGCGAATATTATGCTGTTTTGATTATTGTCGCTTTATAGTATAATTTGAAGTTGAGCAGAGTGATGCCTCCAGCCTCGTTCTTTTTTCTGAGGATGGCTATTGCAATTCAGAGTCTTTTGTGCTACCATACGAATCTGATGACTTTTTGTTCTATTTCTTTAAAAAATGCCAATGATTTTTGATGTGGATTGCATTAATTCTGTATAATGCTTTAGGCAACGAGGTTATGTTGATTCTTCCAATCCAAGAACAGGGAATATCTTTCCATTTCTTTGTATCTTCTTTTATTTTTTTTGAAGAGGGTTTTGGTAGTTTTCATTATTTAGGTCCTTCACAAGTTTGTTAAATTTATTTCTAGGTATTGTATTCCTTTCATTGCAATTGCAAAAGGAATTATGTTTTCCACTTCTTTTTCTGACACTTCATTATTAGAGTATAGGAACGCTATGGTGTTTTGAACATTGATTTTGTATCGAGAAACATTACAGTATTTGCTTATTGTTTCTAGTAGCGTTCTTGGGAAGTCTTTAGGGTATTTCATATAGACAATCATGTCATCTGCAAATAGTGACAGTTTGACTTCTTCATTTTCTATTTGGATGCATTTTATATCTTTCTCTTGCCTGATTGCACTTGCTAGCACATCCAGTGTTATCTTAAATAACAGTGGCAATAGCACACAGCCTAGTCTTGTTCCTTGTCTTAGGGTGAAGGCATTTAGTTTTTCATCATTAAGTATAATGTTGGCTGAGAGCTTGTCATATATGGCCTTTATTATGTGAAGGTACTTTCATTCTGCACCGATTTTGTTAAGTGTTTTGATCATAAATCGATGCTGTATCTTGTTAAAGACTTTTTCTGCATCTATTGATATGATCACATGGTTCTTATTTTTTAGTTTGTTTATATCGTATATCACATTAACCAATTTGGGTATGTTGAAAAACTGTGTTCCCCTGTGATGAGGCCCACTTGTTAGTGGTGTGTAATCTTTTTAATATGTTGCTGTATTTGGTTCGCTAGTATCTTATTTAGGATTTTTGCATCTGTGTTCATGAGAGATATTAGTCTTTAGGTTTCTTTTTTCCTATTATCTTTACCAGGTTTTAGTATCCGGGTAATATTGCCTCATTAAATGAGATAAGAAGTATTGCCTCCTCTTCAATTTTTTTGGAAGAATATGAAGAGAATAGATATTAAATCTTTGAATGTTTGGTAGAATTAACTGGTGAAGCCATCTGGTCCTGGACTTTTATTTTTTGGTAGGTTTTCGATGATGTTTCGATTTCCTTACTGCTGATCAGTCTATTTAGATTTTCTAGTTCTTCTTGATTCAATCTAGAAAGGTTGTATCTTTCTAAGTACTGGTCCATTTCTTCTAAGTTATTAAATTTGGTGTTACATACTTTTTCATAGTATTCTTGAATAATCCTTTGTATTTCTGAAATGTCATTATAATTTCCCCTCTTTCATCCCTGATTGTGTTTAT
>NW_006431115.1:0-621 GCF_000325575.1 Pteropus alecto
ACAAAGACACTGGCATACACATACATACATACATATGCACGCATTTTGAGGGCTCATGGGCTAAGGCACAGCAGACACTGTGCCTAGCCCTGGGTGGACATTTGGAGAACGTGCCTTGACATGGCGTGGCTGCAGACCCAGGGCAGGCCACCCCACCAAGCCATGATTTGTTTGTCCTTACGGGTTCATCAAGGGCTACCCTGGGGATGTTTCTTGTCCCACCCCTTTCTCACATTCAAGAGGACTAGGCACAGGGTGCCTCACTGCGTGAATACAGCCCTTGGGCGTCCAGATGCACAGCCATTGCTTGGCACAAGCCACGCTCATAAAAAGTCTGCTGAATAAATACTCAAATTACTTCAGGCCTAAAGGTGGGGCCATAAACCAATCAGGCTCCACAGAGCCAGATTTTTGGTGAAGAAAGCCAAATACACACATACACATGCACATTAAATTGAATTAACAAAAAATACAGTAACTTCTGAACAAACAAAATCATAATCAGATCCAGAACTGTGAACATTGAGGCCTCCGCCCTAGACCATTCACTTTGCCAGAAGCCCCGGGGCCCCTCAGACATGCAGGGTGGAGACCCTGACCTCTAGAAATACACAGTCTACC
>NW_006431116.1:0-609 GCF_000325575.1 Pteropus alecto
TCCAAAATATACAAAGAACTCATGCAGCTCAATAACAACAAAAATCAAATCATCCAATCAAAAAGTGTGCAGAGGATGTGAACAGACACTTCTAAGAAGACATACAAATGGTCAACAAACATATGAAAAGATGCTCAACATTGCTAGCTATTAGGGAAACGCAAATGAAAACCAAAATATGATACCATCTCATACCTGTTAGAATAGCTGTTGTCAACAGGACAAGTAAGAACAAATGTTTGAGAGAATGCAGAGAAAAAGGAACTCTCATACACTGCTGGTGGGACCGCAAATTGGCACGGCCACTAGGGAAAACAGTATGGGCGTTTCTCAAAAATCTAAGAATTGATCTACCATGTGATCTAGCAGTCCCTCTACTGGATATTTACTCTAAAGACTTGAAAACATGTACTGGAAAAGATATTTGCACACCGATGTTCATAGCAGCATTATGAACGTTGGCCAGGACATAGAAGCAACTGAAGTGTCCTATGATAGATGATTGGCTAAAGAAGCTGTGGTACATATATATAATGGAATATTATTCAATCATAAGAGGAGATGAAATACAGTTATTTGTGACAACATGGATGAACCTTGAGATAATCA
>NW_006431117.1:0-391 GCF_000325575.1 Pteropus alecto
GATGCTAAGACGCTTGTCCGCAATCTGAACGTACATGCTACCCCGACTCCTCCACCCTCGACGCGGTCCCCCAGGTGCGCATGGACAGTGCAGCCCTGTGTGACGTGCTTGTGCCTGATGGCAGCACAAGTGTCTTCTGCTGGCAAGTGTTCCCAGAACAGGTGGCCACGTGGGCCACACACATTACTGGGGCTGGGACTCGGGGGAGCCGCCCAAGTCCAAGGTCCGATCCGGTCCTTGCTTGAAATTTCGATGTTTTATTCATTGTGGGTTTTGGGGGGTTTTTTTGCATGCGATTACGTTTTTAAAAATAATGCCTTAAAATAGTATTCATCCTCAACACCTACTTTTCGGGGCCTCCCTTCAGTTTCGTGCTGGGAGTGTGTCACTC
>NW_006431118.1:0-698 GCF_000325575.1 Pteropus alecto
ACTTCATAATGATAAAGGGAATCATGCACGAAGAAAACATAACAATGATTAATATCTATGCTCCCAATCAAGGAGCCTAGAAATATATGACGATTCCTAACAGAACTTAAGGGAGAAACAGAACAAAACACTATTGTGGTAGGGGATCTAAATATCCCACTGACAGAAATGGAAAGATTGTCCAAATAAAAAATCAATAAGGAAATAACATCCTTAAATGACACATTAGACGAACTGGACACAATTGACATTTACAGAGCCTTCCATCCCAAAACAGCTGCTTCTCTATTCTTCTCCACTGCAAATGGAACATTCTCAAAGATTGACCACATACCGGGACACAGAGATAGCCTCAATAAATGTATGAGGGTTGAAATTATACCAGCCATATTCTCTGATTATAATGCTTTGAAACTAGAGTACAGCTTTAAAAAGAAAGTGGGAAGAACCACAAATATACTGAGATTAAACAATATGCTACTAAAGAATAACTAGATCAGAGAAGAAATAAAAGGAGAGATCAAGAGATACATAGAAACAAATGATAATGATAGTATAACATATCAAAACTTCTGGGACATGGCAAAAGTGGACATAAGAGGAAAGTTTATATCATTACAGGCCTACCTCTAAAAACAAGAACAAACCCAAATAAACATTCTAATGCTTCCTCTTAAAAAACTAGAAAAAGAAGAACA
>NW_006431119.1:0-870 GCF_000325575.1 Pteropus alecto
TCAGAATGGTACTTTTGAAAAAACTCAGTGAATTCAAAAACGTGTCATATCAACAATTCCAGGAACTGGAAAAACAACTAAATGAGCAAAGCAAAGAGATTGAAACCCTCAAAAGAGCCAAAAAAGGATGAAGAACACACTGCAAGAGTTGAAAAAAGAAATAGCAAGCTTGGGAAATAGAGTTGACCAAATAGGGGAAAGGATCAGTGATATCAAAGACAGAAATCTAGAAATAAATCAGACAGAAGAAGAGAGAAACCAAAGAATAAAAAATAATGAAAGAGAAATTCAAGAACTAGCTGATACCATCAGGAGAGGAAACATTAGAATAAGATAATGAGCATTATCGAAGGGGAGGAAAAGAAGCAGGGACTAGAAAGCATTTTCAGATGAATAGTTGATGAGAATTTTCCAAATCTAACGAATGAGCTAGAGCTTGGAATTCACGAAGCCAACAGAACACCCAATTATCTCAACCCAGAAAAGGCCTTCACCAAGACACATTGTATTAAAGTTATGAAAATCAACAACAAAGACAGAATTCTCAGAGCACCGGGGAGAAGAAAATGGTACCTTATAAAGGAAAACCCATTAGATTATCCTCAAACTTCTCAGTGCAAATCTTACAAGCCAGAAAGAAATGGAATCAAATATTCAAACAATTAAGTGAAAGGAAGTACCATCCTAGAATAATGTATCCAGCTAAGCTCTCCTTTAGGTATGAAGGATTAATTAAGATCTTTCCAGACATACAAAAATTGAGGGAATTCTCCACTATGAGCCTGCACTACAGGAAATACTGAAAAGGGTCAGCTCACCTAAAACAAAATGATTTTAAAAAGTACATAATTAGGAGTAAAGTGACTATCA
>NW_006431120.1:0-605 GCF_000325575.1 Pteropus alecto
GCTCTGTGGCGGCTTCAACTTTAAACTTGCTCTCAACACTGCACCCTCCTCCCCACTCTGCTCCAGCGCTGCCCTGGTCTCCATCCCACGTTGCTGCCTCCGGAACAGGCACATCTCTGCCACCTCTGGGGTCAGCGTCTCCACTACCTGCTCTTGGGGTGAGCTGCTCCTGCCACCGTTCACCTTGTCTTATGTCGTGTTGTCCCCTCCTCTGTTACGGCCCCTTTACTTTCAGTCTTGGGCTCTATTTGCAGGCTTTTTTCTTTTTTAGAGAAAGGAAAATTGAGAGGCCACAGATTGTGTCTTGAGGAAATGGAGAACCTTCATCTTTTTGCTGTGAGGTACCTTTCTCGTCTCTACGCAGATGATCTGCTGAGGTGAAAATGTCAGTTTATCTGCGTGGGAGTATGTCAGCATGGCCCCGGAATAAAGGCGCCGGCACTCAGAGCGAAGCCCACCTCTGCCCATCACTCGCCGAGCTCCGGCCACACAGCCGTGAGGCTGGCCCCGCACCGTGCCGCGCGGGCACCTGCTCCGGGCCTTTGCACTCACCACTGCCTCTGCCCGGAGCTCGCTGCCCCACAGCCCCGCTTCCCCGCATCGCT
>NW_006431121.1:0-1381 GCF_000325575.1 Pteropus alecto
AAATATGACAAAGCCTGAAGGTAAAAGCTCAGATTCTATGGCATGAAATTATGTAAATATATTTCGTATTATTATCAAACCTTTTATAATGTGGGACTAAAGGACAGCTCTTAACCTCTGATATAAGTGTAATATTCTTCATTAATTTGTAAAGAGTCATGAAGCCACGGAGTGTAGTATCCAAAGTTTACATGAAAATCACAGAGTTTCCCTACTGATGAAGAGGGAAATAGTAATTTTCTGGATCTATCAGAGGTTGTGTCCCACCAGGTGCCAATGCTTTGAAGACCCAGGGTTCTAGTGCAGACAGTATCCTCAGTCTAGCCTTCTGAGAGAACTTTAACTCAGGGTTGGGATAAGGTTCTGGGAAGTTGAGATAAGGTGAGAACTCTTGCAGGTAGGAGAATCATGGAGAAGGAACAATGAAAACAGGATTCACTTGACTTCTAATCTGGTCCTTTGGGAACAAAGAATCAACAGGAAAAATTTCCAGTCCATCCAGACCAGTGTCCCACAAGGAAATCGGGGCTCAGAAGTAGGAATAACGTTGGAAACAGTGCCTAATGAGCAGATAAATGAAGCAGAAACAATCTCCTCTCTGTATGCGCAAGCTTGGGCTTTACAGGACCTATTTGTTATTTTGGATTCCTAAGTCAGAGTGGGACCAATGCTTTACTCCATCCTGCTGCCTTATCTGGGGACAGAGCTTCAGTCTCCATCATTAATCATCCAGGGAACCATTCAGACTTCCACATGGAGTCCTCCCTTTCAGAGACCCCATTCAGGTGAGTTGAGAGCCCAGCAGGTACTTCAGGGAAGGGTCAGAGTGGATAGAACCTGAGAACTTTTACTAGAGGTCTTCTGGCCCAGAGCCCAGAGATGGTCATGTTTGTTGGCTAGGTAGACTAATTGATTTAATATGTAAATTGGAGTTTCTTCTACCAACTTTGCTGTTTGGCATTGAATTCCTTTATATATATAGATGTGTATTTGGGGGAGAGTATAAAAATTATAAATTTTTTGCTCAATTCTAACAGTCTGTCACATTGTGTCCCCCCTCTTCATTTTTACACATAAAGTTAAAGAAGTACAAATTAGTAGTTGATAGTTGGTGACGAGGATGGGGAGCATGGCAAAGGGAATGCCATTAGTATTAATATGATGGCTAGACAGAGGGCCAGGGGAGGGAGGGAGCAGCTGTGGGGATCGTTTTATGAACTATATAGATGTCTAACCAATCTACTATATACTTGAAACTAATTTATATAAATAAATTTTTTAAAAACCTTATATGTCCTCATCCATCGTTCGATGAGCATTCTTTTGCATTCATTAATGATCACATTTATCCTTTCCTAAGGACATCTGAATCTATTTATGT
>NW_006431122.1:0-362 GCF_000325575.1 Pteropus alecto
TAGTAGTGTTCTTACGGAGTCTTTAGGGTTTTCTACATAGAGAAAAATTCATCCACAAACAGTGACAAGTTGACTTCTTTGTTTCCTATTTGGATGCCTTTTATATCTTTCTTTTTGTCTGATTGCACTCGCTAGGAGCTCCAATGTTACATTGAATAAGAATGACGATAGTGGACAGCCTAGCGTTGTTCCTGATCTTAGAGGGAAGGTTTTAGTTTTTCACCATTAAGTATAATGTTGGCTGAGGGTTTGTCATAGATGGCCTTTATTATGTTTAGGTACTTTTCTTCTATAACGATTTTGTTAAGTGTTTTGATTACAAATGAAAGCTGTATCTTGTCGAAGGCTTTTTCTGCATCTAT
>NW_006431123.1:0-330 GCF_000325575.1 Pteropus alecto
TCTTTTATTAATCTGTCCTTTGTAACAAGGATGTGGCAGCAAAGTACAGAGAAGGCTAGAAATAATATTTTCTTCCCCTACAGAGCAATAGACTATACCACAGAGCCTAGGTATGTAGTAAGCTAACCATCTAAGTTTGTGTAAGTGCACTCTATGCTACCTAACCTACTCTGTGTTTCTCAGAATTTATCCCCTTTGTTTGAATGGTGCATGATGGCACACATTTCATCCAAAATTTAATGCAAACAATATTTTGAGATAAGATGACGTACAACTATTTGCCCCTTACACGATTACAGGACCTCAGCTTTGCTACTCACAGTGCCCTCA
>NW_006431124.1:0-18375 GCF_000325575.1 Pteropus alecto
TAACACTAATCCTAACTCTAACCTCTTATCCAACCATAACCCCAAATTTAAATGTAATCATAACGGAAACCATAACCCTAAACCTAACCCTAAACATAACTCGAACCCTAATCCTAACCCTTATCCATAACCCTGTCTCTCACCCAAAATCTGACCCTAACCCAAGCATACACTAACCCTAACCCTACCACTAACTCAGAAAATAACCTTAAAACTAAATCTAATCCTAACCCTAATTCTAACTCTAACCCTAATAATAATCTTAACCCTAACTTTTAACTTAACAATAACTCTAACCCTAACCCTTTATACTAACTCTAACCCTAAAACTAATGCAAATCTAAACCCTAACACTAACCGTAACCCAAATCCTAACGGAACCCTAAACCCAACCCTAACCCTAACCCTAATTCTAACCCTAAATCTAAAGCTAATCTAACCCTAATTCTAACCCTAACCCTAAATTTTACACTAATAATAATTGAAACTCTACCGCCATACCCTAAAACCAACACGGAACCTAATGCGAAACTTAACCCTAACAATAACACTAACCCTAACCCCAAACCCTAATCCTAATACTAACCATAACCCTAACCATACACTAACCCTAAAACAAACCCTAACCCTAACTCTAAACTATTCCTAAACCTAATCCTAACCCTAATACTAATCCTAACTCTAAACTCTTACCCAAAACCTACCCTAAACATAAACCCCAAACCATAACGCTAAACCTAAAACTAATCCTGAAACTAACTCTAACTCTAACCCTATATTAACCCTAAACCTAACCCTAACCATAACTCTAAATTTTCAACTAACCCTAACCCTAACCTTGACCCTAACCTAAACCTAACTCTAACTCTAACACTAAACTAATCCTAACTCTAATCTTAAACCTAACACTAATACTAACTCTAACCTCTTACGCTAACCTTTACCCTAAACATAACTGTAAACATAACCTAAACCATAACACCAACCCTAACTCTAACCTAACCCTAAAGTTAACCCTAAGCCTAACACCAAAACTAACCCTAAAACCTAAAACTAACCCTAAATTTAACACTAACAATAAACCTATTTTTAACCTCTAACCCTAATCCTAACCTCTTCTGCTAAATCTATCTCTCACCCTAACCCTGAATCTAACCTAGACCAACACCCAAACCATAATCCTAGCAATAACCCTGAAAGTAAACCTAAGGGAAAGCTAATCCTAATGCTAATTCTAACTGTAACTCTAACATAATTTTAAACCTAAATTTTAAATTAACAATAATCTAACCCTAACCCTTACACCAACACTAACCATCAACTTAACCTTAATAATAACAAAACCCTATCCATAACCTTAAATGTAACCCTAACCCTAATTCGAACCTTACCCTAACACTAACTATACTCTAACCCTAACACTAACCCTATCCTAAACTTAACCCGAACCGAATCCTAACCCTAAGCCTAAAACCCTAACTTAAGAATAACCTACCCTAACCCAAACCAAACCCTAACATTAACTCTAACCTAAGCCTAACACTATTCCTAACCCTAAACTAATCTTAAACCTAATCCTAACCCTAAGACTATTCCTAACTCTAACCAATTACTCTAACCAAACATTAAACATAATTGTAAACCTAAAACAAATCATAATGTTAAATCTAACCATAACCCTAACCCTAACCCTAAAGATAACGCTGACTCTAAGCCTAAAACCAACCCTAAACCTGAAAACGAAAGCTAACCCTAATCCTAAACCCAACCCTAAATTTTACCTAACAATAAACCTAAACTTTACCTCTGACCCTAAAAGTAACCCTAACACTAATTTAACTCTAAAACTAACTCTAACCTTAACCCTGAAACTAAATCTAACCGAAAACTTAACTTAACCCTAACATTAAACCTAACCCAGATCCTAACCCTAAATCTAAAGCTAATTGTAACCTTAATTCTAAGTCTAACCCTAAAATTTACACTGAGAATAAGACTTATTCTAACCCCATAATCTAAGCCTAACAGTAACCCTAAACCTAAGCATAATCCTAAACCTAACCCTCAACCAACCTCTTACGCTAACACTAACCATAAACCCTAACCCAAACACTAACCGTAACTTAACCGCAAACCTAAAACAAACACTAACGCTAACCCAAACCCTAATCCTAACCGTAACCCTAATCCTAAACCGAACCTTATTTTAACTAATAATAACCGATACCATAATCCATGACCTAAACCAAACCCTAACACTAATTTTACTATAAAACTAACTATAATCATAAACGTAAACCTAAATATAAAAGTAAACTTAAATGTAACTCTGACACTAACCCTAACTAAGATGCTAAACCTAAATCTACAGCTAATCCTAACCCTAACCCTAACACCAACCTAAACCTAACCGTAACATAACCATGAAAATACCCCTAAATTAATCTTTACTGGAACCCTAAAGGTAATCCTAACCCTAAAGAAACCTAACACTTACCATAATTCTAAACTAAAGCCAATTCGAATCCTATTTCTAATCATACCCCTAACCATAATGTTAAACCTAAACCAAACCCTAACCCTAATCCTAACACTAATACTAACTCTAGCCTCTTACTTTAACCCTAACACTAAACATTACTGTAAAACTAACCCAAAACATGACGCTAGACCTAACCCTCACAATAACCCTAAGCCTAACATAAGCCCTAAACCTAAACCCTAAACCTAACCCTAACGCTAAACCTAACTCTAAATTTTCCACTAACAAGATCCCTAACTTTCAACCCGACCCTAAACCTAACCCTAACCCTAATTAAAATCAAAAACTAACTCTAACTCTAACCCTAATTCTAAATATAACCCCAACCTTAAACGTAGACCTAACCCTAACCCTAACCCAGATCGTAACCCTAAATCTAAACCTAATCCTAACCCTAATTCTAAAACTAACCCTTAATATTTCACTAACTATAACACTAACCATAAACCTAAACGTAACCCTGACCCAAACTCTACAACTATCACTAACCCTAACACTAACCCTAACCCAAAGTCTAACCCTAAGCCTAACCATAACCTTAATTTAACCCTAACTGTAACCCTAACCCTAATACTAATGCTAACTCTAAAAACTTACCCTAAACCTAACCCTAACACTAACCCTAACCCTATCACTAACAGTAACACTAAATCTAAACCTAAAACTAATCCTAACTCTAAACTCTTTTCCTACACCCTATCTGTAACCTTAATGCTAAATTAAACTTAACCCTAACCCAAATCCTACACTAATCCTAATCCTAATCCTAATCCTAACAATAATACTAACTCTAAACTCTTATTTGAACCCCAACCCTAAACATATCTGTAACCCTAACCCAAACCATAATGCTAAACCTAAATCAAACCCTAAAGGTAACCCTAAGCCTAACACGAACCGTAAACCCAAACCATAAACCTAAGCCTAATCCTAAATCTACACCTAAATTTTACACTAACGATAACCCTAATCTTAACCCCTGACCCTAAATCACTCCTAAGCCTAATTTAACTTTAAAACTGACACTAACCCTAAACCTAATCCTAAATCTAAACGAAACCATAAACCTAAACATAAGAGTAACCTAACCAAAAGCCTAATCCTAAATCTAAAGATAATCCTAACTCTAATACTAGCCCTACCCCTAAATTTTACACTAAAAATGACCCTCACTCTAGCTTCATACCCTAAACTTAACTCTAAAGCTAATGCTTACCTTAACCCTAACGGTAAACCTAGCCCTAAACCTAAACCCTAACCCTAACCCTAAACATAACTGTGACCCTAACAAAAACCATAAAGGTAAACCTAACCCTAACCCCAAACATAACTCCAACTCTAACTTAACCCTAACCTTACCCTAACCATAACAGTAATCCTAACTCTAAACTCTTACCCTAACCCTAACACTAAACTTAACCCTAAACTAAAGCTAACCCTTACCCTAACCCTAAACTAATCCTACCCTAACACTAATTCTAACTCTAACTTCTTACCCTACCCCTAACACTAAACATAACTGTAACGCTAGCACAAACCATAATGCTAACCCTAACCCTAACCCTAACTCTACATAACCCTAGCACTAACTCTAATGCTAACATTAATCCTAATTCTAATCTCTTACCCTAACCCTAAACTTAAACATAACTGTGCCCTAACCCAAACTATAACACTAAAACTAAGCCTAATTCTCAATCATGAATTTAAAACTAAACCTATCTCTAACCCTAAACCTAACCGTAGCGCTAACTGTGACCCCGAACCCTGACCCTAACCCTAACCTAAAGCCAACGCTAACTCTAAAAATAATCCAAACCCTAATTCTAACTCTAACCTAAATCAAACCCTAATCCTAAATTTAACGATAAATCTGCACTAAACGTAACCTTACTCGGACCCTAATGATAACCCTTACGCTAATCTAATCTTAAGACTAACCCTAACCATAACCTTAACCTTAACACTAACATTAACCAGAATCCTGATTGTAACCCTAAAAATTAAGCTAATGCTAACCATAATTCTAAAGCTAACCCTAACATTAATCTTAACCCTGATACTACCCTAACACTAAAATTTATCCTAAGCCTAATTCTAATCCTAACCATGAATGATACACTAACAATAATTCTAAAACTAACTGCTTACTCTATCCTTAACCCTAAACCTAAAGCTAACCCTAACCCTAAAACACACCCTAAATCTAACTCTAACCCTAACCGTAAACCTAAACCTATACTAAAATTAACCTGAACACTAACGATAATCCTAACCTTAACTTGACCTAAACCCTAACACTAACCCTAACACTAATCCTAACACTAAACACTTAGCCTAATGCGAACCCTAACCCTGACACTAAGCCTAAAACTAAAGTTAATCATAACCCCAATTCTAACCCTAACCCTAAATTTTACACTACAATAACCTTAACGGTAACTCCTTACCCCAATCCTAATACTAAACCTAAGTTGAATCCTAAACATAAAGGTAAACTTAACGCTAACCAAAACCTAACCCTAAACATAAACATATCCCTAAACTAAATCTAACCCGAAAACTAACGGTTACCCTAAGCATAAAATAATCTTAACCATACCCCTAACATTAATCCTAACTCTAATCTTATCCTAATACTAACACTATCCCTAACATTAAACCTAACCCTAACCCTAAACCTAACCCTTAACCTAAAGCTAACTCTAACGCTAACACTAATCCTAACCATAACCCTAACCTTAACCCTAACCCTAATTCTAACACTAACGTTAACACTAATACTAACTCCAAATTTTACCCTAACAATAACCGTAACCCTAACCACTTACTCTGAACCTAAACCTAACCCTAACTTTAACTCTAACTCTAACCCAAATTCTAACCTTAACCCTACATTAACCATAACCTTGATCCAAACCCTAAAACCAAAGGTAATCCTAACACTACTTCTAACCGTAACCCTAAATTTTACGCTAACAATAACAATATTCATAATCCCTTACTCTAACCTTAAACCTAAACTATAGCTAAACCTAATCCTAACCCTAAACCTAACTTGTTATTCTAACACTAAACTGAACCCACAACCTAAACTTACCCTAACCTTAAACCCTAACCCTAACCCTAACCCTAGCTCTAACCTCTTACGCTAACCCTAACCCTCAACCTAAAGCTAACCCTAACCTAACACTTACCCTAACGCTATCACTAACTCTAACCTAACCTAACTCTGAAGCTATGCCTAACCATAAACTTAGCCCTAAGCTAACCTTAACCTGACTCTAAACTTAATCTAACCGTAACTCCAAATCTAACCCTAACACTAACCTAAACATAACTCTAACCATAACATTAATCCTAACACTATCCTCTTACCCTAAACATAACCCTAACCCTAACACTAACCCCAAATCTAAATTTACACTAACAATAACACTAAACCTATCTTCTTACCCTAAACCTAACTGTAAACTATACCTAAACCTAGCTAACACTAACCTTTACCTTAAGCATAACCCTAACCTACACTATCCCGAATTCTAGCCATAACCATAAACCTACACCTAAACTAAACCTAACCCAAACATAACGGTAATCCTAACACTAACCTAACACTAACACGAACCCTAAATCCTAACCCTAAAGCGAACCCTAACCGTAACCCTAACACTAACTTCTTATTATAAACCTAACCCTAAACCTAACCCTAACCGTATCTTAAACTATAACACTAATCGTAGCCTGAACCTAACTCTGATCCTACCCTAAAATTAAAGCTAATACAAACCTTAATTCTAACTCTAAGCCTAACGCTAACATCTTATCCTAGACCTAACCCTAAATCTCACTTTAAGTCTAAAACTAATCCTAAAATTAACCGAAACCCTCATACTAACCCTAAAAAAAAAAGCTAATGCTACCCATAATTTTAAACCTAACCCTAACACTGACGTTAACCCTGATCCTAACCCTAACACTAATCCTAGCCCTAACACTAACTTAAACTTAACCATAATTCTAACCTTAACCATAAATATATCACTAAACTAAACCTTGCCTAAACCCTAAAGGTAATCGTAACCCTAACCTAATCACAACCCTAACCCTAACTCTAATATTAATTCTCACCCTAATCCTGAAGCCTAACTCCAAGCCTAACCCTAACATTAACCCTAACCCTGGTCCTAAACCTAAAAATAAAGCTAACCCTAAACCTTATTCTAATCCTAATCATAAATTTTACACTAACAATAACTCTAACCCTAACTCCTTGCACTAACCATAAACTTAAACATAAAGCTTACTCTAACATTAACATTAGCCCTATCTATAATCCTACCCCTAACATAAACTTAACCCTAACACTAACCATGAACCTAACCCTAAACTAAACCTAAAATGAAACCTAACAGTAACTCTAACCCCAACCAAACCCTAACCCTAACCCTAAACCTAACACTAATCCTAAATCTAACCACTTACCCTAAAACTAACCCTAACTCCACTCTAAACCTAACCCTAAACTTAACTTGAGCTCTAAAACTAAACCTAACCCTAACCCTAATCATAATCCTAACCCTAACCCTATCCCAAATCCTAATCATAAAAATAAAGCTAATTCTAACCTAATTTTAAACCTAACACAAATATTAAACTAACAATAACCCTTAACCTAACCCTAATTTTAACTCTAAGCCTAACCCTAACCCTAAAACTAACCCTAAACTTAACCCCTTATTCAAACTCTAACCCTAACACTAAATCTAAACCCTACACTTAAAGTTAACCATGATTCTAACCATAATCCTAACCCGAAAAATGAAAGCTAATTCTAAACATAATTATAACCTGAACTATATATTTTACAACAATAATACTAACCCTAAACCCTTACCCTATCCCTAACCATAACTATTACTAAACCTATACCTGACACTAACCCTATACTTAAGCATAACTCTAACCTAAACCTAATTTGTAACCTAACGTTAAACCTAACACTAACATAACCCTAAGCCTAACACTAAACCCTAACCCTAACACTAAAACTAACCCTAAACTTAACCCCTTATTCTAACACTAACGTGATCCTTAAACCTAAACTGACACTAGCCTTAAACCCTAAATGAAACCTTAAGCTTATCCCTGATCCTAACACTGTAACTAAAGCTAATCCTAACGTTAACTCTAACCACAAACCTATTCCAAACCCTAACCCTTACCTTAACTTAAACCTAACCCTAACACTAATACTAATAATAACAATAAAAACTTACATAACCGTAAAAATAACACTAACCCTACACCAAACACTAATCCTAACCTTAACTTAACATTAAGCCTAACCCTAATCGTAATACTAATCTTAGCTCTAAAAATATACCCTAACCCTAACCCTAATCCTACACCTAACCCTAAGAGTAACTCTAAACCTAACCGTAACAATAATCCTAACTCTAACCTTTTACTCTAACCCTAACCCTAAGGTTAACTGTAAAACTAACCCTAACATAACCTTAACTTAACACTAATCCTAACCTTAACCCTAAATCTAACAGAAAAGTTAAGAGTAAAGCTAACACTAACTTTAACCCAGATCCTAACCCTAAAATTAAAACTAAACCTAATCCTAATTCTAACTCTAACTCTAACATTAACCCTAACCTTAAATTTTAAACTAACAATAACGCTAAACGTAACCCTAACCCTTTCTCTTAAACCTAATTCTAAATCTAACTTCAAGTCTAAAACCAACTCTAACTATACTCTAACCCTAACATTAATCCGATCTCTGATCCTAACGCTAACCATAAAGCTAATGCTAACTATAATTTTAAACCTAACCCTAACACTAATCTTAACCCTGATCCTAAATGTAACACTAAAGCTTATCCTAACCCTAAATCTAACCCATACCTAAATCTAACACTAATCCTAACCCTAACCATAAACATATCCCTAAAATAAACCTTAACTGATCCCTAACGGTAACCCTAACTCTATCGAATTCTAACCATAACCATAATCCTAATCCTAACGCTAAATCTAATCCTAAATACTAACCGTAACCCTAAGCTGAACACTAAACCAAATCCTGATCCTAACACTAAAACTAAAGCTAATCCTGAAACTAAATCTAACCCTAATCATAAATTTTACATTACAATTAACTCTAACCCTAACTCCTAACATTAACCCAAACCCTAAATCTAAAGCTTAACTTAACAAACATTAACTATAAATCTAACCCTACCCCTAACCTAAATCTAAACATAACCCTAACCATAAAACGAACCCTAATCAAAACTTAAAAAAAAAACGTAATGGTAACCCAAACCTTAACGAAAGCCTAACGCTAACACTAAACCTAATACTAATCCTAAACCTAATCACTTACCCTAACCCTTATCCTAAAAAAACTCTAACCATAAACCTAATCAGAATCCTATCTCTACCCTAATTCCAACCTAAACCATAAGCCTAACCATAAATTGTACACTAACTATAACAGTAACCCTAACTCTAATTTTAACTCTAACCCTAACCCTAACACTAACTTTAAACCTAACCCTAACCCTTACCCTAATTTTAACTCTAACCATAACCTTAACTTTAAACCTAACCCTAACCCTAACACTAACCTTAAAATCTTATTCTAACTGTAAACCTAACCCTAAATCTAAACCCTAACCCTAACCTTAACTGTAACCCTAAACTTGATCCTAACCCGAAAACAAAAGCTAATACTAACACAAATTCTAACCTTAACCATGAATTTTACACTGAGAATAACCCTATCCCTAACACCTTACCATAAACCTAATGTTAATGTAAAACTAACCCTAAACATAATGCTAACCATAAACCTAACCGTAAACTAAACCTAAAACTAAATCTAATCCTAACCTAACGTCTTATTCTAACCCTAACACTAACACTAAACCTAACCCGAAACTTAAACTCTAACCCTAACCGTAACCCTCACGCTAACCCTGATACTGACGCTAAAACTAAAGCTAATCCTAAATCTAATTCTAACCTGAACCCTAACCCTAACCTTAACTCTAATCCTAACCCTAACCTAAACCTAACCATAACACTAGCCCCAGTCATGAACCTAAACCTAAAGTAAAACTGACCCGGACCCTGACGGTAACCCTCACCCTATCCTAACGCTAACCATAATTCTAACACTAACCCTAACACCTTACCTTAACACTAACTCTAACCCTAAAACTAACCCCTAACCTAACCCAACCCTGATTCTAACCCTAAAACTAAACTTAATACTGACTGTAATTCTAACCCTAACCCTAATACTAAGACTAAACCTAAATTTAAGTCTAAAACTAACCCTAATCTAACTTTAACCCTAATATTAATGCAATTCTGATCTTAACCCTAAACATAAAGATAATCCGAAACCTAATTTATACCCTAATTCTGAATTGTACACTAACAGTAACACTAACCATAACCATGAACCTACCCCTAAACTACACCTAACCCGAAACCTAACGGTAGCCCTAACATTAACCTAACACTAACCCTAACACTAACACTGACCCTGATCCTAATCATAAAACTAAAGCTAATCATAATGCAATTTTAACCTAAAAGCTAAATTTTACGCTAATAATATCCCTAACTCTAACCCTAATTTTAACTCTAAACCTAATTTAACCCTATCCCTAAACCTCACATTCACCCTAGCCAGGTCCTAAGCCTAAAACTAAAGCTAATCCTAACCCGAAGTCGAAACCTTACCCTAATCCTAACCCTAACCCTAACCCTAACCACTTACACTAACCCTAACCGTAACCTTAAATCTTAACTCTAACCCTAACCCTAACCGTACCCCGAATCATTAATCCCAAATAACCACTTGCCTAAACCTAACCTTAACACCTAATCCTAATTTTAAGTCCTACCCTAATACTATCCCTAAACCTAACCCTTTCTCTAACCCTACCCTAAACATAAAGCTAAGCCACACACTAACATTAACCCTAACACTAACGCTAATCTAACCTAAAACTAAACCTACCCCTAACCCTAACCCTAACCCTACCCCTAACCCTAAACCGAATATTAACCCTAAGACTTTTCCTACCCTAAAACTAAAGCTAATCCTAACCCTAAAACTTAAACCTCACCCTAACACTACCCCAACCCTAAATTTTACACTAACAATAACCCTAAACTTAATTCCTGGCAATAAAACTAACGCAAACCCAAATTTAACTCTAAAACTAACTCTAACCCTAAACATAACCCTAAATCTAACCGAAAACTTAAAGTAACCCTAACACTAACTCTAACCCAGATCATAACTCCAAATCTAAAGCTAATCATAACCTTAATTCTAACCCTAACCCTAAATTTACAGTAAGAATAACCCGAACACTAAACCCATACACTAACCTTAATGCTAAACCTAAACTATAACCCTAAACCTAAACCCTAACACTAACCCTAACCCTTACCCTAACATAACCCTAATCCTATCACTAACTTAAAACTAACCGTAACTCTAACATTAACACTAAATCTAACTCTAACTTCCTACTCTAACCCTAATTCTAACCCTTACCAAAACGATAACCATAACCCTAAAGTTTGAACTTACTATAACCCTACACCTAACCCTTTACCCTAAATCAAACGCTAACTTTAACTCTAAAACTAACTTTAACCCTAACTCTAACCCTAATATTAACCCTAATCCTGATCCTAACCCAAAAACTAAAGCCAAGCCTAACCTTAATTCTAAGCCTAATTCTAACACTAACCGTAATCCTAACTGTAACCATAACCCTAAACATAACCTAACACTAACACTAACTCAAATCCTAACTTTAACCCTAAACCTAAACCCAAAACTAACCCTAACGCTAACCCTCATCCTAACGATAATTCTAACACTAACACTAGCCATAATCCTAACCTTAACCGTAACCCGAATCCTAACCTAAAACTAACCTTAACCCTAATCCTAATCTGAACCCTAACCTAAACCTAACCCTAACCCTAAAACTTAACCCTAACCCTAACAATATCCCTGAGTCTAACCTTAGAACTAAATCTAATCCAAACCCTAATTCTATCCCGCCCTAATACTAACCCTAACCCTAACCACAAACCTAAAGCTAGCCCTAACTGTAACACTAACCCTAACACTAACCGTAACCTAAACCCAGCTATAACAGTAACTCTAATCATAAACCTACTGCTAAACTAAACCAAACCTTAACCCTAACACTAAGGCCTAACCATAACTCTAACCCTAATCATAATCCTGATCCTTACCCTAAAACTAAAGCTAATCCAAACCCAAAATGGTACCCTAAACCAAACAATAACCCCTACGCTAAATTTAAAACTAACGGAAATTTGAACCCTAACCCCTTAAGCTAAACTTAACTCTAACCCAAACTTTAAATGTAAAACTAACCCTAAACTTAACCTCCACCCTATTAACCCTAACCCTAAATTTAACCTTAAAACTAAAGCTAATCCTAACTCTAATTCTAACCCTAACGCTAACACTACCCATAACACTGAACCTAACCCTAAAACTAAAGCTATTCCTAACTTTAATTCTAAACATATCCCCAAATTATACACTAACAATAATCCTAACCTTAACTTCTTACCTTAACCCTAACCCTAAACCTAATGCTAACAATAAAGCTAATACTAACGCTAACTCTAACCCTAATCCTATACTAAACCTAACCCTAAACCTAGCCCTAACCTAACCATAAGCCTAACCCTAATCATCACCCTAACCCTAACACTAACACTGATCCTAGCTCTAACATTTCACCCTAAGCTTCAACTTTACCCTAACACTAACCCTATCCTAAACCTAACCCTAACCCTAACCCTTACTATAAAACTACCCATGAGCTAACCATAACCCTAACACTAACCCTAACACTAATGCTATGTCTAACCTCTTACGCTAACCCTAACCCTTATCCTAAGTGTAACCCGAACACTAACCTAAACGTAACCCTATACCTAATCATAACCAAACTACTACCTTTAAAGGTAACCATAACACTAACCCTAACCCTAACCCTATCCCTGATCATAACCTTAAAACTAAAATTAATCCTAACCCTAACTCTAACCCTTTCCCTAACAACAACCTAACCTTAAATTTTAAACTAACAATAACAGTGACCATGAACCCTTACACTAAACCTAAACCTAAACTGAACTTTAACTCTAAAAATAATTCTAACTCTAACCCTAACTCTAATATTAACTCAGACACTGATCCTAACAGTAAAACTAAAGCTAATGCTAACCTTAATTCTAACCTGAACACTAACACTAAACCTAACCCTAAATTTTGCGCTAACAATAAACATAAACCTGACAACTTACGCTAAACCTAATCCTAACCTTCACTTTTACTCTAAAATTAAATCTAACTCTAATCTAAACGTAATTAATTTATTTTGAGGCTCTACTCATGTAAATTTGCATTTAGGATTATTATATCTTCTTGGTGAATTGATCCTTTATATCATTATATATATCACTTTTTTATCCCAGCTAATTTTCCTTGATCTTGATTCTGTTTTGTCTGATATTAATAAGTCACTCCAGCCTTCTATTTTATTATAATTATAAACAACATTGGTCAGCTTTTGCACTCATGTCTAAATTTCATCCTAACCTAAACTCTAACATTAACCCTAAACCTGATCTTAAAACTAAAAGTAAAGTTAATCCTAAACCTAAATCTAACCGTAACCCTAAATTTTACATTAACAATAATCCTCTTGCTAAACCCTAATCCGCACCCTAACCCTAACCAAACACTAGGCCTAACTGTAACACTAACCCTAACAATAACTCTAACCCTAACCTAAACCTAACTCTAACCCTAAGCCTAAACATATACCTAACTCTAAAATAAACTTTAAGGAAACCCTAACAGTAACCCCACCCCAACTTAATCGTAATCATAACTCTAACCCTAACACTAAATATAACTCTAAACTCTGGCCTTAAAATTAACCCTAACTCTAACAAAAACCCTAAGATAAACCTAAACCTAAGTCTAACCCTAAACCCTAACCCTAACCCTAACCATCATCCTGAGTCTAACCATAAAACTAAAGCTAAATCAAACCCTACTTCTATACCTAACCCTAAAATTAACCCTAACCCTAAATTTTACACTAACAATAACTCTAATTCTAACCACTTATCCTAAAACTAATCCTAAACCTAAAGCCACCCCTAACTCTAACACCATCTCTAACCCTAAACCTAACCGTAACCTAAACCTAACCCTATCACAAACCATAAATTACACGTAATCCTAACACTAACCCTTACACTAAACCTAATACTAACCCTAACACTGATCCTAACCTTAAAACTAAAGTTAATACTAACTCTCATTCTAATCTTATCCTTAACAATAATCCTAAAAATAAATTTTAATGTAACAAACACCCTAACCTTAACCCCTTAATCTAAAGCTAACCCTAACCATATCTTTAACTCTAAAACTACCTCTAACTCTAAGACTAACCCGAACACTATCCTTAACACTCACTCTAATCCTAACCTAAATCAAACACTAAATCAAATCCTAACTTAAAACTAATCTTAACTCTAAAGCTAACCCTGATCCTAACCTTAAAACTAAAACTAATCCTAAACTTAATTCTAACACTAATCCAACACTAACCCTAACCTTGAATCTAACCCTTAAACTAAATCTTATCATAACCATATTTCTAACCATTACCTTAAATTTTACATGACAGTAACCCTAAAATAACCTTAACACTAAGACTAACTCTATCCTAAACCTAACCCTAACCCTAACACTTACCAAAAATCTACCCATAACCTAACACTAACCCTAAAATTAACCCGAATAATAATGCTATGTCTAATCTCTTACCTTAACCCTAACCCCAATCCTAACCCTAACCCGAACACTAAACTAAACCTAATTCTACCCCAACCTTAAATGAACAGCTACCCTTAAGTCTAACCATAATACTAACCCTAACTCTAACCTTATCCCTGATCATAACCTTAAAACTGAAATTAATCCTAACACTAAATCTACCCCTAACCGTAACAATAACCTAACCTTAAATATTAAACTAACAATAACCCTGACCATAACACCTTACATTTAACCTAACCATTACCCGAAAGTTAACTCTAAAACTAACCCTAACTCTAACCCTGACCCTAAAATTAACCCAAACACTGATCCTTACACTAAAACTTAACCTAAAACTAACCCTAATGTTAATCCGAACACTAACACTAACACAAACCCTAAATTTTTCACTAACAATAAATCCTAATACTAACCTAAATCTAACCCTATCCCTAACCTTAACTTAACCCTAAACCCAACCCTAATCCTAACTCTAACCTAAACCTAAACCTAACCCTAACCCTAACCTAATCCTGCCCTAACCTAACCCTAACCCTAAACCTAACCGTAACTCTAACACTAATCCTCACTCTAACCTCTTAAGCTAACCTTGACCCTAACCCTAACCAGAAGCCTAACATAACCTAAACCTAAATCTAAACCTAACACTAACGCTAACCCTAAAGCCGAACCCTAACTGGAACCCTAACCCTAACCTTATTCCTACCCTTAAAATTAAAGTTAATCCTAACTCTAATACTAACGGTAACTGTAAAACTAATCATAACTCTAAATTTTACAATATCAATAACACTAACCCTAAACCCTTACACTAACTCTAACATGTTATGCTAACCCTAACCCTAAATCTAAAGCTAAACCTAATTCTAACACTAACCCTAACCCTAACAGTAACTCTAACCTAAACCTAACCCTAACCCTGATTATAAACCTAACCATAACCTAAACCTAACATGTACCTAACTGTACCCTAATCCTAACCTAACTCTATTGCTAACCCTAACCCTACCACAAATTCTAAATTTGTTACACTCCCTCTAACCCTAATCCTAACATTAAAGCTAACCGTAATCCAAAACCTAACCTTAACTCTTTCCTAAAATTAAAGATAATCCTAACCCTAAATCTAACCCTAACACTTACACTAAAACGATCTCTAAATTTTACACTAACAATGACCAAAAACGTTACCCTTTGCCTAAACCTAAACCTAAACCTACTTTTAACTCTAAAACTGATCCTAACACTAACATTAACCATAACATAAATCATGACCCTGATCCTAACTCTAAAATTAGAGCAAATCCTAACCCTAATTCTAACCCTTACCCTAACACTAACCCTAACATTAAATTTTAATCTAATAAATCAAAACCTAACTCCTTATCATAAACTTAACACTAAATCTAACATTAAGTCTAAAACTAACCCTAACTCTAACCCTAACCCTAACATTAACCCCAATGGTGATCCTAAACATAAAACTAAAGCTATGATAAACTTAATTTTAAACCTAAACCTAACACCAACCCTAACTCTAAAACTAAAGCTCACCCTAACCCTACCCATAACCCTAAATTTTACACTAACAATAACCCTAAACTTAACCCCTGACACTAACCTTAATATAACTCTAATTTAATTCTAAAACTAACTCTAACCCTAACTCTAACCCTAAATCTAACCAAAACCTTAAACATAACTTTAACATCCAATCTTAACTCAGATCATAACCGTAAATCTAAAGCTAATACTAAACCTAATTCTAACCCTAACCCTAAAATTACAGAAAGAATAACCTGAACAGTACATCCATACCCTAATACAAACCCTAATCCTAAACACTAACCCTAACTCTATACCCTAACCATAACAATAACCCTTGCCCTAACCTAACTCTAATACTATCCTTAACAGTAACCCTAACCCTAACCCTAACCTAATGCTAACCTTATCACTTACAGTAACCCTAACACTAACACTCACTCTAACCGTAACACTAACCCTGAACCCTATACCTAACCCTAAACCTAAACCCTAACCTTAAATCTAATCCTTACCCTAATCTAACCCCAAACCTAACCCCAACCATAACGCTAACCTTAACGTAACCCTAACGCTAACACTAACTCACACACTAATCAAAATCTAAAGTCTTATACTAACCCTAACTCTAACCTAACTGTAAGCTTAACGCTAACACTAACCTTAAATCTAAATCCTAACCCTAAGCTTAACCCTAAGCCTAGCCTGAACGTAACCTTAACTCTAACAAGAATGCTAACATTAAAGAAACTCTAACTTCTTACTCTAACGGTAACCCTAATTTTACACTAACAATGATCCAACCCTTAATCACTGACCCTAAACATAACCCAAACACAAATTAACTGTAAAGCTAACTCTTACACTAAACCTAACCTAAATCTAACTGAAACCATAAACATAACTCTAAAACTAACCCAAACCCAAACTCTAACCCTAAATCTAAAGTTGATCCTAACCATAATTCTAACCCTAACACTAAATTTATACTAAGAATAACCTGAACTCTAAACTCATACACTAACCCAGGCTCTAAACTTAATGCTAAACTTAACCTTAACATTAACCCTAACCTGAACCCTAACACTAACCCTAGCCTAAATCCTACCCCTAACCCTAAATCCTAACCCTAACCCTAACACTAACCCTAACCCTAACTCTAACATTAACGTAACCCTAAAACTAACCCTAACCCTAACTAATCCTAACTATAAACTCTCACCATAATCCTAACCTTAAACTAAACCTTAACATAAACTTAACCCTAAACATAACCCTGAACTAATCCTAATCCTAATTCTAACCTTAACGCTAATCCTAAATCTAACCTCATACTCTAACATTAACCCTAAACATAACTGTAAACCTAACCCAAACCATAATGCTAAACGTAACGCTAACACTAAACCTAACACCAACCCTAACCCTAAAACTTAAACCTCACCCTAACCCTACCCTTAACTCTAAATTTTATACCAACAATAACATTAACCTTAACCCCTGACACTAAACCTTACGCAAACCCTAATTTAACGATAAAACTAACTCTAACCCTAACCCTACCCCTAAATCTAACCGAAACCTTAAACGTAACCTTAACATGAACCTTAACTGAGAATATAACCCGAAATCGAAAGCTAATCCTAACCCTAATTCTAACCCTAACTTTAAATTTACAGAAAGAATAATCCGAACACTAAACCCATACCCTAATCCTAACCCTAAACTGAAACACTAACCCTGACACTAATCTTAACGTACTCTAAACCTAACACTAAACCTAACACTCATCCTATCTCTAAACTCTCAAACTAACCCTAAACCTAAAGTTAACCCTAACAGTAACCCTAACCGTAACCCTAACACTAACCCTAACATTAACGTAACCCTAAACTGAACTCTAACACTAACACTAATACTAACTCTAAACTCTTACCCTAAACTTCGCCTAAGCTTAACCCTAAATTAAACTTAACCTTAACCGTAACCCTAAACTAATCCTAACCCTAATTCGAACACTAAACTAATCCTAACTCTACCCTCATACCATAATCCTAATCCTAAACATAGCTGTAACCCTAACCCAAACCATAGCTCTAAAGGAAACCCTACCCCTAAAAATAACCCTAACCCAACTCTAACCCTAATCCTAACACCAACTCTAACCCTAAACGTTACAAATAAACTTAACCCTACCTCTAACCCTAAATTTTACACTAACAATAACACTAACCTTAAACCCTGACACTAAACCTAATGCAAACACTAATTTAACACTACAGCTAAATCTAACAGTAAACATAACCCTAAATCTAATCGAAACATTAAAAATAAC
>NW_006431125.1:0-803 GCF_000325575.1 Pteropus alecto
AAAACCTTCTCTCCAAGATCAGGAACAAGGCAAGGTTGTCCACTTCCACCACTGTTATTCAATATAACATTGGAGGTCCTAGCGAGTGCTATCAAGAGAGAGAAAGATATAAAAGGCATCCAAATAAGAAACGAAGAAGCCAAACTGTCACTATTTGCGGATGACATGATTCTCTATATAGAAAACCTTAAAGACTCCACAAGAACACTAGTAGAAACAATAGGCAATACAGTAAATTTCTGGATACAAAATCAACATTCAAACATCCATAACATTCCTATACTCTAATAATGAAGTGTCAGAAAAAGAAGTAGAAAAAATAATTCTTTCTGTAATTGCAACAAAAAGAATAAAATACCTAGGAGTAAATTTAATGAAACATATGAAGTACCTATTAATAAAACTTACAAGACCCTATTAAAAGAAATTGAAGAAGATACAAAGAAATGGAAAGATATTCTGTGTTCTTCGATTGAAAGAATCAACATAATTAAAATGACCATATTACCTAAAGCATTATACAGATTTAATGCAATCTCCATCAAAATCCCATCGGTATTTTTTAAAGAAATAGAACAAAAATCATTAGATTTGTATGGAAGCACAAAAGACCCCAAATTGCCTTAGCCATCCTGAGGAAAAAGAACAAGGCTAGGGGCATCACTCTGCCTGACTTCAAATTGTACTACAAAGCGACAGTAATCAAAATGACATGGTACTGGCAGAAAAACAGACACATAGACAAGTGAAACAGAATCGAGATTCCAAAAGTAAACCCATATTTATATGGCCAAATAATTTTT
>NW_006431126.1:0-864 GCF_000325575.1 Pteropus alecto
TCTGAACACTGATCGCCAGCACTTGGGTTACTTCTGGTTCGGGGCTCAATACAGTGAGTGACCTAGTGTTGCTAGAAGAGAGGAGACAGGTATCATATATGTGAATTGCTTATTTCCCAAGTTTCCATTTAATATTTTCGGACCACAGTTGACCAAAGTAACATACTGCTGGGAGCCAAACCGCACATTAGGAGGACTACTGTCTCGTCTCATCTGATCTTCAGAAACCCCTAAGAGTGGCGTGACTGTTGTGATACCTACTTTGCAAAGAGGATCAGAGTTGATGGCACTTGCCCAAGATGGCACAGAACTGGGACTGGAAATCGCATCACCTGTCTCTTGAGCCCATGTCCCTAATGCCTTCTGTATGCATTGTATTTTTACTAATTTGGACAAATGGAAGTCCTCAACCGGACATTACACTTGAGGGTTGGAATTCCTCAGCTCAATCGGTTTGTTTATGGCAGATGAAAATGCCACATTGTCTTGGTGTACCTGCATGTTTTCTCTCTCAGACCACTGAGCAACCTCGGGTCCTGCAGGAATGGCAATTGATCTAGAAGGGAAGACAAGGAGGGAGAGGACCAGTTCCCTATCTCCGCATCCCATTATTTCCCTGAGGCCCAGGGCCTAATTGGTTAGGCACCAAGACGTGTCATCACGCTTCACAATGACCTTCAGAGCTGAGTCATCACACCTGTGTATATGAGCCAAGGCCTGGCAACCACCACTTTGGTTACTTTGTGATCAGGCCTGAGAATAGTAAGTGAGGTGCTGCTGGAGGGAAAGCAGATATTACCTATGACTGGGTATCGGCTTCTCTGTCATAGACACTCAGCTATCTTGGCCTCAGCACTCTTCATA
>NW_006431127.1:0-5036 GCF_000325575.1 Pteropus alecto
TGTTGGAAAAGCTTCACAAAAATATTTCAAAGTTATAGAATGAAGAATCAGAAAAATTAAATAAAGTGAAAAATGCAGATCCTTTAAAAACTAAAAAAATGCCTCCGCCCCTTTTTTTTCTTAAAGCACTTCCTAAAATATCCATATCTAGAAGATTCCTTTTCTGGTTATTTCTATTTTTATTTTATGACCGGGACCTCACATACCTGCCATGAGAAATGGTGTTCCCACGTCGACGCAGATAAGGCACACTGTGTGCTTGTTCCAGGAGGACGTTGTTAGGTCACAGAAGTGAGCAGGATGTAAAAATCTGAGCATTGCATGTGAGGAACTTTAAAAGAAAAAGAAAAAATAGGTATTTAAACGATGTTCTTGAATCACTTATGGGTGTGAGACGGATGTATAGTATGAAAGAGAAGCAGTAAAATCACTAGCTTTTAAAATGTTCCTGGAACCACAATACAGGAAATCCTCACTTGTGTAATTGTATTTGTGTAATGTGAACACTTTGACTATCATAAAAGGAGGTGAAAGGGGTTTTTTTAATGTTTTGACAATTATTGGAACACAAGAAAAATGATATGTAAACCAAACTTAAATTTATTTGGTGTAATAAAATTTCACACAGACTTTTTCTCTTTTTATAATCAGAAAAATTTATAATTTACCTTGTACTAAATACCTTGTACACAGATGACAGCACTTGGCATACATTAGCTTGTTTATTTCTGAAACGGCTTAATAATGAAGATACGTAAATATACTCATTCTACTGATGAGAAAACTAAAGCAGAGCTGAATACTTGAACAAGGTCACTATTTTTGAAACCCCAGTGGTCTTTCTCCAGAGCACACACACATTATAGTTCAAATCAAGCCTATCTCTCTGTGTGTCTGTGTTTTCTTAATTTTGATTTTTCAGAACAGATTGGCTGATATTTCCACCTCTCACTCTGTGCTTTCGATGGCTGACTCGTTAACTCATGTGTGGAAGGGAAGGTTCAAAAAGTAGAACCACAGTGACTTCCCATTACTATTCCATGTACACACACACACATGCACACACACATGTACACACACACACACCTGTGCTCGACGACTACTTTAAGTGGTCTAAGCCCACACTATAGTGCTTCATTACTATTCCATGTACACACACATATACACTCACATACACACCTGAGCTCTATGACTACCTAGGTGGTCTAACCCACACTACAGTGAGCCTTAAAAGCTTCCAACATTGTATTCTCCAACATTTTTTCCTTTCAAGTCCTTTGAACATGACTGTGGACACTTATTATCCTAATTTTTTATGAATATATTAATTATTACATTTTTACTGTATTATCTCACTCATATAATATATTGATAGTTAAATTTACACATTTTGTCCCCAGGAGACAAATCTTACTAGTGGGAAATTGAAATGTAGGATGCATAGGCAGAAAAAAAACCTTGACAGTAGGAACCTTGACCTATGATTATGTATCTGGAAATGCGATTCACCATTCATCAACAGATAAAGCACATGCCTAAATCAGTTTTCTGTTGTTTATGTTATTTATTTTTAAGCATTATAACATTACCATTGATGTACCTTTTTGTAAAAGACCGATTTGTAAAAGAAATTGATTTTGATCCCATAACCAAAAACAAAATGCAAGTCTTGTAATTTCTTTTCATTTCTATGGAGTTAAAATTTTGCATGTTTTTAATTTGTATGGTGTGCATGCAGCTGTTTTCCCTGAACCATCAAAATTAATAAAGTTTAAGTTCTTACCAGAGAATGTAAACACAGAAATTTATTAATCTAGGTTCATGCAAATCCTTGTTGAGGGAAGTGATGTATAAATGATCTTTTGCCCATTTAAGTCTATTCATTTTAGTTTTAATGTTGGACAAAGATGAAATGACAAAAAATGCCTGTTTTTTTTTTTTCATTTTCTTGCCAATGTAAAGTCGTCTTAGAGAAATAAAAGTTTCAGATTTTGCTTCCATCCTTAGTTTTAAAAAGATAGAATTTTGTGACAGAATATGTAGTAGGGGTTATTACTATCCTTCTAACACTGATAGGACCACATTCATTTGGAGGTGATTTCAAGTTTTCAGAACCATATTTGATGAGACTGAAATGAACCATTGTCTTTTTCTTTTTACCTTAGTTTACTGACAGAGAAATAAAATTTGTGAAAATTGTGTTCAATTCAAGAATTCTAGGCTCAAGTCGCAAATAAGATAACTGAACACACAAAAGTACGTGCTCACACATAGATATATATACATAAAAGGTATATATATACATAAAATATATATAATACATGTATAAATGTGTGTATGTGTATCTACATGTATGTGTATGTGTGCGTGAATGTATACATACCCCTTCTTTAATTCTTTCTGCGAACCTTAGTTGACTGGATTCTTTCTTGTACATAGGCAGTTGAGTCGTTCTCGCGCCAGGCTCTCTGCGACTTATCTCCACTTGGAGCAGAGGTTATCATCACCCGACTCCAATCTCTCAGGATATTGGCTGATCTCTAGCCAATCACTGTCTACTGCTCTGTATTTGCAGACTTTTTTCTCCTAAAACTGCCGAGGCCTTGCTGCTTTCACACATGGCACCCCAGATGTGCTCAGAAACTCTCTCCTGCATGGGCTTCAATGAGTCCCAGGATTCGGCTAGTCCAGCAACCTCTGTCCTGACGTCTGGCAATTCAGCACATTGGGGCTTGTCCCATATACCAAAATCCCTGAACAGCATTAGCCCCAGTCTCCTCTTCTAGTAGCTACAACCAGAGGACAGCCTTTATTATGCTCTGCTTTCTCTTTCCTGTGTTCACACTGTTTCCAATGTTTATTCCATGCACATCACAACTAACTTTGCACTCAAAAACCTTTCTCAGGGTTTGCTGCAGAGAAAACCCAGACTGAAATTCCATGAAATGTTCAGATTCCCTTATGTCTTGTTTTTGGAAAGTTAGGTATCCTTCCAGGAGATGCATCTCTCTCTGCAGGATCTCCACTCCCCTGGGGGCCACTGCAGATGATCACACTTTTTCTCCCCTCCTTGTTATTTACTGTTGCCCCTTGTTCAAAGCAAGTGATGACTTCAATAAGTAGAAGATCATTCAAGCAAAGAGGTCGAGGAAAAAGTTAATGACCACTTAAGATATGAACAATGAGACATTTTCCCTGTCTAGAAATTTCTAACTAAAATGTTGCAAAATCTTATGATAGTATACATTGCAATAGCACCAATTAGAAATTGATTTTGATCCCATTGCTTTGAAAATGCATGCATCCCTGAGTGGAAAGAAAATTGCTAGCATGAGCCTGCAATTATTCTTCTTTTAAAGAAGAAGGGAAAAAAGTATTCTGACTTGAAAAAGTCTCCTGTAATAATGCTGTTGACAAACAAACATTAGCAGATTGTGCTGCTCAAAGTTCTATCTATAGAATGTTTTGGACAGGATATAGTAGAATGTCTAATATAATTTACCAACAAAATGAAAGTAAAGATAGGACTGGAATCTATGGCTTTATGGAGCATGGCTTCCTGGAGAATACCACATAAACTATATAGCCATCTGAGTGCAAAATGGTGATGTATCATGCCCAAAGATTCTATTTTTGTGCGTATGTGATGCAGCGACAAACTTCATTTAGGGATCTCATATATTAATCCATTAGTCTGGACCACAGTGTGTCCTAAAATGGAAAGAAAGGACCTCAGAGCTGCATTGCAGGGCTGGGTATGTCTTATTTTGTCTGTACCTTACAATTATTGTATCATTGAAATTATTAGTAAAGTTCGATACTGAGAAAAATCTCTGATACTGCTTGTGAACCTGACTTAACGATCTAATTCTTTTTGTTACCTTCGTGAGGAATTGATAAGTTTTACCCAAGTAAGTCATGAGAAATATGTATATATATAATCAAACACCTCCTGCCTCTCATCCTCACTTAACAGCAGTTATCATACCCCTCTCATAAACTTTGGAACTTCTGTTGTACCAAGAAGATTTCTGCATGTCTATTCCTGGAGCCTACTTTTCCTTCTAAAAATAGTAAAAGCTTTGTTGCCCCGACACGATGGATCTCCAGATTTGAAATATGAGTATTCAAACTTCTTTTGTCACTTTAATATAAAGGAGCTCTTTGGGAACGCAGGTTTGAAAGAAAAAGAAATGCATGAAAATGTGTACGCCATTCCTCAGACTATGATAAACTCCCCTGACATGAGAGAAAGCCCAATAAACTAATGGTGTAATGGTGGAGGAGTATAAGAAGACAAGAGAGGTCAGAGCGGCCGCGCCAAGCCCTATGTATCTGAAGGAAACATCCTGTGAGCAGATAGAATGCATTGGGTGACACTCATGTACGCTCTAATCAGCAGGTTCCTTCAGTGATATCTTGAATCGTTCTCGGAAGGGAGTAAGCAACTGAAGAAAACTCAGTCTCTATGTGAGAGAGCATCATGCACTTCCTGCTCCCAAGGCATATTCTAGCTCTTCTTGTTATTACCTAGAGACAAGTTCCCTTAGGCAGAGATAGCATCCATCCTGTTTAACAGCATCAGACACCACTGCTTCTTGCAATATCCAATAATCCTTGTACGCCCTCAGGGAAAACATTCAATAATAACAATTACTTAATTAAGAAAAGACTGGAACCCTAATGGTTAGGTCGAATATTCTACTTCTGAATCTTGGTTTGGTTAGACAAAAGAAGTCGAAGATTCATTCTCAGCTTGAAAATAATATAACACCTCTCTATACTTTTGCAGATAAAGTTGACAAAAGTAGTAATATCAGAAATAGAATTAGTTGCCTTTTGAGGCCAACCCATTCAAGGACAAGTAAGAGGAAGAATTGTTAATTTTGAAACGAAGTCCTTCTCTATCATAAATACTTAAAAGATATGTGTGTATTGCTTTGGGGGAAAAAAAAAGAGAGTTATTCATAAATAAAGAGTAAATCGCCAGGAAGCATAATGTATAACTATTTTAAACTTCAAATGTTTTTAAATAT
>NW_006431128.1:0-946 GCF_000325575.1 Pteropus alecto
CCCCTCCCCTTCTCCTCCCACACTCTCCACGGCTCCAAGACTCTCCCTGGGCTTTCTGCTTAATAATTGATACTAATTGCTGCAGAAAGTCGATTGTCGAGTGCATCAGGAATTCTGCACCCAGGCCACTGTGAACAGGCCTCCCCTTTCTAGAGGCTGTAGGAGAAGCTCTGCTTGATTTTGGCCCCTGAGTGGTCATGTCTAACCTCAAAGGCACCATGCGCAGGGAATGCTCTCAGAGCCAGGAGATAGGGGCCCAGGCCTGTCATTAACCACCACCCCCCCAGACCCCTGCGTTTGTGACCTCAAAGCCTGTGCTCACTGCAGGGGCACCTCTAGTGACTGGGTGTGTCTCAGAGTGGTCTCTCTTCGGATCGAAGCTCTTAAAGACCTAGGTCTTCTCTTAGGCAAGGTGAGAACTTCCTAACTAGGATGACTCAGCACTAAAAGGAAGTTCCCAGTCTGCTTTTTGAAAAATGCCTTTCCTTCTTTCAGCATTGTCCAGTAGAACTTTCTGTGATGATGGAACTGTACCTGTGCAAGCCAATATGGTAGCATTAGCCACATATGGCTATTGAGCACTTAGAAATGTGGCTACTATAACTGAAGAACTATATTTTCATTTTAATTTATTTGAAGTGATCCTTTAAACTCTTTGGGGCTCGGTCAAAAATTTCCCTAGGGAGACGTCACATTGGGGCTATTCTGAGTCACTGGTTCCTCAGTATGAATTCAGGCACTGAGAGTAGGGATTGATTTGGGAAGGCCAAAGAAGGGGACACTGGAGGCCACTGGGACCCAGGGAAGGATGAGAAGGGTTAAGACCAGGACAGTTAGGCAATACGAAATTATAGATATGCCATCTTTGTCAACCTGGGACCCACACAGGACATTGGCGGTGACCGATTAGTTTGGAAGAAAGTCCTATCACTTTCTACTGGCAAGA
>NW_006431129.1:0-618 GCF_000325575.1 Pteropus alecto
GACAAAAAGAGACTCATGGTCATGGACAATAGACTGGTGGTTTCTAGAGAGTAGGGGTTAGGGAGGAGATAGATGAGGTAAAAGACATCAAATATGTGGTGACAGAAAGAAATCTAACTATGGTAGGGAAACACACAATGCAATATATATAGGCCTTGCCGTTAAATTGTACACCTGAAACTTACTGGATTTCATTAACCAGTTATCAAAAGAAGAAAAAAATGATATCTTACCATTTGCAATGACACGGATGGACCTGGAGATTATTATACTGAGTGAAATAATTCAGACAGAGAAAGATAAATACCATATGATTTTACTTATATGTGGAATCTAAGGAACAAAAAGAACAAACTAAATGAAAACAAACACAAATACAGAGGACATTCTGGTGACTGCCAGAGGGGAGGGAGATTAGAAGGTTGGGAGAAATGGGTGAAAAGTTAAAGAGGAACAAATTCATAGTTGAAAGAGCTCACAGGGATGTGAAGTACAGCATAGGGAATGTAGTCAGTAGTATTATAATGGTTGTATTTAGATGGGTCATAGAGTACTTGGGGAGATCATTTCATAAACTATACAAATGTCTATCTAATATACTGTATACCTGAATCTAAT
>NW_006431130.1:0-947 GCF_000325575.1 Pteropus alecto
TGTCTTGTTGATAATAGCCATTCTAGTGGTTATCAGATGGAAAGAGGGAGGGGGTGAGGTATATAAGGATAAAGAGGACCAGGTCTTATTGATAGTAGCCATTCTTACACAAGTGAGGTGATATCTTGTTGTGGTTTTGATTGGAATTTCCCTAATGGCTCATAAAGTGGACCTTCTTTTTGCATATCTGTTAGCCCTTTGTATGTCTTCTTGGGAGAAATATCTGTTCAGGTCATCTGCCCATTTTTTAAATGGATTGTTTGTTTTTATTGTTGTTGAGTTGTATAAGTTTTTTTATATATTTTAGATATTAACTTCTTATCAGAGGTGCTATTTACAAATCTCTTCTCCCATTTCTCAGTTGCCTTTTTGTTTCGTTCATGGTTTCCTTTGTTGTGCAGACAGTTTTTAGTTTGATATAGTCTCATACATTTATTTGTGTTTTTACTTCACTTGTCTTTGATGTCAAATTCTCATTTAACAAGATATAACATTTATTTATGATGAAAACACTTAATGAAATGGCAATCATTAGTTTCATTGTAGCATTTTACGTTTAATATAGATTTGAAAGTTCTCTATTTTCGAAAGTAAAGCGTTTATAAATTGAATTCTATTTTCCTTTGGCATGCGCTTTTTTTTAAATAGAGGTTTTGTCTGTTTGTTTTATAGTAAAGCTTTTTGTTTGTGCTTGTTAATCTCATATTAAATAAACCAAGAATCATTATCAGAAAGACTGCATAGAGATTTCAACATTCATATTTAATTTGCAAAAACCCTGCTATTCATTTCCCCTGACTTTCTGTTAAACTTAGAAATTGAGGGATAACAAAGCTTCTTATGTGGTATTCATATTCTAAACATTTTTGTGTAAAAATGAAAAATGTTTATTTATTTTCTAACATGAATAGTCTACTCAAAGTTGTAAAAATATATTTGTGGATGTT
>NW_006431131.1:0-449 GCF_000325575.1 Pteropus alecto
TAGCTTTGCTGGATAAATTATTCTTCATTGTAGATTCTAGGTTTTCATCCTGTTGAATATTTTTTGACAAGTCTTTCTGTCCTGCATAGTTTTTTTTTGAGAAATCAGCTGCCAGTCTTATGGGTGTTCCCCTATAAGTAACTATCTGTTTTTAATATTCTTTCTTTGTATTTAAGCTTTGGCATTATAATTATGATGTGTCTTGGTGTAGGCCTCTTTGGATCCCTGATTTTTGGAATTCTCTGAGCTTCCTGGAGTTTTATGTCCATTTCCTTCACCAGGTTAGGGAAGTTTTCCATCATTATTTCTTCAAACAGCTGTTCAACATCTTGATTTTCTTTAGTTACACCGATCATATGGATATTTGGATCCTTAATAAAGTGCCTCATATTCTCTTTAAATTATTTTTATGGTCTTGGCATCTTAATCTCTTGCCGTTCTGATTGCGT
>NW_006431132.1:0-503 GCF_000325575.1 Pteropus alecto
GGTCTTTTGAGAGGAATGTCTGCGACTTCCTTAGCTCTCCATCTCATTGAGCCACCATCTCTGCTGATTTCACAGCCAGAGCTTGTGGAGACTTCTCTTCCTGCCACTTGGACCCTGATCTGAGGAGCCCAGTGTGGAGCCGGGATGCCCTGCTCTTCGGGGGGAAACCTCTAGAGCTGAGATATCCCTCCTGATTCTCAACTGCCACATGTGGTTGTGGGACCAGCCTGGTTCATGTCCCTGCCTCTCCTACCAGTCTCGAGGTGGCCTCTTCTGTATGTCCCCAGTTGTAGGACTTCTGTTCATCCAGAGCTCAGACAACTCCCGATGATGATTATTCTGTAGTTTAGTTGTAATTTTGATGTAGTTGTGAGAGGAGGCAAGCATAGCATCTACCTTCTACACCATCTTGACCAGAAGTCAAAACATGATTCATTTAAATTAAAAATTCTTAGTCTCTTTGGTAAAATTAAATGATTTTTGCAATTTGCTTATGGCTGTCT
>NW_006431133.1:0-312 GCF_000325575.1 Pteropus alecto
TCGATGCAATAAGCTCAGACTGTCCCAAATCTAGTCATTTCAATGCAATAAGCTCAGACTGTCCCAAATATTCCGTGAGCCAGGCTTTCTTATCAGACTAGAGGGAAGGATGAATTTAATGACTAGAGTGCTATTTCTTCATGCTTTTCCTGAATAATTTGAAGAACACTGCCCACTATCCTCCTATACATTTTAGAGATTGCCTTCATTTCTTAAAAAATGGATAATGAAACAATTGTTTAGTAATTTTAACATATTTTTAAATTTCCTCTATTTCAGTTTTCATGTTCAAAAATAAATTTATTGCTGAGG
>NW_006431134.1:0-426 GCF_000325575.1 Pteropus alecto
TTGTGCAAAACAGGAATAGATCTTGAGAGTATTATACTAAATGAAATAAGTCAGGTGGAAAGGAAAGACCTGTATGATTTCACTCATATGAGGCTTCTAAAACAAAACAGCACAGGAACAAACAAAATAACACATAGACTCATACATACAGACAACAGGATGGTGGTTACTAGAAAGCAAAGGGTTGGGGAAGGATAAATAGGGTAAAGGGGGTCAAATACATGGTGGCAGAAAGAGACTCGACTTCAGGTGGTAACCACACAATAGAGTATACCTATGTCTCCTCATAGCTGTAACCCTGAAATTTATATAATGTGATGAACCAGTGGAACCTCAACACATTTATTTTTTAAAACATAGGTGTCTTTAATGGAAAAAAAAATAAAGTATAATCATGTTATTCCATATTGAATATTCCATATTGTC
>NW_006431135.1:0-419 GCF_000325575.1 Pteropus alecto
ACCTTCTGCATGTAAAGCAGACATGCTAATCACTATAATATGGAAGCACATCCTTTTTTTTTTTTTCTAGACGAGGCAACCCTTGGTTGATCTCACAGATTGCAAGGACCTTGTCAGCTTTCAATCCCTTATTTTTTACGCCTACAGCACCTGGTCTTCCTAGGTGGTCTCCCATCTAAGTACTAACCAGGCCCTACCATGCTTGGCTTCTCAGATCAGACGGGATCGGGCTTGTTCAGGATGGCATGGCTGTAGGCCCTATGTTTTCTGGTATGCACTTTATTATTTCAGGTCTTATATTCAGGTCCTTAATCCATTCTGAGTTAATTTTGTTGTGTAGTAATAGATAACAGTCTAATTTCATTCTTTTACAAGTGGCCTTTTAATTTTCCCAGCACCATTTATTTAAGAGGCTTTTC
>NW_006431136.1:0-449 GCF_000325575.1 Pteropus alecto
GGAGCACGGTGGAGCGTGGAGGAGCATGAAGGAGCGTGGAGGAGCATGAAAGAGCACAGTGGAGCGTGAGGAGCGTGAAGGAGCACGGTGGAGCGTGGAGGAGCACGGTGGAGCGTAGAGGAGCATGAAGGAGCACGGTGGAGCATGGAGGAGCACGGTGGATCATGGAAGAGCATGAAAGAGCACGGTGGATCATGGAGGAGCATGAAGGAGCACGGTGGATCATGAAGGAGCACAGTGGAGTGTGGAGGATCATGGAGGAGCGTGAAGGAGCACGGTGGATCATGGAGGAGCATGAAGGAGCACAGTGGAGCATGAAGGAGCACGGTGGAGCACGGTGCATCATGGAGGAGCATGAAGGAGCACGGTGGAGCACGGTGGATCATGGAGGAGCGTGAAGGAGCACGGTGGAGTGTGGAGGAGCACAGTGGATCATGGAGGAGCATGAA
>NW_006431137.1:0-1675 GCF_000325575.1 Pteropus alecto
AAGTTGAAATTATAGAACTGTCTCACTACAGAAATATATTTAAGCATGTTTTTTAACCAACGTTGTACTTTCTCCCTATATTATTAATTCATTCCTAATTCTTTGCTCGTTTACAAAAATTTACAATTTCTAAGAGGAAAAAACATCAGATTTCCTAGATATTTTCTCTTTTAATTTAGATATTATTATTTATGTAAGAAGAGTTTTGAAGATTAAATGAGATTGTTATACACATCTTTTTATAATTCATCTATTTGTACTTTCTATTTTTTTCTTAATTAAAACTTGCTAGGCCTTTATGTTTCACTAGCTGCTAGTTTTAAAATGGGCACATAATTCAATTGAATAATATAGTGTCTGGTTTTTAATTAATTGATTTCTATATTACCTTGATTATTTTTCTTATGTTTCTTAATATTAGACTTATAACATTTTACAAATTAAATATTTTTCTGGTGATTAAAATTATTCATGGTGAAAGTTAGAGAGGAATCAAAACCTGTTTAGAATAAAAGTAAAAATCAGTTAGTCTTAATCATTCCATTAAAAAATAACCATCATTATTAATTTATGTGTTTTCTTACAACTTTTTCCCTGTATATATAGTTAATAAAATCTTTATATCCTGAAGTTGTATACTAGTTATATTCCAAAGAGTAGAGTAAGAGTGTGTATTTATTCTTTTATGGCCAGAAAGGGAGATATTATGTTTCAATATTCTTACTGATTTCATATATGGAAATCGCATCTTTTTATATTCTGTTTAAACCTCTTCGATTATTAGTCATCTGAACACTTTCCCTATGTCTTTTATGAACTAGACGTTCATAAACTCTGCCCAGTTTAATATTGATATTTTCGACATTAGTTATTAGAGACCTTAACACCTTTACTTATATAAAAATGTAAACAATTGTCAAATCTCAAACTTGCCTTTTTATTATGATGCTTTGACACATGAGCATTTTGTACTTTTTACAGTTCAATCTATCAATCTTCTTGGAAATTAATTTCATTAATTTTTAAATAATTAATTTTTCAATTTATTGAAAACGTTCAATTGATTTTATTTTTCAGTTGTAGTTGGCCGGCAACATTATATTAGTTTTGGGTGTACAACGTAGTGATTAGACACAAAGTGATCACCCGAATAATTCTAGTACCCCTCTGACACTATACATAGTTATTGCAATATTATTGACTATATTCTTTATACTCTACTTTATATCTCCATGACTATTTTGTAACTACCCATTTGTACTTTTTAATCCCTTCCTCCTTTTTCACCAGGCTCCCTCTATCTCCCTCCCAACTGGTAACCTACAAAATCTTCTCTGTGTCTGTAAGTTTGTTTTTCTTTTGTTGTTTTGTTGTTGTTTATTTTGTTCTTTAGATTTCACATGAACATAAAGTCGTATAGCATTTGTATTTATCTGACTTAGTCCACTCAGCATAATACTTTCTAGGACTATAAAATATTTTTCCATCCCTTTACTTTCCATCTGTGTATGTCTTTTATTCTAAAATAAGTCTCTCATAGTCAGCATATGTAAGGATGGTCTTGTTTTCTTATCTATTCAGCCACCGTATCTTTTGATTGGAGCATTTCATTCTTTTTCATTTGAAGTACATGTTGATAGATATATAGTTACTGCCATTCTTTATTCATAGTTTC
>NW_006431138.1:0-482 GCF_000325575.1 Pteropus alecto
AATTTGGATCCTTGAATCCTCCCCTTTTCAGTCATGATTATCTCAATTCGTTTCTATATATGATGAGCGTTCATTACTATCTTGCTATAGCAATTCTCTTCTTATTATTTAAGCTTATAATGTCCTGTTCTTAGTAAGGGTTGCACTCTTCTGCTTCTATTTGCCTGATAGTCACTTTAGTCCTTATTATATATTTATTTTTTTGTCATTTTGTTTTAGGTGAGCTGACTTCTTTCAGTATTTCCTGTAGGCCTGGTAGTGGAGAATTCCCTCAATTTTTGTATGTCCAGAAAGGTCTTTTTTTCTTCTTCATATCTAAAGGTGAGCTTAGCTGGATAATTATTCTAGGCTGGTAGTTTCTTTCACTTAGTAGTTTAAATATTTGATTCCGTTCCTTTCTGGTTTGTAAGGTTTGCACTGAGAAGTCTGAGGATAATCTAATATTTTTTTTCCTTTATAAGTTACTGTTTTCTTCTCCCTGG
>NW_006431139.1:0-570 GCF_000325575.1 Pteropus alecto
CACACCCAAAGGGTGGTTTTGGTAGACATCAGAGCCCACTAGGGCAAATTCCGCTCTGTGGGGTCAGCCCGCATACAGCAGCTCATATACTGTGATCATGGCCTGTCCCCACAGTCAGTCAGCCTGAGGATCAATCCCACCACTGACATGCCAACAACAATCAAGGCTCAACTACAATAGGAGGGCACGCACGACCCACTCAAGGGAAATTCCTGGTGCATCTGGCTCAAGTGATGAGGAAGACTGCGCCAAGGGCTCCACAGACACCAACTACGTAAGGCCACCCTGCCAAGACTTGGAGACATTAAGAGATCTACCTAATACATAGAAACAAACACAGAGAGGCACCCAAAATGGAGAGATAAAGAAACATGTTCTAAATGAAAGAACAAAACAAAACTCCAGAAAAATAACTAAAGAAAAATAGAGACAAGCAGTTTACCAGATACAGAGTTTAAAACACTGATTATAAGGATGCTTAAGAAACTTAGTGAGAACTTCAATAAAGAGATAGCGAGCATTAAAAAGGACATAGAAACAAACAAACAAAAAACATCACTCAGAAAAGAA
>NW_006431140.1:0-316 GCF_000325575.1 Pteropus alecto
TGTAGCTAGAGCTTTGTTGAGGAAAATTGTTCCAAAATACGGGCTGCCCCTCTCTATAGGATCTGATGGTGGACCTGCCTTTGTGTGTGAGATAGTCCAGACTTAGTCCAAAGCTCTAGGAATCAAATGGAAGCTCCACACAGCCTAAAGGCCACAAAGTTCAGGGAAAGTTGAGCGCATGAATCGGACCATCAAGACCACTCTACCTAGGTTTTGTCAAGAAACCCAGTTATCTTGGATTGACTTGCTGCCTTTGGCTCTACTTCGAGCACGGTGCACCCCAATGCCTTCCCGCTCTTCTCCTTTTGAAATCCTT
>NW_006431141.1:0-405 GCF_000325575.1 Pteropus alecto
TCTGGGTCTTGCCGCATCCGTGTTCCTCCTTCGTGTAAAAGGTCATTCACTCAGAGCACTCTTTTCTTCAAGTTGGGAAATTACAAAGCCAAGGGTCCTGACTACACTTGAGCTGAGAGGACTTGTTGACTTACCATAAGATCAGAAAAGAGGTTGGGATGAAGCCAGTACAGGCTGCGTAGAGAGAAGGAGCTAGCCTTACTAAGAGGGCCAAGAACAGCAGAGAATGCGGAGCAGGAGGATTTCTGTTCTGGTTCCTGATCTTTCAGTGGGCTGAATCATCACTTTATCCCTTGTTCTGGGGGTAGATGTGACCGTAAAGAGGAAGTATGAGGGTCAAATATTGGGTTCCCCTCCAGTGTAAACCAGAAGAGATGTGTAGCATAAAAACACATCTAACCCAAA
>NW_006431142.1:0-632 GCF_000325575.1 Pteropus alecto
TTTTTGGGTTGAGATAATTGGGTGTTCTCTTGACTATTTGTCTGAAAATGCTTTCTAGTCCTTGTTTTTTTTCTTGCTTTTGGTAATACCCATTATTCTTATGTTTCCTCTCCTGATGGTATCTGCTATTTTTTGAATTTCTCTTTCATTATTTTTCATTCTTCGGTTTCTCTCTTCTTCCTTCTGATTTATTTCTAGATTTCTGTCTTCTATATCACTGATCCTTTCCTCCATTTGGTCGACTCTATTTCCCAAGCTTGCTATTTCATTTTTTCAACTCTTGCAGTGTGTTCTTCATCTCCAGAAGTTCTCTTTGGTTCCTTTTGATAGTTTCAATCTCCTTGTTCTGCTCATCTAGTTGTTTTTTCCAATTCCTGAAAATGTCGATTGAGTTGTTTTAGATCTCATTGCATATTTTCAGAAGTACCATCCTTAATTCTCTGTCATTTAAGTCACGTATTTCTATGTCAGTAAGCTTATTTTGGGGAGATTTTTCTCTTTCTTCCTGAGATGCCTTGTCATCTTGGTTGTTCATGGTATTTAATGGACAATTTCTCCACCTGGGCATGAATGGAAGTGTATTCTGTTGTTTTTCTGGAAAGAAGATTTATGATATAAAAGTCTCTCTTTAG
>NW_006431143.1:0-642 GCF_000325575.1 Pteropus alecto
CCACCAACAATGTATGAGGGTTCCCTTTTCTCTTCTCTACATCCTCTCTAACACTTGTTTTTTGTTGTTGTTGTTGTTGTTGATGATAGCCATTCTAACAGGTATGAGGTGATATCTCATTGTGGTTTTAATTTGCATTTCTCTGATGATTAGCAACCTTGAGCATCTTCTCATGTATTTATTAGCCATCTGTATTTTCTCTTTGGAAACGTATTTGTTCAGCTCTTCTGCCGATTTTTTATTTGGATTGTTTGTTTTTTGTTATTGAGTTGTATTAGTACTTTATATATTTTTGATATTAACCTCTTATCAGATGTATTGTTAGCAAATATCTTCTCCCAGTCATTCGGTTGCCTTTTGTTTTGTTGATGGTTTCCTTTGCTGTACAAAACCTTTTTAGTTTGATGTAGTCTCATTTGTTTATTATTTCTTTTGTTTCCCGTGTGCGGGGAGATATATCTAGAATGAAATCCCTGTTAGCAATATCAGAGAGTTTACTGCCTATGTTTTCTTCCAGAATTTTTATGGTTTTGAGTCTTACATTTAAGTCTAATCAATTTTGAGTCTATTCTTGTGTACGGTATAAGAAGATGGTCCAGCTGCTGCCGCCGCTGCTGCCGCTGCTGCCGCTGCTGCCGCTGC
>NW_006431144.1:0-961 GCF_000325575.1 Pteropus alecto
TTCAAAAATCCATAGTGTTCCTATACTCGAATAATAAACTGTCAGAAAAAGAAGTGGAAAATATAATACCATTTGCAATTACAACAAAAAGAATAAAATACCTAGGAATAAATCTAACAAAACATGTGAAGGACCTATATGATGAAAACTACAAGACCCTATTTAAAGAAATTGAAGAAGGTACAAAGAAATGGAAAGATACTCCATGTTCTTGGATTGGAAGAATCAACATAGTTAAAATGAACTTATTACTTAAGGCATTATACAGATTTAATGCAATCCCCATCAAAATCTCATTGGCATTTTTTAAAGAAATAGAACAAAAAATCATCAGATTCATATAGAAACACAAAAGGCCCCAAATTGCCAAAGCCTTCCTGAGAAAAAAGAATGAGGCTGGAGGTATCACTCTGCCCAACTTCAAACTATACTAAAAAGTGACCATAATCAAAACGGCATGGTACTGGCAGAAAATCAGACACACAAACTAGTGGAACAGAATCGAGAGTCCAGAAGTAAACGCATGTTTATATGGGCAAATAATTTTTGACAAAAGAGCCAAAAACATACAGTTGAGAAAAGAAAGCCTCTTTAATAAATGGTGCTGGGAAAACTGGAAGGCCACCTGCAAAAGAATGAAATTAAACTGTTGTTTATCATCACGCACCAAAATTAACTCAAAATGGATTAAGAACCTTAATATATGACATGGAACAATAACTTGCATAGAAGAAAACATAGGAAGTAAACTCATGGACCTTGGACTTAAAGAAGATTTTATAAATTTGACCTCAAAAGTGAGGGAAGTAAAAGCAAAAATAAATGAATGGGATTACGTCAAACTCGAAAGCTTCTGCTCAGCAAATAAACCATCAATATGGTAAAGAGAGAACCATTCTAATGGGAGAAAATATTTGTAAGCAACTCCTCCAATAAGGGCCTAATATTCAAAATATATAAA
>NW_006431145.1:0-952 GCF_000325575.1 Pteropus alecto
GAGAATCAAGTCATCTGCAAATAATGAGAGTTTGACTTCTTCATTTTCTATTCGGATGCCTTTTATATCTTTCTCTTGCCTAATTACACTCACTAAATCCTCAAATGTTATATTGAATAACAATGGTGACAGTGTACAGCCTTGTGTTGTTCCTGATCTTAGAGGGAAAGGTTTTTAGTTTTTCACCATTAAATATAATGTTGACTGAGGGTTTGTCATATATGGCCTTTATTATGTTAAGGTACTTTCCATCTATACTGATTTTGTTAAGTAGTTTTGATCATAAATGAATGCTGTATCTTGTTGAAAACTTTTTCTGCATTTTATTGATATGATCACGTGATTCTTATTTTTTAATTTGTTCATGTGGTGTGTCACATTAATCGATTTGCATATGTTAACCATCCCTGTGCCTCTGGGATGAAGCCCACTTGATCGTGGTGTATAATCTTTTTAATATGTTGCTGTATTCGGTTTGCTAGTATCTTATTTAGGATTTTTGCATCTGTGTTCTTAAGAGATATTGGTCTGCAGTTTTCTTCTATTGTGTTATCTTTACCACGCTTTGGTATCAGGGCATATTGACCTCATAAAATGAGTTGGGAAGTATTGCCTCCTCTTCAATTTTTTGGAAGAGTTTAAGGAGAATAGGTATTAAATCTTCTTTGAATGTTTGGTAGAATTCACTGGTGAAGCTGTCTGGTCCTGGACTTTTACTTTTTGTTAGGTTTTTGATGACTGTTTCAATTTCCATACTGCTGATCAGTCTATTTAGATTTTTTGGTTTTTCATGAGCCAGTCTAGGAAGACCGTTGTATCTAAGTACTGGTTCATTTCTTCTAGGTTGTTAAATTTGGTGTTATATACTTTTTCATAGTATTTTGTATAGTCCTTTGTATTTCTGTAGTGTCATCATCTCCCCTCTTTCATCCCTGATTTTGTTTATTTGTGT
>NW_006431146.1:0-983 GCF_000325575.1 Pteropus alecto
TTCCATTTCTTTGTATCTTTTTCGATTTCTTTTAAGAGGGTCTTATAGTTTTAATTATCTAGATCCTTCACATGTTTCATTAAGTTTATTCGTTGGCATTTTATTCTTCTTGTTGCAATTGCAAAATGAATTTTTTTTCCACATCTTTTTCTAGCACTTCGTTATTAGAGTATAGGAAAGCTATGGATATTTGAATGTTGATTTTGTATCCAGAGACTTTAATGTATTGGCTTATTGTTTCTAGTAGTGTTCTTGCAGAGTCTTTAGCGTTCTCTATGTAGAGAATCAAGTCATCCACAAATAGTGACAGTTTGACTTCTTCGTTACCTATTTGGATGCCTTTTATATCTTTCTCTTGTCTGATTGCACTCACTAGGACCTCCAATGTTATATTGAATAACAGTGGTGATAGTGGACAGCCTTACCTTTTTCCTGATCTTAAGGGAAGGTTTTTATTTTTTTCACCATTAAGTATAAAGTTCCCTGAGGGTTTCTCATATTTGGCCTTTATTATGTTAAGGTTCTTTCCTTCTATACCGATTTTATTAAGTGTTTTGATCATAAATGGATGTTGTATCTTGTCGAAGGCTTTTTCTGAATCTATTGATGTGTTCATATGATTCTTATTTTTTAATTTGTTTATGTGGTATATTATATTAATCGATCTGCATATGTTGAACCATCCCAGTGCATCTGTGATGAAGCCCACTTGATCGTAGTGTATAATCTTTTTAATATGGTGTTCTGTTCGGTTCACTAGTATGTTATTTAGGATTTTTTCATCTGTGCTCTTGAGAGATATTGGTCTGTAGTTTTCTTTTTTTGTGAGTTATCTATGCCGGGTTTTGATATCAGAGTAATACTGGCCTCATGACATGAGTTGGGAAGTCTTGCCTCCTCTTCAATTTTTTGAAGGAATTTGAGGAGAATAGGCATTAAATATTCTTCAATGTTTGGTAGAATTCACTAGTGATGCCATCTGG
>NW_006431147.1:0-1491 GCF_000325575.1 Pteropus alecto
ACAACTAACATCATACTTAATGAGAAAAAACAAAAAGCGTTTTCCTTAAGACCAGGAACAAGATAAGGATATCCACTTTCACCACTTTTATTCACCATAGCATTGGAAGTCTTAGCCATAGCCATTAGACAAGAAAAGGAAATAAATGCATCCAAATTGAAAAGGAAAAAGGAAAACTGTCATGCGAAGATGACATAATACTATATAGAGAGAACCCTAAAGATTTCACCCCAAAAAACTATTAGAACTGATAAATTCAGTAAAGTATCACGATATATAATTAATATGCAGAAATCAGCTGTATTCACCAATAATGAACTATAAGAAAGAGAAATTAAGAAAACAACCCCACTTACAATTGCATTTAAAAAAATAAAACACCTAGAAATAAATTTAACCAGGGAGGCAAAAGACCTGTACTAGGAAAATTATGACATTGAAAAAAGAAATTGAAGATACAAATAAATGGAAGCATATATTGTGCTCATTGATAGAAAGAATTAACATCGTTAAAATGTCCATACTACCCAAAGCAATCTATAGATTCAGTGCAATCTCTATCAAAATACCAATGAAATTTTTCACAGACCCAGAACAAATAATCCTAAAATTTATATGGAACCACAGAAGACCCTGAATAGCCACAACAACCTTGAAAAAGAAGAACGAAGTTGGAGAAATCATGGTGCCTAATATCAAACTATACCTCGAGGCTACAGTAATCAAAACAACATGGTATTGGCATAAAAACAGACACATAGCTCAATGGAACGTAATAGAGAGTCCAGAAATGAAGCCACATCTATATGGTCATTTAATCTATGACAAAGAAGGCAAGAATATATAATGGGGTAAAGACAGATACCAATTAATGGTGTTGGGAAAATTGGACAAATATTTGCAAAAAATGAAACTGGACCACCTTCATATACCACATACAAGAATAAATTCAAAATGGATTAAAGACTTAAATGTAAGAACTGAATCCATAAGACTCCTAGAAGAGAACATAGGCAGTAAACTCTCCAACATTGCTCTTAGTAGTGTGTATATATATCTCCTTGGGCAAGAGAAAATAAACAAATGGGACTACATCAAACTAAAAAGCTTTTGCACAGCAAAAGAAATCAACAAAATGGAAAGGCAGCCTACCAAATGGGGGAAGATATTCACCAATGATATATCCATTAAGGGGTTAATATCTAAAATTTATAAAGTACTCAAATAACTCAACATTCCCCCCCAAAAAAAAATCCAATTAAAGAATGGCAGAGGGCCTGAATAGGCATTTCTCCAAAGAAGACATACAGATAGCCAATAGACATATGAAAAGATACTCAAGATCACTAATCACCAGAGAAATGCAAATTGTAACCAGAGTGAGAAGTTACCTCATACCTGCCAGAATGGCTCTCACCAATAAATCAATAAACAAGTGTTGGCAAGGACATGGAACAAAGGGAACCCTCATGCACTGTTGGTGGGATTGCA
>NW_006431148.1:0-714 GCF_000325575.1 Pteropus alecto
ATCTTATTTAGGATTTTTGCATCTATGTTCATGAGGGATATTGGTGAGTAGTTTTTGTGTGTATGTGTGTGTTATCTTTACCAGGTTTGGTATCAGGGTAATATAGGACTCATAAAATGCATTGGGAATTATTGCCTGTTTTGGGATTTTATGGAAGAGTTTGAAGAGAATAGGTTTTAAATCTTCTTTGAATGTTTGGTAGAATTCCCAAACATCTGGCGAAGCCATCTGGTCCTGGACTTTTACTTTTTAGTAGGATTTTGATGATTGTTACAATTTCCATACTGCTGACTGACTATTTAGATTTTCCAGATCTTCTTGATTCAATCTAGGAAGGTTGATCTGGTCCATTTCTTCTAGGTTATTAAATTTGTTGTTATATACTTTTTCATAGTGTTCTTGTATATTCCTTTGTATTTCTGTGGTATCTGTCATCATTTCTCATCTTTCATCCCTGATTTTATTCATTTGTGTTCTTTTTTTTTTTTTTGCTTTAGTAAGTCTAGCCAGGGGGTTGTCAATTTTATTAATCTCTCAAAGAACCAAATCTTTCTTGCAGTTATTTTGTTGTTGTTGTTTTCAATTTCATTTAATTCTGCTTTGATTTTGATTATTTCTTTCCTTCTGCTGACTTCAGGCTTCATTTGTTCTTCCTTTTCTAGTTTTTTAAGATGAGATGTTAGGTCGTTTATTTGGACTCATTCTTGTTTTTGG
>NW_006431149.1:0-654 GCF_000325575.1 Pteropus alecto
GAGAATGTTCCATATGCACTAGAGAAGAATGTATATGCAGCTGTTTTAACATGGAAGGCTCTATAAATGTCAATGATGTCCAGTTGGTCTAATGTGTCATTTAAGGAAGTTATTTCCTTATTGATTTTTTGTTTGAATGATCTGTCCATATCCGACAGTGGGTTATTTAGGTCCCCTACTACGATAGAGTTTTGGTCTGTTTCTCCCTTTAGTTCTGTTAGTAAATTCTTTACATATTTTGGGTCTTCCTGATTGGGAACATAGATATTAATAAGTGATATGTCTTCTTGGTGCATGATTGCCTTTATCATTATGAATTGTCCCTCAATATCTTTCTTTACCTTTTTATTTTGAAGTCTAATTCATCTGATATTAGTACCACTACTCCTGTTTTTCTCTGAATGCCATTTGCTTGAAATATCATTTTCCACCATTTCCCTTTGAGTCTGTATTTGTCTTTGTAGCTGAGATGTGTCTCCTGGAGACAGCATATGGTTGGGTTTTATTTTTTGATCCAATCTGCAACTCTGTGTCTTTTTATTGGTGAGCTCATTCCATTTACATTTATGGTGATTATTGAAATATGAGGTCTTCTTATAGCCATTTCATTTTTTGCTGATTGGTAGCTCGGTGTTTCCATTGCTTCCTTGTCCT
>NW_006431150.1:0-730 GCF_000325575.1 Pteropus alecto
AAATTATAAAAGGGAATCAGTCAGAAATAAAGAATCATTATCTGAGATGAAGAGTATATTACAGAGAATCAACAGAGTGGATGAAGAAGAGGATCGAACCACCGATATAGAGGATGGGGAAGCCAAGGGCATCCAATCAGAACAGCAAAAAAAGAAAGGTAATTAAGAATATAATAATAATTTAAGGAGCCTATGGGGCAAAATTAAGGGCAACGACATCCGTGTCATAGGGGTACCTGAAGAGGGAGAACAAGAAGTTAAAAATAGATTTGAAGAAACAATGATGGAAAACTTCTCTAACCTGGTGAAGGAAATAGACATAGAACCCAGGAAGCTCAGAGCATCCCCAAAATGAACCCAAAGAGGCCCACACCAAGATATAGCATAATTAAAATGCCAAAGGTTAAAGACAAAGAGAGTATCTTAAAAGCAGCAAGAGAAAAGCAATAAGTTACCTCCAAGGGAGCACCCATAAGACTGGCAGCTGATTTCTCAAAAGAAACTTTGCAGGACAGAAAGGCTTGGCACAAAATATTCCAAGTGATGAAAACCCAGAATCTACAACGAAGAATACTTTACCAGCAAAGCTATGATTTAGAGTCGAAGAAAAGATAAAGAGCTTCCCAGACAAAAATAAGCTAAAGGAATTCATCAACACCAAGCCGGTATTACAGGAAATGTTGGAGAGACTTGTCTAAGAAGAAAAAAACATGTATCAAAAACATGAGTA
>NW_006431151.1:0-594 GCF_000325575.1 Pteropus alecto
TTGCATTTCTCTGATGATTAGTGACCTTGAGCATCATTTCATTTGTCTGTTAGCCATCTATATTTCCTCTTTGAAGAAGTATCTGTTAAGGTCTTCTGCCCATTTTTTAATTAGATTGTTTGGGGTTTTTTTTGTTGTTGTTGAGTTGTATAAGTTTTGGATATTAACCCCTTATTAGATGTATCATTAGTGAATATCTTCTCCCAAATAGTTGGTTGTCTTTTTGTTTTGTTGATTGTTTCTTTTGCTGTACAAAAACATTTTAGTTTCAGTTTGATGTAGTCCCATTTGTTTATTTTTTCTTTTGTTTTCCTTGCCCGAGTAGATATGTTTGAAAAAAAATTCCTGTTAGTAATATCAGAGAGTTTATTGCCTATGTTTTCTTCTAAAAGTTTTATGGTTTCGGGTCTTACATTTAAATCTTTAATCCATTTTGAGTCTATTCTTGTGTACGGTATAAAAACATGGTCGAACTTCTTTTTTTTTCGCATGTATCTGTCCAAGTTTCCCAACACCATTTACTGAAGAGACCGTCTTTATCTCATTGTATATCCTTACTTCCTTTGTCATATATTAAGTGAGCATGTAGGTGTG
>NW_006431152.1:0-531 GCF_000325575.1 Pteropus alecto
TTTCGCTTAGCATGATTATCTTGAAGCCCATCCATATTTTTGAAAATGGCAGTATTTCATTTCTTCTTATGGCTAAGTAATAATACTCCACTGTATATATGTACCACAGCTTCTTTAGCCAATTGTCTATTGTAGGATACATTGGTTGCTTCCATGTCCTGGCCACCGTGAATAATGCTGCTAAAAACATCAGTGTGCGAATATCTTTTCGGATATTGGTTTTCAAGTCTTTGGGGTAAATACCCAGTAGAGGGATTGCTGGATCATATGGTAGATCAATTAGTTTTTTGAGGAACCTCCATACTGTTTTCCATAGTGGCTATACCAATTTGCAGTCCCACCAGCAGTGTATGAGGGTTCCTTATTCTCTGCATCCTCTACAACTTGTTATTGTCTTGTTTGATAACAGCTATTCTAACAAGTGTGAGATGATACCTCATTGTGGTTTTGATTTGCATTTCCCCAATAACTAGCGATGCTGAGCATCTTTTCATACATTTGTTGTCCATTTGTATGTCTTCTTGGGAGAAG
>NW_006431153.1:0-917 GCF_000325575.1 Pteropus alecto
ATATGTAAAGCAATTACTAACAGAACTAAAGGAAGTAACCGACCAAAACACTATTGTAGTAGAGGACTTAAATGCCCCACTATCGGATATGGACAGATCATCCAAATAGAAAATCAATAAGAAAAGAACATCCTTAAATAACACATTAGACCAGTTGGACATAATTGACATATACAGAGTCTTTCATCCTCAAACAGCTGCTTATACATTCTTCCCTAGTGCACATGGAACATTCTCAAGAATCAACTACATACTGGGACACAGAAATACGCTCAACAAATATAAGAGGGATGAAATCATACAAACCATATTCTCTGATCTAATGCTTTGAAACTAGAGATCAACTGCAAAAAGAAATCAGGAAGAACAACAAATATATGAAGATTAAACAACCTGTTACTGAAGAATACTGGGTCAGGGAAGAAATAAAAAGAGAGATCAGGAGATACATAGAAACAAATGATAATGATAGTGCAACATATCAAAACTTTTTGGACATAGCAAAGCAGTCAGAATAGGAGAAGTCATACCTTTACAGGTCTATCTCCAAAAGCAAGAATGACCCCAAATAAATAACCTAATGCTTCATCTTAAAAAAACTAGAAAAGGAAGAACAAATGAAGTCTAAATTCAATAGCAGGGAATAAATATTCAAAATTAGAGAAGGAACAAATGAAATTTTAAAAAAATAGATAGAAAAAAGATATGCAACGAAGAGCTGGTTCTTTGAGAAGGTTAGTAAAATTGACAAACCCCTGGCTAGACTCACTAAAGAAAAAAAAAAAAAAAAGAGAAAGGACACAAATAAACAAAATCAGGGATGAAAGAGGGGAAATTACAACTGACATCGCAGAAATACAAAGGATCATTCCAGAATACTATAAAAAGTATATAATAACAAATTTAATAACTTAGAA
>NW_006431154.1:0-371 GCF_000325575.1 Pteropus alecto
CATATGATCACATCAATAGATGCAGGAAAAGCCTTCGACAAAATACTGCATCCATTTATGATCAAAACACTTAACAAAATCTGTATAGAAGGAAAGTAGCTTAACATCATAAAGGCCATCTATGACAAACCCTCAGCCAACATTGTACTTAATGGTGAAAAACTAAAAACCTTTCCTCTAAGATCAGGAACAAGGCAAGGCTGTCCACTATTGCCACTTCTTATTCCATATAACATTGGTGGTCCTAGAGAGTACAACTGGACAAGAGAAAGATATAAAAGGCATCCAAATAGGAAATGAAAAAGTCAAACTGTCACTATTTGCAGATGACACAAATCTCTACATAGAAAACCCTAAAGACTCCACAAGAA
>NW_006431155.1:0-534 GCF_000325575.1 Pteropus alecto
GAGCCCTTTAACCCATCAGAAGTTATATAAAGATCGAGTCTATAACCCGAGGTAGAAATTTGAAAATGAGATCCCTGCAAACTGAGCAACTGGCACACACTTCCTGATGAACTTGTTCAGTTACAGTTCAGATGCCCTTAATACCTCTCGATTCTACTCAAACAGATACTTCGCAGGCCTGTCATTTGGCAACAATCATATCCTCTGAAATTTCTTTAAGCTATGCTTCTCTTACTACTGAGTCAAGGTTCAAGGGATGCTAGTGGAGTCATTACACAAAGTGACAAAGAATTTTCTCCTGATTATGAAGTCAAGGGACAGGATCTGGGTGTAGGAATGGAATTGAAATGTAGAAAAATCAGACGGGCAAGATACCAAGCACCACTCAGAGTTGGAGAACTCAGGTTAATATGCCGGCCATCCCAGAAGAGTTAGTGCTCTGAAGATCTGGGCCCCGAGCTCAGGGGTAACTTTGCTTTTATAGGGCTTAGCAACCAAAGGTAATGCATCAGTTATCTAGACAGAACAAGCAAA
>NW_006431156.1:0-465 GCF_000325575.1 Pteropus alecto
TTATGTGGTGTATCACATTAATCGATTTGCGTATGATGAACTGTCCCCGTGCCTCTAGAATAAAGCCCACTCGATCACGGTATATAATCTTTATAATGTGTTGCTGTATTCGGTTCGCTAGTATCTTATTTAGGATTTTTGCATCTGTGTTCATGAGAGATATTGGTCTGTAGTTGTGTGTGTGTGTGTGTGTGTTATCTTTATGAAATTTTGGTATCAGAGTAATATTGGTTTCATAAAATGAGTTGGAAAGTATGGTCTCCTCTTCAATTTTTTGGCAAAGTTTGAGGAGAATAGGTATTAAATCTTTGAATGCTTACTAGAATTCACTGGTGAAGCCATCTGGTCCTGAACATTTACGTTTTTGTAGGTTTTTGATGATTGTTTCAATTTCCATAATGCTGATTAGCATATTTAGATTTTCTAGATCTCTTGATTCAGTCTTGGAAGATTGTATTTTTCTAA
>NW_006431157.1:0-1118 GCF_000325575.1 Pteropus alecto
GTTCTTTTAAGTGTAAATTTAGATTGTTTTTATTTGAGAGTTTTCTCGTTTCTTGAGATAGACCTGTATTGCTATAATTTCCCTCATAGGACTGGTTCTACTGTGTTCTATAGATTTTGAGTCATTGTGTTCTCATTTTCGTTTTTCTCTAGGTATCTTTTGATTTCTTCCTTGATCTCATAGTTAACCCATTCATTGTTTAGTAGCGTGTTGTTTAGTAGCCTCCATGTGTTTGTATATTTTGTATTTTTTTTCTTGTGGCTGATTTCTAGTTTCATATCATTGTGGTTGGACACTTGATATGATTTCAGTCTTCTTAAATTTACTGAGACTTGTTTTGTGGCCTAACATGTGATCTGTCCTGAAAAAATGTTTCATGTACACTTGAGAAGAATGTATATTCTTCTGCTTTGGGGTGAAATGCTCTAAAAGTGTCAATTAAATCCATCTGGTCTAGTGTGTCATTTAAGGCTGCTGTTTCCTTACTGATTTTCTGTCTGGAAGATCTGTCCATTACTGTCAATGGGGTGTTAAAGCCTCCTACTATGAATGTATTATTGTCACTCTCTCCCTTTATGTTGGTCAATAATTGCCATTTGTATTTAGGTGCTCCTATGTTAGGTGCATATATATTCACTAGGTTTATATTTTCTTGTTGTATTGAACCATTTATCATTATGTAATACCCTTCTTTGTCTCTTATATAGCCTATGTTTTAAAGTCTATTTTGTCTGACATAAATATTGCTACCCCAGCTTTTATTTTTATTTCTATTTGCATGAAATATATTTTTTCATCCTTTTACTTTCAGGCTGTGTGTCATTTGATCTAAAGTGGGTCTTATTTTGTTATCTGCCCTATGTCTTTTGATTGGAGCATTTAATCCATTTACATTTAAAGTGATTATTGATAGATACATAGTTATTTCCCTTTTATTATTCATATTTATGGGGTTTTCTCCCCCTTCATTTTACAGAAGTTCTTTTAATGTTTCTTGCAATTCTGGCTTGTTGGTGATGAATTCGTTTAGCTTTTTTCTGTCTGGGAAACTCTTTCACTTTCAATTTTAACTGATAGCTTCGCTGGGTGGAGTAGTCTTGGTTGTAGGTTCTTGTTTT
>NW_006431158.1:0-1060 GCF_000325575.1 Pteropus alecto
GTACTTCTTTAACCCTTTACCCCATTCTTCCAGCCCCCCAAAACTTCCTCCCCTCTGTCATCAAATTGTCCACTATATTTGTGTCTGTTTTTCATTAGTTTGTTCTTTTTATTCCTTAGATTCTGCATATAAGTGAAATCATATAGTGCTTATCTTTCTCTGTCTGACTTAAATACCTTCTAGGTCCATCAAAGCATTATCTTTTTCATCCTCTTCCTTTTCTTATGCACTGGTCTTGTTTTCTTATCCATTCAGTCACTCTTTCTTTTGGTTGGAGCACTTAATTCTTTTCCATTTAAGGTACCCATCGATAGGAATTTAGTTGTTACCGTTCTTTATTCCTGTTTTTGATACATGTTTTTTCTTCTTAAAGAAGCTCCTCCAACATTTCCTGTAATACTGGCTTGGTGGTGATAAATTCCTGTAGCTTATTTTTGTCTGGGAAGCTCTTTATCTGTCCTTCAATTCTAAATGATAGCTTTGCTGGATAAAGTATCCTTGGTTGTAGATCCTGGGTCTTCATCCTGTCCAATATTTTTTGCCAAGCCTTTCTGTCCTGCATAGTTTCTTTTGAGAAATGAGCTGCCAGTCTTATGGGTGTTCCCTTATAGGCAACTATCTGTTTTTCTCTTACTGCTTTTAATATTCTTTCTTTGTATTTAAACTTTGGCATTTTAATTATCCTTTAATTATGTCTTGGTGTGGGCCTCTTTGGATCCCTGGTTTTTAGAATTCTCTGAGCTTCTTGGGGTTTTATGTCCATTTCCTTCACCAGATTAGGGAAGTTATCCATCATTATTTCTTTAATCAGCTGTTCGACAACGTGATTTTCTTCAGTGATGTTGATTAGACGAATATTTGGAGCCTTAATAGTGTCCCATATGCTCCTTAAATTATTTTTATAGTTGGCATATTATCTCTTGCCATCCTGATTGAGCATCCTTGGCTTTCCCATCTTCTAGATAGGGCATTTGATCCTTTTCTTAATTCACTTTGTTTATTCCTTTGTTTATTCTATTTAATAGACTTCTCATCTTGGATAATGTGTTCTTCATTTCAG
>NW_006431159.1:0-996 GCF_000325575.1 Pteropus alecto
AGTAAATTAAAAATTTTAAATATGTGCAAGAAAGGGGTCAAATATTTGATGATAGAAGGAAATTTACTTTTGGGTGGTGAGCACACAATGCAATATTACATATTACGTGTTATTGAATTGCACTCTTGATACATATATAATTTTATTAATGAAGGTCAGAGCAATATTTTTAAGAAGAAAATAATTAAAAAAGAAAAAATGTGCAGCAGAAAAAGTCTAATAACATGGCTTAAAGTAGGACGCATGGCACAGGTAGCTGAGTCACAATTTAATTAGGGGAGGAAGAAATATCACTGAGTAAAAAACAATGTGTCTTATATGGATATGAAAACAGTGACATTAATATGAGGCAAATTGCATTTGGTAAACTCATTTTTGCATACCAGAAGATTAAACTACATATATAAACGAACTGTCAAAATTTGGTTCAAGAGGGATGCACTATAGTCTCATATGACATCATGAATGAACTCAAGACACACAGTGTAGAGACTCCCAGCTGATGCAGATCATGAGTATCTGAGCAGAGATCAGAACAATTTCTAGGATACAATCCAACTGATATAAATCGCAGCATTCAGGACACTTATACACATTAGCTAACTGATAAAAATTAAGGCAAACGAAACTGAGGAAAATTATAATAATCTGCTGTTTTTATTTTTTGGCATGTGTTCTGATTTTCAAAGACAGCATTCATGATTAATGCCTTTTAATTCCTGCCATCCCAAAAAGTCTTTTCAGAGCCCTTTTTATGTCTCTATTCCTCAGATTGTAGATGAAGGGCTTCAGCATGGGTTTGACCACAGTGTACATCATTGAAGCTACTGCACTTAAGTATGAACTGTGGGTAATAGCAGAGCTCATGTACACTCTTAGGACTGTAAAATAAAATAAGGAGACAACTGAGCGGTGAGACGCACAGGCAGAAAATGCGTTATAGTTCCCCTGAGCTGGAAATGATCTTAGAGTAAGAGTAAAGGATCCCAGCCAAAG
>NW_006431160.1:0-467 GCF_000325575.1 Pteropus alecto
GGCCATTTGTATGTCCTCTAGGGAGAAATGTCTGTGCAGGTCCACTTCCCATTTTTTGATTGGATCATATTTGTTTTGTTATTGAGTCATATGAGTTCTTTGTATATTTTGGATATTAGGCCCTTGTCAGAAGAATTGCTTGCAAATATATTTTCCCATTCAGATGGCTGTGTCTTTACATTGATGATGGTTTCTTTTGTTGAGCAGAAGCTTTTTAGTTTGATGTAGTCCCATTCATTTATTTTAGCTTTTATTTCTTTTGCCTTTGGGGTCAATTTATTAAAATTCTCTTTAAGTGAAAAAAAAGAGTGTAGTGCCTATGTATTCTTTTATGCATTTTATTGTTTCAGATCTTATATTAAGGTCCTTAATCAATTTTGAGTTAATTTTGGTGTGTGGTAATAGACAATAGTCTTGTTTCATTCTTTTGCTGGTGGCTTTCTAGTTTTCCCAGCACCATTTATTGA
>NW_006431161.1:0-1081 GCF_000325575.1 Pteropus alecto
ATTCTCATACACTATTTGTCTGAAAATGCTTTCTATTCCCTGCCTTTTCCTCGCCTTTGATAATGCCCATTATTCTTATGTTTCTTCTCCTGATGGTATCAGGTAGTTCTTGTATTTCTCTTTCTTTATTTTTCATTCTTCGGTTTCTCTCTTCTTCCTTCTGATTTATTTCTTGATTTCTGTCTTCGATATCACTGAACCTTTCCTCCGTTTGGTCGACTCTATTTTCCAAGCTTGCTATTTCATTTTTCAACTCTTCAATGTGATTTTTATCTCCAGAAGATCTATTCTGTTCTTTTTGAGGGTTTCAATCTCCTTGCTCTGCTCATCTAATTGTTTTTTCAATTCCTGAAATTGTTGATATGACTTGTTTCTGAACTCAGAGTTTTTTCAGAAATACCATACTGAATTCTCTATCGTTTAAGTCGCATGTTTCTCTGTCTGTAAGCTTATTTTCTGGAGATTTTTCTCTTTCTTTCTGAGATGCCTTGTCACCTTGGTTGTTCATAAACTATTTCTCCACCTGGGCTTTAATGGAAATGTATTCTGCTGTTTTTCCAGAAAGATTTATTATATAATGGTCTCTCTTTAGCCTGCTGCCAAGAAGGCGCTTTTCTTTTGGTTTCCAGTAAGTAGCGTCTAAGTCTCTTGGGTCCCTGCTTTATATAAAACCTAAATAATGCCTTTTTCATTTTCTTGTAGATATTTAATCACGCTCACTACCCTCAGTTTCAGTCCCTGTCAGTGTCGGCTACAGTCTCAGTAGCGTTTGCTCAGATTCCCCTCGGGCTCCGCGGTGATCGTATGAGGAGAGGAGCCCTCTGAGTTGGGAGTTGGGTGCTGTGGCTCAGCCTCAGTTTTGCAACCACAGCCAGTAAAAATCAACTGTTATTTCTCTGCGGTCCCATCCTGCTTCTCTGCCTTCTGCCCTAATGACTGGGCCCTGCTGTCGGCTGCGTGGAACTCACAGCACTTCCAGGCAGGGCTGTTCAGGGAAGTCGCCACACCTCCCCTTCCCCCTCTTCCTGCAGGGAGCTCTGGCGGGCTGCGAGAGGCAGCTTCTTTATTTATCCCAGTCCAC
>NW_006431162.1:0-646 GCF_000325575.1 Pteropus alecto
TTGTTTAATACAATTATATAATTTTTAGGTGTACAATATAATTTGACATCTGTATATTTTTTGTGTGTTTACCACCCAAAGTCCAGTTTCCTTTAGCTGGCATATATTTGATCCCCTTTACCCACTTCACCCTCCCCCTACACCCCTATATTTGACCCCCTTTACCCCATCTACCTATCCCTTCCTCTACCATCACCTACCTTCTGTAACTACTACTCCATTGACCATGTCCCTGAGTCTCTGTTTGTCATGTTCATTTGTTTCTTTTAGGTTTATATCCCCCAGATAAGTGATATGTGATTTTCTAATTTTTCAGTCTGGCTTATTTCTTCACTTAGCCTGACTATCTTGAGTTGAGGTCCATCCATGTTGTCTCAAATGGCAGTATTTCATCTCTTCTTATGGCTGAGTAATTTCCATTGTATATAAGTACCACAGCTTCTTTAGCCAATTATCTATCATAGGACACTTTGATTGTTTCCATGTCCTGGCCACTGTGAATAATGCCTCAGTGAACATCGGTGTGCAAATATCTTTTTGAATATGGCTTTTCAAGTCTCGAGGTAAATACCCAGTAGAGGAATTCCTGGATCATATGGTAGATCAATTCTTTGTTTTTTGAGGACTGTGTGTTGTGTTTTCCCTC
>NW_006431162.1:19137-20413 GCF_000325575.1 Pteropus alecto
TCCCCCCCCCGCAAGACTCTGCTCTTTTGTCTGCGGGTCCAACAGTCTCTGGTTTCTGCTTTTGGGTCCGTTGAATCTGTCCGGTGTTCTTTGGAGGCCAGGTAGGTACAGAATCAGAGGTACGTGGGCTGCTTATATTGCAAGAAGCAGAGCTAATTCCTCACGACAAGGTGAAATGGTTTAAGTGAAAAGTTATTTAGTGGCATTTAGGGGTGCTAATCCTAGGAGCGAGGAGGGAGGAGCACTGGGACCTGGGGGGTGAGGAAGGGTGTCATTTAATCTAATCAAGCAAGAGCCGAAGATTTACCTATAGGTCAGGTGTCCCCAACCCCAGGGCCGTGGACCGGAACCCGCCTGTGGCCTCTTGGGAACCGTGCTGCGCAGCAGGAGGTGAGCAGTAGGCAAGTGAGGGAAGCTTCATCTGTATTTGCTGCATCACCGCCTAGCTCCACCTCCCATCATCAGGCATTAGATTCTCATAGGAGCACCTGTCCCTGGTGCCAAAAAATTTGGGGACCGCTGCTGTAGGCGATGGAAACTAAAACGTGAAATGTAAATTGAGCCTGTGCGAGATCTGCAAATTTATACTACGCACAAGAATATAATTTTTAACTTATGTTTTCCATTTACTTGGGAGGCAGAGGTGCCTCTGGGGACTTGGTTCTTGTTTCTTTTGTGGCTGGTCTGGAGCTGTGGAGATCTAGGGCTGAGACACAACATTAAAAGAACAAAAATTTCTTTTTGCATGAATATAAATTAATATTTCTTTATTTAAATTTGTTATTCTAATCCACACTTCTCAAACGCATTTGAGATATACTAGTTGGCATCCTGTATTTTGCTTGTCATTAATCACTAGATATAATTGTAATTTCAACTTTTGAATCTTCACTCTTAGTCATGTGGAAATTTTGATTTGAACGTTAAAGTAGCTAAATTAGATACTTTGACCTATCTTTTCTGTTTTTGAATGTTTTGTGTCAAGGAGTATAGAAAAATTCTTTGATTTTTGTTAGAACAAATTAGTTTTTATGGTAATATATGAAAGTAAATATTTATAGGATTAGGTTCACCCACTTTTGTGCTCTTCATGACACTTGTTCTATTTTCTTATTCCAACTTCTTTGTCAGTTTTTTAAAATAACTTATTTCTCTTTGGAAGTTTTAAGTATCTTAGTTTTTAACTTAGAAATTAACTTTCAAAAAATTAATGATACTGCAGGTTTATATAATACTTTTTTAAAATTAAGTTTATTGGAGTAACATTGTTTAATAC
>NW_006431163.1:0-696 GCF_000325575.1 Pteropus alecto
TCATGCACCAAGAAGACATAACACTTTTAATATCTGTGCTCCAAATCAGGGAGCCCGAAAATATGTGAAGCAATTACTCACAGAACTAAAGGGAGAAACAGACCAAAACACTATCATAGTGGGAGACCTAAATACCCCACTGTCAGATATGGACAGATCATCTAAACAGAAAATCAATAAGGAAATAACATCATTAAGTGACACGTTGGACCAACTGGACATAATTGACATTTACAGAGCCTTCCATCCCAAAACAGCTGCTCATACATTCTTCTCTAGTGCACATGGAACATTCTCAAGATTCAACCACATAGTGGGACACAGAAATAGCCTCAACAAATATAAGAGGGTTGAAATCATACCAACCATATTCTCTGATCATAATGCTCTGAAACTAGAGATCAACTGCACAAAGAAATCAGGAAGAACCACAAATACATGGAGACTAAACAACATGCTACTTGTCTGATCTTAGAAGCTAAAGCAGGGGCAGGCCTGGTTAGTACTTGGATGGGAAACCACCCAGGAAGACCAGGTGCTGTAGCTGTAAAAAATAAAAAAAATAAAGGATTGCAAGCTGACAAAGTTCTTGCAATCTGTGAGGTCAACCAAGGGTTGCCTCGCCTAAAAAACAAATAAATAAATAAATAAAAAATAAATCAACAACATGCTACTGAAGAATAACTGGGTCAGGGA
>NW_006431164.1:0-284 GCF_000325575.1 Pteropus alecto
AAGTTCTCTAATATGATTCTCTGAAGGAAAAGGACGTTTTTGCTATCACCACACACACACACTAACGTTAAAAAGCAATTGTTTTAAAGTTATTTAGTTAAGTTGGAGTGGATTTTGGATGCTATACAACAAGTAGATTTTTGTCATAGTTGTAATGTGTTTATTGCATTTGGCATTGCTTTAAGGTATACGAGCGGCAACTGTTCATGTAGTTTGCATCACCAAAATATATCTATTATCAGAATCATTAAACTCTTTTATTGGCGTTGTGTTGCAGACGTATT
>NW_006431165.1:0-433 GCF_000325575.1 Pteropus alecto
TATTTTGAAGTCTATTTCGTCCAATATTAGTACCGGTATCCCTGCTTTTCTCTGAATGCCATTTGCTTGAAATATCATTTTCCTCCCTTTCACTTTGAGTCTATATTTGTCTTTGGGACTGTGATGTGTCTCCTGAAGACAGCATATGGTTTTGTTTTGTTTTTTGATCTATTCTGCAACTGTGCCTTTTTATTGATGAGTTCAATCCATTTACATTGAGGGTGATTATTGAAATATGAGGTCTTCTTATAGCCATTCTATCTTTTACTTTTTAGTAGCTTGATGTTTCCATTGCTTCCTTGTCCTTGTGTTTCTGTTTTCTTTATTTTGGTTGGCTTTTGTAGGTTTTCCCTCTAGTCCTTCTTGTTTCGTGGGTTTTCCTTCTAGTCCTCTTTATGTTATATACTTAGGTTCTGAATCTTTGGCGTGTGGT
>NW_006431166.1:0-490 GCF_000325575.1 Pteropus alecto
ATTTGTATTTCTGCAATATCAGTCATAATTTTCCCCTTCATCCTTGATTTTATTTGTGTTCTTTCTCTTTTCTCTTTAGTGAATCTAGCCAGGGGTTTGTCAATTTTATTAACCTTCTCAAAGAACCAGATCTTTGTTGCATTTATTATTTTCTATTGCTTTTTGTTTTCAATTTCCTTTATTTCTGCTCTAATTTTGACAATTTCTTTCCTTCTGCTGACTTTAGGTTTCATATGTTTTTCCTTTTTCAGTTTTTTAAGATGAAGCGTTAGGTTGTTTATTTGAGTTCTTTCTTGTTTTTGTAGCTAGCCCTGTAATGACATGAACTTTGCTCTTATGACTGCTTTTGCCGTGTCCTAAAAGTTTTGATATGTTGTACTATCATTATCATTTGTATCTATGTATCTCTTGATCCCTCTTTTTATTTCTACTCTGACCTTATCTTCAGTAACATTTTGTTTAATCTCTATGTATTTGTGGTTCTTCCTGA
>NW_006431167.1:0-1054 GCF_000325575.1 Pteropus alecto
AGGAAGAACAAATGAGGCCTAAATTCAGCAGAAGGTAAAAAATAATTAAAACTAGAGCATAAATAAATGAAATTGAAAACAACAACAACAACACAAAACAATAGAAAAAATAATTACAACAAAGAGCTGGATCTTTGAGAAGGTTAATAAAATTGACAAACCCCTGGCTAGACTCACTAAAGAAAAAAGAGAAAAGACATAAATTAACAAAATCAGAGATGAAAGAGGGGAAATTACGACTGACATCACAGAAATACAAAGGATCATGCAAGAATACCATGAAAAAGTATACAACACCACATTTAATAACCTAGAAGAAATGGACCAGTACTTAGAAAAATACAATTTTCCTAGACTGAATCAAAAAGATCTAGAAAATCTAAATAAACTGATCGGCAACATGGAAATTGAAACAATCATCAAAAACCTCCCCAAAAGTAAAAGTCCAGGACCAGATAGCTTCACCAGTGAATTCTACCAAACATTCAAAGATTTAATACCTATTCTTCTTAAACTCTCCCAAAAAACTGAAGAGGTGGTGATAATTTTCAACTCATTTTATGAGGCCAATACTATTCTGATACCAAAACCTGGTAAGGATAACACAAAAATAGAAAACTACAGAACAATATCTGTCATGAACACAGATGTAAAACTCCTAAATAAGTACTAGCGAACCAAATACAGCAACATATTAAAAAGGTTATATACCGTGATCAGGTGGGCTTCATCCCAGGGGCACAAGGCTGGTTCAACATACACAAATTGATTAATGTGATACACCACATAAACAAATTAAAAAATAAGAATCGTATAATCATATCAATAAATGCAGAAAAAGCCTTCGACAAGATATAGCATCCATTTATGATCAAAACATTTAACAAAATCAGTATAGAAGGAAAGTACCTTAACATAATAAAGGCCATATATGACAAACCCTCAGCCAACGTTATACTTAATGCTGAAAAACTAAAAACCTTCCCTCTAAGATCAGGAACAAGGCAAGGTTGTCACTCTTGCCACTGTTATTCAATATGACATTGGAAGTCCT
>NW_006431168.1:0-309 GCF_000325575.1 Pteropus alecto
AGGAGCCCATGGGACACTATTAAAGGTAAAAATATCCATAACATAGGGATACTTGAAGGAAAACAAGATGTTGAAGAGCTATTTGAAGAAATAATGATGGAAAACTTCCCTAACCAGGTGAAGGAAATAGACGTAAAACCCCAGGAAACTCAGAGAGTCCCAAAAACCAGTAACCCAAAGAGGCCCATAACAAGGCACATCATAATTAAAATGCAAAGTTTAAAGACAAAGAGAGAATCTTAAAAGCATCAAGAGAAAAGCAGTTAGCTACCTACAAGGGAGCACAGCACTCGTAACACTAGAAGCTGA
>NW_006431168.1:432-741 GCF_000325575.1 Pteropus alecto
TAGAGTCAAAGGTCAGATAAAGAGCTTCCCAGAGGAAAATAAGCTAAAGGAATTTATCAACACCAAGCCAGTATTATAGGAAGTGTTGGAGGGACTTCTTTAAGAAGAAAATCCTGCATCAAAAACAGTAATAAAGAATGGTAATAACTACATTTCTATCAACAAGTACCTCAAATGGAAAAGAATTAAGTGCTCCAACCAAAAGATAGAGTGGCTGAATGGATAAGAAAATAAGACATCTTCATATGCTGCCAACAAGAGACTCGCTTCAGATGGGAGGGGGGTTGAGGGGGACAAAAAAAGGCGAAG
>NW_006431169.1:0-30645 GCF_000325575.1 Pteropus alecto
TTAGGGTTAGGGTTATTGTTAGTGTAAAATTTATGGTTAAGTTTATTGTAAGAAATATGGTTAGTATTAGGATTAGGATGAGCTTAGTATTAGGTTTAGGGTCTGTGTTAGGGTTAGCACTATAGATAGAATTACTGTTAGGTTTTAAGTTAGGTTTAATTTAGGGGTAGGTTTATGGTTAGTGCTAGGTTTACAGTTGTGGTAAGAGTTAGGGTAAGAGGTTAGAGTTAGGATTAGTGTTAGGATTAGGGTTAGGGTTAGGTTTGGGTTAGGGTTAGGGTGTGTTTTAGGTCTGGTTTAGGTTAAGTTTTAGGGTTAGGGTTAGTTTTAGGGTTAAGTTAGTGTTAGGGTTGTTTACGGTTAGGGTAAGTTTTGGTGTTAGGGTTAGGGTTACAGTTATTGCTAGTGTAAAATTTAGGATATGGTTTAGATTTAGGCTTAGGTTTAGCTTTAATTTTAGGTTTAGATCAGGGTTAGGGTTATTGATAGAGTTAGGATTAGAGTTAGGGTTAGTTTTAGAGTTAAAGTTAGTGTTAGGTTTAGGTTTAGGTTTAGGATTAGGGTTAGTTTTAGGGTTAGGGTTGTTGCTATTGTAGTGTAAAATTTAGGATTAGTGTTTGAAGTAGGTTTAAAATTGGGTTTAGTTTTAGGGTAAGAATCTAGGTTATGGTTAGTGTTACCGTTAGGTTTAGAGTTAAGGTAAGAGTTAGTTTTATAGTTAATGTAGTGTTAGTATTAGGTTATGGGTAAGGGGTTCATGTTACGGTTATAGTTGGTGTAAAATTTAGGGTTAGTGTTAGGGTTAAGGTTAGGATAAGGGATAAGGTTATGGTTAGGTTTAGAGTTAGGGTTATGTGTTAGGGTTAGGTTTAGGGTTAGAGTTATCGTCACGGTTAAGGTTGGGTTTAGGGTTAGGTTTAGAGATGGGATTGAGGTTAGTGTTAGGGCTGGGGTTAGAATTAGGATTAGAATAGCTTTAGTTTTTGGTTTAAGTTTAGCGTTAGAATTAGCATTAATTTTAGAGTTAAATTTAGAGTTAGGTTTAGTTTAAATTTAGGTTTAGGGTTAGGGTTATTGTTAGGGTTAGGGTTCTGGTTATTGTTAGCGTAAAATTTACGGTGAAGGTTAGTGTAGTAAATACGGTTAGAATTAGGATTAGGAGTAGCTTTAGTTTAAGTTTTAGGATCAGGGTTAGGGTTAGGGTTAGGGATAGGATTACCGTTAGGTTTCAAGTTAGGTTTAGTTTAGGTGCAGGTTTATGGTTAGGGTTATGGTTAGGGTTAGGGTTAGGGTTAGGCTTAGGGTTAGGGTTAGGGTTAGGGTTGGGTTTAGGTTAGGGTTAGGGTTGGGTTTAGGTTAGGATTAGGGTTAGGGTTATTGTTAGCATTATGGTGAGAGTTAGGATAAGGGTTAGGATTAGGGATTAGGGTTAGGGTTAGGGTTTTGGTGAACTTCAGGGTAAGGGTTGGGTTAGGGTTAGGGTAATAGGATTAGGGTTAGGGTTAGGGTTAGTGTTTTGGTTAGAGTTAGAGTTTGAGTTAGGGATAGCAATAGGGTTAGGATTAAGATTAAGTTTAGGTTTAGTGTTAGGGTTAGGGTTAGAGTTCAGGGTTAGGCTTAGGTTTAGAGTTAGTGTTAAAATTAAGGTTACGATTACTTTTGGTTTGAGGGTTGGGATCAGGGTTAGGGGTTAATGTTAGGTTCAGTGTTAGGATTAGTTTTAGAGTTAAAGTTAGAGTTAGGGATAGATTTAGGTTAAGGGGTTACGGTTATAGTTATTGTTAGTCTAAAATTTAGAGTTAGGATTAGGGTTAGGGGTAGGTTTAGGGTTAGGTTAGGTTAGTGTTAGGGTTACGGTGAATGTTAGGGTTAGTGTTAGCGTTAGAGGTAATGTTAGAATTAGGGTTAGTGTTACGGTTAGCGTTAGCTTTACAGTTAGTTTTACTGTTAGAGTAGGGTTACAGTTTAGAGTTAGGGTTTGGGTTAGTGTTAGGATTTGAATTAGGGATAGGATTAGCTTTAGTTTTAGCATTAAGATCAGGATTAGTGTTAGAGTTAGGGTTATGGTAAGTGGTTATATTTAGGATTAGTTTTAGGGTTAGGTTTAGGATTAGGGCTAGGTTTAGGGTTAGTGTTAAGTGTAGGTATAGTTTAGGATTAGGTTTGATTATGCTTAGGGTTAGGGTTAGGTTAACAGTTTTGAGTTAGGATTAGTTTTAGGGTTACGGTTAGGGTTAAGGTAGTGTAATGGTTAGACTAAGGTTTACATTAGGGCTAGTGTTACGGTTAGTATTAGGGGTAGAGTTAGCATTAGGTTTAGGGTTTCCAGTAAGGGTAGGTGGTTAGGGTTAGTTTTAGGGCTGGGTTGGTTTTAGGCTTCAGTTTTAGGCTTCATAAACTGTTAGGGTTCAGTTTATGTTTAGATTAGCAGTAGGTTTATGTTTCGATTTAGGGTAAGTGTTATGTTTAGATTGGTGTTAGGAATAGTGTTAGGTTTTGTGTTAGGTTTAGGGTTAGCTTTAGGTTTACATTTAAGTTTAGTGTAAGGGGTTAGCTTTATATTTATTGTTAGTGTAAAATTTACAGTTAGGGTTAGTGTTATGATTAGATTTAGGGTTAGGATTAATGTTACGGTTAGGGTTAGGCTTACGGTAAAGGGTTAGGCATAGGATTAGAGACAGGGTTAGTGATATTTTTATGGTTAGGTTAGTGTTAGAGTTAGGGTTAGGGTTAGGGTTAGAGTTAGGTTTAAGTTAGGATTAGGGTTAGGGTTGGTTTAGGGTTAGGGTTAGGGTTAGAGTCAGGGGTTATGGTTAGGGTTATTGTTAGTGTAAAATTTAGGATTAGGGTTAGATTGAGGCTTAAGTTTTGCTTTAATTTTAGGGTTAGGATCATGGTTAAGTTTAGTGTTAGAATTAGGGTTAAGGTTAGTTTTACAGTTAAAGTTATGGTTAGAATTTGGTTTAGGGTAAGAAATTAGATTTAGGATTAGTGTTAGGGTTAGTTTTAGCGTTAAGTTAATGTTAAGGTTAGGGTTAGATTTAAGTTAGTGTTAAGCTTAGGGTTAGTGTTCATGTTAGGCTTACGGTTAGCATTAGCTTTAGGGTTAGAGTTAGGGTAAGGTGTGAGGGTTAGGGTTACTGTTAGTTTAATATTTAGGGTTAGGATTATTGTTAGAGTTAAGGTTTGAGTTTGGGTTAGTATTAGCTTTAGATTCAGGGTTATTATCAGGGTTATTTTTAGGGATAATGTTAGGGTAATGCTTTAGGGTTAGTGTTAGGGTTAGGTTAAGGTTTAGGGTTATTAGTGTACAATTTATGGTTAGTGTTAAAATTAGTGTTAGCTTTAGCTTTAGTTTTAGGGTTAGGTTCCGAGTTAAGATTAGTGTTAAGGTTAGTGTTAAAGTTCGGGTTAGTGTTCAGGTTAGGATTAGGGTTACTTTTAGATTTAAATTCGTTTTCGGTTTAGGTTTATGGTAATTAGTATGGTTAGAGTTAATGTTAGTGTAAAATTTAGGGTTAGGGTTAGAATTTGAGTTAGGATTAGCTTTAGTTTTAGGTTTACGATCTGGGTTAGGTTTAGTGTTACTGTTAGGATTAGAAATACAGTTAGGTTTAGGGTTAGTTTGAGAGATAAGGTTAGTGTTAAGGTTAAGGTTAGGATAAAATTTAGGTCAGCGTTTGGGTTAGGGTTAGAGGTAGAGTTACGTTTAGGATAATAGGTTATATATAGGCTTATAGTTACGGTTGCGTTTCGATAAGGATTAAGTTAGGGTTAGTGTTAGGGGCAAAGTTCGGTTTGGAATTAAGGTTATCATTAACTTTAGTTTAAGGGTTAGTATCAGTGTTAGCGTTAATGTTAGGTTACGGTTAATGTTAGGGTTAGTTTTAGATTAAAGTTAGTTTTACGGTTAGGTTTAATATAAGGAATTACGGTTAGGGTGTTTGTCAGTTGAAAGTTTAGAGTTAGGGTTAGTTTAGGTTTAGGGTTACGATTAGCTTTAGTTTTAGTGTTAGGATCCGAGTTATGGTTAGTGATAGGGTTAGGGTTAGAGTTAGAATTAGTTTTAAAGTTAAAATTAGGGTTACGGTTAGGGATAGGGTGATGGCTAGGCTTAGGATAAGGTTTAGGTTATGGTTAGAGTTATGGTTAGGGTTAAGTTAGAGTTAGGGTTAGGGTTAGGGTTAGGGTTAGGTTTAGGTTAGGTTTAGGGTTAAGGTTGGTGTTAGGTTAAGGTTTAGGTTTAGCGTTATGGTTAATGTTAGCATAGGTTTAGGGTTGGGTTTACGATAAGAGGTTAGAGTTAGGATTACTGTTAGGATTAGGGTTGGAATTAGGATAGCGTTAGAATTAGGGTTAGGTTTAGGGTTAGAGTTAGAGTTACGGTAAATGGTTAGATATAGGAATAGTGTTAGGGATAGGGGAGGGTTAGGTTTTGGTTAGGGTTAGTGAAAGCTTTAGGTTTAGGGTAAGGTGAAAGGGCTAGAGTTATTAGTGTAATATTTATGATTATGTTTAGAATTATGGTTAGGATTAGCTTCAGTTTTAGGGTTAGGATCAGGCTTAGTTTTAGTATTAGGGTTAGGGTTACGTTTAAGGTTTAGGATTAGGGTGAGGGTTAGGATTAGGGGTAAGTTTAGGGTTAGGATTAGGTTACGGTTAGGGTTATCGTTATGTTTCAGATAAGGTTTAGTTTAGGGGTAGGTTTATCATTAGGGTTAGGATTAGGGTGAGGTTTAGGTTACAGGTTTAGGATTAGTGTTAAGGTTAGTATAAGCTTTACTATTAGGGTTAGTGTTAGGGTTAGGTTTAAAATTAAGGTTATCATTAGATTTAGTTTTAGGGTTAGGATCAGCAATTGGGTTAATGTTAGGGTTAGAGTTAGAGTTAGGGTTAGTTTTAGACTTAAAGTTAGATTCAGTGTTAAGTTTATGATAAGAAGTTAGGTTTCTGGTTATTATATTAAAATTTCATGTTAGGGTTAATGTTAGGGTTAGGGTTAGATTAGGGATAGGATTAGCTTTAGTTTTAGGGTTAGGATCTAGGTTATCGTTAGGGTTACGGTTATGGTTAGGGTTTAATTTTAGGGTTAGGGTAAGAGTTATGGTTATGGTTAAGGTTAGGTTTACACTTTAGGGTTAGAATTAGGGTTAGGTTAGTGTTAGGGTTACCGCTAGAGTTTGGGTTAGGTTCAGTTAAGCAGTAGTTTAAGGTTATAGTTAGGGTTAGGTTTAGTGTAGGTTAGGGTTATGCTTAGGGGTAGGGTTAATATTAGTTATAGTTATAGTATAGGGTTAGGGTTAAGGTAAGGGGTTAGGGTTAGTTATATTGTTAGTATAAAATTTAGGATTAAGGTTAGAATTAGGGTTAGGTTAGCTTTAGTTTAGTGTTAGGATCAGGAGTAGGTTTAATGTTAGTGTTAACGTTTGTATTATAGTTAGTTTTAGTGTTAAAGTTAGGGATAGGTTTATTGTTAGGTTTAGGTTTAGGTTTCAGATAACGGTTAGGTTTAGTTTTAGAGTTAAAGTAAGGGTTAGGGTTAGGTTTAGGGTAAGGGGTGAGGATTAGGTTTATTTTTTAGTGTACGATTTAGGGTTGGGATTAGGGTTAGGATTGGAGTTAGGGTACAGTTAGGTTTAGGGTTAGTCCTAGGGTTAGCATTCTGTTTAGGGTAAGTGGTTAGAGGCAGGATAGGTGTTAGGGTTAGGGTTAGGGCTCAGGTTAATTTTTGATTGGGGTTATTTTTTAAGGTTATCGTTAATTATAGGCTTATGATTAGGTTTAGAGTTAGGGTTAGAATAAGGGGTTAGGTTTAGGGTTACGCTTAGGTTTAGGCTTAGGGTTAGGGTTAGGTTTAGGATTAGAGTTAGGGTTAGGTTTAGGGTTAGGGTTAGGATAGATATAGGTTTATGTTTAGGGTAAGATGTTAGAGTTTGGATTAATGTTAGCGTTAGGGTTATGGTTAGGTTAGGGTTAGGGTTAGGGTTAGGGTTAAGGTTAGGGTTAGGGTTAGGGTTAGGGTTAGATTAGGGCCAGGTTAGGTTTAGCTTAGTGTTAGGTTTATGGTAGTTTTAGGCTTAGGGTTAGTTTTAGATTAGAGTTACAGTTAGAATTAGGGTTCGTTTTACATATAGTTTTAGCTGTAGTTTTAATGTGAGGATCAAGGTTACTGTTAGGGTTTAGGGTTAGGGTTATGGCTACAATAAGGGGTAGGATTACATATAGGTTTAGGGTTAGGGTTAGGGTTAGGATTAGGGTTCCTGTTACGGTTTCAGGTTTGGGTTAGGGTTAGTGTTATTGTTAGTGTAAAATTTAAGGTTAGGGTTAGAATTAGCTTTAGTTTGAGGGTTAGGCTCAGCGTTAGGGTTAATGTTAGTGTTAAGACTATGATTAGGGTTAGTTTTACAGTTAAAGTTAGGGTTCGGGTTTGGTTAAGGATAAGGCGTTAGGGTTAGGGTTATTGTTAGTGTAAAATTTAGGGTTAGGGTTAGTGTTATGGTTAGAGTTAGAAGTAGGATTAAGATTAGCTTTAGTTTTAAGGTTAGGATCAGGGGTATACTTAATTTTAGTGTTAACGATTGTGTTACAGTTAGTTTTATTGTTAAAGTTAGGGATAGGTTTATGGTTAGGTTTAGGGTTAGGTTTTGGATTACGGTTAGGTTTAGTATCACAGTTAAAGTAAGGATTAGTTTTAGGTTTAGGGTAAAGAGTGAGGGTTAGGGTTATTTTTTAGTGTACAATTTAGATTTAGGTTTATATTTAGAGTTAGCGTTAGGGTAAGGTTTAGGTTTTATTAGTGTTAAGGTAAGCCTTAGGGTTAGGGTTAGGTTTAGGTTTAGCGATAGGTTTTGAATAAAGGTTTAGAGTTAGGTTGATTGTTAGCACAAAATTTACGGTTAGGGTTAGAATTAGGCTTAGGATTAGCTTTAGTTTTTCAGATTAGGGTAAGGGTTAGGGTTAGTGCTACGGTTAAGGTTAAGATTAGGCTTATGATAAAGTTAATTTCAGGGTAGCATGAGGGTTAGGGTTATGATTAGGGTAAAAGTTTAGAGTTAGGATTAGTGTTAGGGTTAGAATTAGGGTTTAGGTTATTTTATGGTTAGGGTTATCATTAGGGTTTGGATTACGTTTAGTATAGGGTTAGGTTTACAGTTAGGGTTAATATTAGGTTTATGTTAGGTTTAGCTTTAGGGTTATGGTTAGTGTTAGGGTTAGAGTTAGTTTTACGTTTAGGATGAGGTTAGGGTAAGCTGTTAGTTTTAGAGTTATTGTTAGTGTAAAATTTAGGGTTAGGTTTAGAATTACGGTTAGAATAAGCTTTAGTGTTAAGGTTAGGATCAGGGTTAGTGTTAGTGTTAGGGTTAGGTTTAGAATTATTGTTAACATTAGCTTGATTTTTAGGGTTAGGTTCAGGCTTCAGGTTACTGTTAGGGTTAGGATTCATTTTAGACTTAACATTAGATTTAAGTTTAGTTTTAGGATAAGGTTTAGAGTTAGGGTTATTTTTTAGCTGAAAATTTAGGGTTAGGTTTAGGGTTACCATTAGTGTTCGGTTTAGGTTTAGTTTCAAGTTAGATTTCTCTTTACCGTTAGGTTTATGTTAGAGTTAGCCTTAGGGTTAGCATTAGTGTTAGGGTTAAAGTTAGCTATAGTTTAGGGTTAGGAGTAATGTTAGGGTTAAGGTTAAGGTTAGGGTTAGTTTTAGAGTTAAATTTAAAGTTGGAGTTAGTTTTATGGTAAGAGGTTAGGTTCAAGGTAATTGTACTTGTAAATTTTAGGTTTAGAATTAGTGTTAGGGATAGGATTTTCTTTATTTTTAGGATTAGGATCAGTGTTAGGTTTAGGTTTAATGTTGCGATTTCGGTTTAGTGTTAGGGACAGGGTTATCTTTAAGGTAAGGGGTTATGGTTAGGTTTAGGGTTTGGGTTAGGGGTTAGGGTTAGGGTTAGGGGTAAGTTATGGGTTAAGTTTAGGGCTACTCTTAGGATTAGGGTTAGCTTTAGGTTTAGTGTTATGGTTTGGATTAGGGTTAGTTTTACACTTAAAGTTATGCTTAAGATTAGGTTTAGGATAAGGGGTTAGGTTTTGGTTTACTGTTAGTGTAAAATTTAGATTAAGGGTTACACTTAGGGTTTGGGTTAATGTGAGGGTTAGTTTTAGAGTTAAATTTAGGGTTAGGATTATGGATAGGGTTAATGTTAGTATTAGTTTTAGGGGTAGACACAGGATTAGGAATAGGGTTAAGGTTAGAGTTAGGGCTTAGTGTTAGGGATTGTGTTAGTGACAAGGTAAGTGGTTAGGGTTAGGGTTTGGGTTTCAGTTAGGATTTAGGTATAGGGTTAGGTTTAGGGTTAGGTTTATGTTTAGGGTTACGGTTAACTATAGGTTTAGGGTTAGGTTTAGGGTTAATTTTAACTTTACTTTTATGGTTAGGATCAGCTTTATGGTTTTTATTAGGGTAAGGGTTAGAATTACAGTAATGATTAGCTTTATTTTGGGGTTAGGATCAAGGTTAGTGTTAATATTAGGGTTAAGATTAATTTTAGGGGTAGTTTTAGAGTTAAACTTAGGGTTATGGTTAGGGTTAGGGTAAGAGATTATGGTTAAGATTATTGTTAGTGTAATATATATTGTTAGGGTTAGTGCTAGTGTTAGGGTTAGCATTAGTTTTGTGGATAGGATCAGATTTAGGAATAGGTTAAGGTTAGGTTTATGATTAAGTGTTAGGGGTTGGGTTAGGGTTAGTGGTAAGGTTAGGTTCGGATTAGTGTAACCGTTAGAGTTTGCGTTAGCTTTAGGTTTAGTGTTAGGTTTAGTTTTACAGTTAAACATATGGTTAAGATGCTGTTTAGGGTAAGGGGTAATGTTTTGGGTTATTGTTAGTGCAAAATTTAGAGTTAGGTTTAGTGTTAGTGTTAGGGTTAGAATTAGGTTTAGATTCTTGGTTAGAGTTAAGGTTAGGGTTAGGGTTAGGGTTAGGTTTAGATTTAGGTTTGGGGTTATGGTGAGGTTAGGGTTAGGACTACTGTTAGGGACAAGTTAGGTTAGACTTAAGTTTAGGTTTATGGTTAGGATTAGGGTTAGGTTTAGGTTAGAGTTACTGTTAGATTTAGGGTTAGTGTTAGAGTTAGGATTAGTATTAGGGTTATGGTTAGAATTAGGTTTAGGATTAGCTTTAGTTTTAGGATTAGAATCAGGGTTAAGGTTATGGTTTGGCTTAAGGTTAAGGTTAAGTTAGTGGTTAGGTTAGGATTTGGGTTAGAATTATGGTTAGAGTTAGGGTTAACATTATCTTAAGTATTAGGGTTAGGATAACGGTTAGGGTTAGTGTTATGTTTAGGGTAAGAGGTGAGACATAGCATTTGTATTAGAGTTAGTTTTCAGGTTAGTTTTAGGTTAGCAGTAGATTTGTGGTAAGGGTTAGGTTAAGAGTTAGGTTTTGGTTAGGATTATTGTTAGAGTTAGGTTTAGTGTTGAGGTTAGAATTAGGGTTAGGGTTATTCTTTGTTTAAAATTTAGGGTAAGGGTTAGATATAGAGTTAGGATAAGCTTTAGTTTAGGGTTAGATTCAGGTTTAGGTTTAGTATTAGGGTTAGGGTTAGAATTAGGGTTTGGATGAGCTTTAGTTTTAGGGTTAGGATCAGGGTTAGGTTTAATGTTAACGTTAGGTAAGCGTTAGTGATAATTTAGAGTTAAATTTATGGTCAGGGTTATGTTATATTAAGGTGTTAGGATTAGGGTTATTGTTAGTTTAAAATTAAGGGTTAGGGTTATTGTTAGGTTTAGAGTTAGAATTAGGGTTCAGAATAACTTTAGTTTTAAGTGTAGGATCAGTGTTAGGGTTCGTTTTTTGTTACACATAGGTTTTAGGGTTAGAATTAGTGTTCGGTTTAGGGTTAGGGTAGAGGTTAGGTTAAGAGGTTGACTTAGGATTAGTGTTAGGGTTACAGTTAGGGTTAGGGTTAGTTTAGGGTTATAGTTAGGTTTAGCTTTAGGTTTAGTGTTATGGTTAGAGTTAGTTTTAGAGTTCATTTAGGTTTAGGGTTATGTTCAGGGCAAGGGCTTAGGGTTATGGTTATTATTAGTGTAAAATTTAGGTTTAGGGTTAGAATTGGGTTAGATTTAGCTTTATTTTTATGGTTAAGATCAGGGTTAGTGTTTGGTTAGGGTTACTATAAGGGTTTGGGTTCATTAGGGTTTTAGGATTAGTGTTAGACGGAGCTGTTAGTGTTAGGGTTATTTTTAGTGTAATATCTATAATTCGCGTTAGAATTAGGGTTAGGATTATCTTTAGTTTTAGAGATAGGATCAGGGTTATGGTCAGTCATAGGGTTAGGGTTATGGTTAGGCTTTAGGATTACGATTAGGGTTAGTGTTAGGGTTAGAGTTAGGGTTAGGATTAGATTAGGATCAGGGTTACCATTAGAGTTCAGTTAATGTTTATATTAGGTGTAGGTTTATGGTTAGGGAATAGGATTTGGGTTAGGTTTAGGTTAGGTTTACTGTTAGGATTAGGGTTAGGGTTAGGGTTTGGGTTAGGGTTAGTGTTAGGGATAGAGTTAGCTTTAAGTTTAGGGTCCATTTTAGGGTAAGGGTTTAGGTTTAGGGTTATGGTTACTGTAATATTTAGGGTTAGGTTTAGATTCAGGGTTAGGATTAGCTTTAGAATTCGGGTTAGGAACAGTTTTAGGCTTCATGTTTTTGTTAGGTTTAGAATTCGGGTCATTATAATCTTTAGTTTTAAGGATAGGATCAGCGTTATGGTAAGAAGTTAGGTTTAGAGTTATTGTTAGTGTAAAATTTAGGGTTAGGTTTAGATTCAGGGTTAGGATAAGCTTTAGTTTAGGGTTAGTATCAGTGTTAGGGTTAGTGTTAGGGTAGGGTTAGAATTATTGTTCGCATACCTTTATTTTCAGGGTGAGGTTCAGGGTTCGGGTTAATGTTTTAGTTAGTATTAGCGTTAGATTTAGTTTTAGACTTAAAGTTATATTTAGGGTTATGTTTAAGATAAAGGGTTGGGGTTAAGGTTATTGTTTCTTTAAAATTCAGGTTTAGGGTTAATGTTATGGTCAGGGTTAAAATAATGGTTAGTATTAACTTTAGTTTTAGGTTTAGGATCAGGATTAGGTTTAGGGTTACGGTTATGGTTCGGGGTTAAGTTTAGATTTAGGGTTAGAATAAGGGGTTAGTGTTAGAGTTAAGCTTAGAATTAGGCATAGGATTACCTTTAGTTTTAAGATTATGATCAGAGTTAGATTTCGTGTTAGGGTTAGCTTTAAGTTAGAGTTAGGGTTTGGTATACATTAGGGTTAGAGTCAGGGTTAAGAATAGTGTTAGACTTAGGCTTAGGCTTAGAGTTACTTTTATACTTAAACTTAGGGGTAGGGTTACTTTTAGGGTAAGTGGTTAGGATATGGGTTATTGTTATATTAAAAATTAGTATTAGGTTTATTGTTAGGGTTCGGGTTAGAATTACAGTTAGGATTGACTTTTGTTTTAAGGTTAGGATCAGTGTTAGGCTTAGGGTTATGGCTAGATTTAAGATAGGGTTAGGGTTAGTATTTGGTTTAGTTTGAGGACAGAGTTAGGGTTATGGTTATTGTTAGGGTTAGATTTATGGTTAGAGATAGATTTAGAGTTAAATTTAGGGTTAGTGTGAGGTTCAAGTTAAAGGGTTAGGGTCAGGGTTATTATTAGTTTAAAAATTATTTTTAGGGTTATTGTTAGACTTAATGTAAGAATTGGGAACAAGATTAACTTTAGTTTTAAGGTTAGGAGCACAGTTAGAGGTAGGGTTAGGATTAGGGTAGAGGTAGTGTTAGGTTTAGGTTTTATGGTTAGGATTAGTGTTAGTTTTAGTGTTAGGGTAGGGTTATGTTAGGGTTCAAGTTGGGATAAGGGTTAAGTTTAGGGTAACATTTTAGAATTAGGATTAGTGCTAGTGTTGGGGTTAGGGTGAGGGTTAGGGTTAGGCTTAGGGTTGGGTTCGGGTAAGGTTAAGGTTTAGGTTTAGGTTAGGATTAGGGTTACTGTTAGTGTTAGTGTTAGGTTAGGGTTAGCCTTGAGTTTAGTTTTAGGGTTAAGGTAAGCTTTAAGGTTAGGATTATTGTTAGTGTGTGATTTAGGGATATGGTTAGAATTAGGGTTATGATTAGTTTTAGTTTTAGGGTTAGATTCTGGGTTAGGGTTTATGTTAGGGATGAGGTTAAGGTTTGTGTTAGTTTTAGATTTAAATTTGGGGTTAGAGTTAGGTTTAACTTAAGGGGTTAGGATTTGGGTCACCGTTAGTTTAAAATTTAGGGAAAGGTTTACTTTTAGGTTTAGGGTTAGAATTTGGTTTAAGATTATCTTTAGTTTTATGGTAAGGATCAGAGTTATGATTAGGGTTAGAGTTACGGTTAGGCTTTAGTGTTAGGGTGTGGTTAGGTTTAGTTTGGCGGTAGGTTTATGATTAGGGTTACGGTTAGCGTTAGGTTCGGTTATGGTTAGTGTTATGATTAGTGTTAAGGTTAGGGTTAGCTTCAGGTTTAGGGTTGGGGTAGGATAACGGGTTAGAGTTATCGATAGTGTAAAATTTATGTTTAGGGTTATTATTAGTGTTATGGATAGAATTATTATTGGATTAGATTTAGTTTTAAGGTTACACTCAGGGTTATGGTTAGCGTTAGGGTTACGTTTTGGTTTAGGGTTAGGGTTAGAGTTAAGATTAGGCTTAGAATTAAGGTTAGGATTAGTTTTAGTTTTGGGGTTAGGATCAGGGTTAGGGTCAATATTAGGGTTAGAATTAGGTTTAGAGTTAGTTTTAGAGTTAAAGTTAGGGTTTGGTTAGGGTAAGGGTTTAGGGCTAGGGTTAGGGTTAGTTTTAGAGTTAAATTTAGGGTTAGGGTTAAATTTACGGTAAGAGGTTATGATTAGGGTCATCGCCAGTTTAAAATTTACGGTTGCAAATATTGTTAGGGTTAGGGTTAGAATTATGGTTAGGATTAGCTTTTTCTTAGGGTTAGGATCAGGATTAAGATTAGTGTTAGAATTAGCGTTAGAGTTAGGGTTAGAATAAGGGGTTAGGGTTAGGATTAGGGTAAAACTGTTGAGTTACATTAGTGTTAGGGATAGTGTTAGGTTTAGGGTTAGAATTAGTTTTACAGTTAAAATTATGGTTAGGGTTATATTTAGGTAAGGGGTTAGAGTTAAGGTTACTATTAGTTTAAAATTTAGGGTTAAGGTTATTGTAAGGTTTAGGGTTATGTTTAAATTATGGATAGGGTTATGTTTAGGTTTAGGAATAGGGTTATCATTAGGATTCAAGTTAGGTTTAGTTTTGGGGTAGGTTTATGGTTAGGATTAGTGTTATGTTTATGGTTTGGGTTAGAATTAGGGTTAGGGATTAGTGTTATGTTTAGGGTTAGGGTTAAAGTTAGGGTTAGGGTTAGACTTCGGGTTTGGATTAGGGTTCAAGTTAGGGATTAGTTTTATGTTTAGGGTTAGGGTTAAAGTCAGGATTAGGGTTAGGTTTAGGGTTATGGTTAAGTTTAGGGTTCGGGTAGGGTTAGGGTTAGGATTAAGTTTAAGTTAAGATTAGCGTTAGGGATAGGGTTAAGTTTAGAGTGATAGTATTAGGTTTAGGGTAAACCTCAGGCTTAGTGTTAGGGTTAGGGTCAGGTTTATGTTAGTTTGAAGGTTAGGGTGAGCTTAAGAGGGTAGAGTTAGGATTAGTGTTAGGGTTTGAGTTAAGGTTAGGGTTAAAGGTTAGGGTTAGTGTTAGGGTTAGGTTTAGGGTTTGTGTTAAGTTTAGGGTTAGGGTTTGGCTTAGTGTTATGGTTAGGTTTAGCTTTATGTTTAGTGTTAAGGTTAGAGTTATGGTTAGTTTTAGAGTTAAAATTAGCATTTGGTTCGTTAATTTAAGGATTCAGGTATAGGTTTATTGTTACTGTAAAATTTAGGGTTAGGTAGTGTTAATGGTGCGGTTAGTATTAGGGTCAGGTTCATGATTAAGGTTAGGGTAAGGGATTAGGGTTAGAGTTTGGGTTAGGAATACAGTTAGGGTTAAGGTTATGGTTATGAGTTAGGGTTAGAGTTAGGGTTAGAGGTAGGGTAAGAGGTTAGATTTGGATTACTGTTAGGGTTAAGGATAGGTTTAGGGTTTGTTTGGTGTTATTTTTAGGGTTAGGGTTAGGGTTAGGGTCAGTGTTAGGATCTGGTTTAGATTTTGGTTTAGGGTTAAGTTTAAGTTAAGGTTTAAGTTTAGGGTCATTGTTAGTGTAAAATTTAGGGTTAGCATTAGAATTAGGGTTAGGATTAGCTTTAGGTTTAGTTTTAGGATCATCGTAGTGTTAGAGTTAGAGTTAAGGTTTGGGTTTGGTTTATGATTAGGGTTAGGGTAGGTTTACTTTTATAGTAAATGTTAGGGTTAGGGTTAGGTTAAGTGTAAGGGGTCTTGTTTCAGTTTATTTTTGGTGTACAATTTAGAGTTAGGGTTAGTGTGAGTGTACGGGTTAGAATTAGGGTTAGGATTAGCTTTAGTTTAATGTTAGGAACAGCATTAGGGTTAATGTTAGGGTTAGGATAAGGGTTATGGTATGTTTTAGAGTTGAAGTTAAGGTTAGTGTTAGGTTAAGGTAAGGGATTAGGGTTAGGGTCGGTGTACGTGTAAAAATTTGGGTTAGGTTTAGTGTTAGGGTTAGGGTTAGAATTAGGTTTAGGATTATCTTTAGTTTTAGCGTTAGGATTAGGTTTAGGTTTAGGATTAGGGTTAGATTTAGTGTTAGGGTTAGTTTGCATTAGGTTTAGGGTTCACGTTCAGGTAAGGGGTTAAGAATAATTTTATTGTTAGTGTATAATTTCCAGTTGTGGTTAGAATTAAATTTAGATTTGGCTTTAGTTTAAGATTAAGATCAGGTTTATGGTTTGTGTTAGGGTTAGGATTAGAATTAGTGTTAAGAGTAGCTTTAATTTTGGGGTTAGATTCATTGTTACGTTTTGGTATATGCTTATGGTTTAGGTTTAGTGTAGGATCAGGGTTAGAGTTAGTGTTAAGATAAGGGATTAGGGTTAGGGTTAGAAATAGGCTTAGGGTTATTGTTAGGGGTTAGGGTTAGGGTTAGAGTTACGGGTAAGTTTAGGTTTAGGGTAGCGTTTCAGGTTAGGTTTAGGGTTAGGGTTAGGATTAGATATAGGTTTAGGATTACCTTTATTTTTAGTGTTAGGATTATGGGTAGGGTTAGGGTTAGGGTTAGAGTTAGTGTTAAGGTTAGGTTTGCATTAGGTTTAGGGTTAGGGTTAAGATAAGGTGTTAAGATTAGGTTTATTGTTTGTGTATAATTTAAGGTTATGGTTAGAATTAAAGTTAGGTTAGGATAGGAGTTACAGTTAGAGTTAATATTAGGCTTAGGCTTTAGTATTAGAGTTAGGTTTAGGTTTACGGTTAGGGTATGGAGTTAATGTTAAGGTTAGCGTTACGTTTAGGGTTAGGTTTAGGATTTAGTGATGGCTACGGTTAGGGTTAAGGTAAGAAATTAGTGTTAACTATAGGTTTAGGGTGAGCTTAGGGTTAGGGTTATGTTTAGGTTAGGGTTAGCATAAAGGATAGAGTCCGGATTAGAGTTACATTTAAGGTTATTTTAGGGTTAGGTTAGCGTTATGGTTACCGTTAGTGTTCAGTTTAGTTTCATTTAGCGGTAGGTTTATGTTTAGGTTTAGGTTCAGGATTATGTTTAGATTAGGGTTAGTGTTAGGGTTAGGGTTAGCTTTAAGTTTACGGTTAAGGTTAGTGTAATGGGTTACGCTTATAGTTATTGTTAGTGTAAAATTTAGAGTTAGGGTTAGTGTTAAGGTTTGGGTTATAATTAGGGTTGGGATTAGATGTAATTTTAGGCTTAGGATCAAGGTTATTGTTAGTGTTAGGGTTAAGGTTTAGGGTTAGAGTTAGGGTTATAGTTAGTGTTAATTTAAAGGGTTAGGGTTAGGGTTATGGTTAGGGGTTAGTGTTAGGGTTAGGGTTCGGTTTAAGGTTAGCTTTAGGGTTAGTGTTAGTGTTAGGGTTAAGTTTAGGGTTAGTGTTAGGGTAAGGATTCGGGTAAGAAGTGATTTAGGATTACTGTTAGGTTTAGTATTTGGTTTAGGTTAGGGTTACGGTTAGTGTTAGGGTTAGGGTTAGCATTAAGTTTACAGTTATGGTTAGGGTAAAGGATTAGAGTTAATGTTATTTTCATTTTAAAATTATGGTTAGGAGTATTGTTAGCGTTAGGGTTAGAATTAGGGTTAGGATTAGGTTTACTTTAGGGTTAGGATCAGGGCTGGTGTTAGCGTTAGTGTTAGGGTTAGGCTTTAGGGTTAGTTTTAGTGTTAGTGTTTGGGTTAGCATAAGGTGTTAGTGTTAGCATTAGGGTTAGGTTTAAAAATATTTTTAGGTTTAAGTTAGTGTTAGAGTTAGGCTTTAGGGTTAGTTTTAGTTTTAGTGTTAGTGTTTGGGTTAGCATAAGGTGTTAGTGTTAGATTTAGGCTTAGGTTTAGTTTTGTTTTCGGGATAAGATCAGGGTTAGTGTTAGGGTTAGGGTTAGGTTTAGAATTAGGGTTTTTATTAGCTTTGGTTTTAAGGTTTGGATGATGGTTAGGGTAAGGATATGGTTTAGAGTTATTGTTAGTGTAAAATTTAGCATTAGGGTTAGAAATAGGGTTAGGATAAGTTTTAGTCTTAGGGTTAGAATCAGGATTAGGGTTAGTGTTAGGGTTAAGTTTAAAATTATGGTTAGCATTAGCTTTGTCTTTAGGGTTATGTTCTGGGTTTGGGTTAATGTTAGGGGTAGGGTTAGAGTTTGGGTTCGTTTTAGGATATGGTATTATTTTACAGTTTGCAATAGGGTTCGGGATTTGTTAGATTTAGTGTCAGTGTTAGTTTTAGACTTAAAGTTAGATTTAGGGTTATGTTTAGTGTAAGGGGTTAGGGTTAGGGTTATTGTTTGTTTAAAATTTATGGTTAGGTTTAGTGTTAGGTTCAGGGTTAGAATTATGGTTAGTATTAGCTTTAGTTTTAGGATAGGATCAGGGTTAGGTTTAGCGTTACCGTTAAGGTTAGGGATTAAGTTTAGGGTTTGGTTAGGTTTAGGGTTAGGGTTAGAATAAGGGGTAAAGTTTAGGGTTAGGATTAGGTTTAGGGTTACGGTAAGAGGTTAGAGTTAGCATTAGGGTTAGCGTTAGGTTTACGGTTGGTTAGGTTTAAGATTATCGTCAGGGTTCGGTTTAGGTTTAGTTTAGGGGAAGGTTTAGGGTTAGGGATAGGGTTTGGGTTAGGGATTAGGGATAGATTTATTGTTGGAATAAAATTGCAGGTTAGATTTAGATTAGTGTTGGGATTAGCTTTAGTTTTAGGTTAGTTTCAGATTCGGGGGTACTGTAAGGTTAGGGTTAGAATTAGGATTAGGTTTAGCTTTAGTTTTAAGGTTAGAATCAGGGTTAGGGTTAATGTTAGGATTAGGGTTAGGGTTTATTGTTAGCGATAGGTTAGGGTTACGTTAAGGGTTTGTATTTGTGTTACGGTTTCTGCTAGTGGTTAAGGTTTGGGTTAGGTTATTGTTAGCGGAAAGTTTAGGGTTAGTGTTAGGTTATTCTTAGGGTTAGAGTCATCTCTAGGTTTAGTGTTACAGTTAGTGACAGGGTTTGTTTTACAGTTAAATTTATAGTTAGGATTAGGCTTATGGTTAGGGGTTCGGTTTTGGGTAATTTTTAGTGTAAAATTCAGAGGTAGGGTTAGTTAGGTTTAGGGTTAGAATTGGGTTAGGATTATCTTTAGTTTTAGGGTTTGGATATTGTGTAGTGTTAGGTTTAGGATTAAGTTAAGGGTTAGGTTTAGGGTAAGAAGTTAGATTTAGGATTTGTGGTAGGGTTAGGGATAGGGTTAGTGTTAGGTTAGAGTTAGGGTTACCGTTAGGGTTTGGGTCAGGTTTAATTTAGGTGCAGGTTCATAGTAAGTGTTAGGGTTAAGGTTAGGTTTAGGTTATGGTTAGGATTAGGGTTACGTTAGTGTTAGGGTTACTGTTAGTGTTTCATTAGGTTTAGGTTTGGGTTATGCTTAGGGATAGGCTTAGCATTAGAATTAGTCTTAGATATAGTTTAGGTTCGCGTAAGGGAAACCGGTTAGGGTTAAAGCTATTGTTAGTGTAAAATTTAGGGTTAGAGTTAGAATTGGGTTAGATTTAGCTTTAGTTTTAGGGTTAAGATCAGGGTTATGTTTAGTATTAGGGTTAGGGTTACTATTAGGGTTTCCGTTAGCTTTAGTTTTAGGATTAGTGTTATGGTAACGTGTTTGGTTTAGGGTTATTGTTAGTGTAAAATTTATGATTATGGTTAGAATTAGTTTTAGGATACGTTTAGTTTTAGGGTTGGGATCACAGTTAGGGTCATTGTTAGGGTTAGAGGTACGGTTAGGGTTTAGGATTAGGGTTAGGTTAAGGGTTACCGATAGAATTTGGGCAAGGTTTATTTTTGGGGTAGGTTTATGGTTACAGTTAGGGTTAGGGTTAGGTTTAGTTTAGGGTAAAGGTTAAGGTTAGAGTTAGGGTTAGATTTAGCATTAGTGTAAAGGTTTGGGTTAGAAATGCTGCTCTGTAGTCATCCTTTTTGCTAAGTTATATACAGGGATGTTGAAAGGGCTGCAGTATTGTTCTAAGAAGCAGTATGATAATTGTACTTCCTGAATCAAAGTGAGAATCTTCCAAAAACTACAAAGTATGCAATTAATACTGGAAAATTGGGAATTTTAATTGTAAATTTGTAAGAAGCAGTTTCAGGCTTCTGTGTTTGGAAGAGAGGATATGTGTTGAACAGACTATGAGACTGCAGCGAGTAATATTGTGGTATGATGTTTTAATACTTCGGTCCACCATTTGCCATTAAGAAGAGATAAAACACTGTAAACTTTGTAGAAAGTTTGCAGCACGTACAAAGGAAACAAGCATTTGAATGCCTAATTTCTGTATCCAGAAGTGCACTCTACAATTTGTCGCTTCTATTGGTTTACGTGCTGTTAAGTTTATGGTTAGATGTTTGGGATAGGGTTTTGGTTAGGTTTAGGTTAGGTTTTTGTTTTGTGTATGGTTAGGGTAAAGGATAGCTTTGGTTTACAGTTAGGGTTATGGTCACGGTTAAGGATAGATTAGGGTTAGGGTTACAGGTTAGGGTTAAGGTTAGGTTAGTTAGGGTTAGCTAGCAATAGGGTTTGGTTTAGGTTAAGGTAGAGGTTAGTGATAGGGTTTAGGTTACCTTTTATTTAGGGTTAGGGTTAGGGTTACGTTTATGGTTAGGATAAGGTTAGTGTTAGGATTAGTGTTAGGGTAAGTGTAAAGGTGAGGTTTAAAGTAAGGGATTGATTTAGGGGTAGAGTTAGCATTAGCTTTAGATTTACTTTTATGTTTAAGGTTAGGGTTAGGTTTAGGGTTAATGTTAGGTTTAGAGTTAGTGGTATGGTTAGCATTAGGTTTAAATTAGGGTTACAATTAGGGGAAGGGGTAGGTTTAGATTAGAGTTACGGTTAGATTTTTTTAGCATAAGGTTTAGGTATGGTTATGTTAAGGTTGTGGTTAGGAATAGGATTAAGGTTAGCATTAGGTTTAGAGTTAGTGTTAGGGTTAGGTTAGGGTTAGGATTAGAGAGAGAGTGAGGTTTAAGTTAGGCTTAGTGATATGGTAAGGGGTTAGGTTTAGGGTTCGTGTTAGGTTTAGGGTTAGGCTGAGTGTTGGTTTAGGGTTAGAATTAGTTTAGGTTTAGGTTTAGGTTAAGAATTAGGTAGGGTTAGCGTTAGGATTAGATGAAGTTTAGAATTACGATTAGGTTTATGGATAAGGTTAGGTTAGTGTTAGTGTAAGGATTAGGTTTTGGGTTAGTGTTAATGTTGGAGTTAAATTTCAGTTTTATGGTTAGGGTTAATGTTAGGTTAGTTTTAAGGTTAAAGTTGAGTTTTGGGTTAGTTTTACTGTAATGTTTTGGGTTACAGTGATGGGGAGGTTCAGAATGAGTGTTTGAGAGTTAGGGTTAATGTTTCAGTTAGGTATAGTGTTAAGTATAGCATTGTGTTATAATTCGGATCAATGTTAGGGTTAGGATTAGGGGTTTGGATTAGCGTAAGGTTAAGTTTTGTTTGAAATTAGGGTTAGTTTTAGGGTTAGAGTTTGGTTAGGGTTAAAGTTAGAGTCAGGTTTAGTGTTAGGTTATGGTTAAGCTTAAGGTTAAGTTTAGGGTTAGGGTTAGAGTGTGGGTGAGTGTGAGGTTTATAATTAGGTTAATATTAGCCTTAGGGTTAGAATAGGGTTATTGTTATGATTTGGGTTAGGGTTAGTTTTAGGGTTAGGTTGAGAGTGAGCTTTAGAGTAAGTGATTGGTTCAGGGTTATTTTTAGTGTTGTGGGTAAGGTATACGGTTGGATATAGAGTTGTGTTAAATTTAGATTTAGAGTTAGGGTTAGGGTTAAGGTTCATGTTTAGTTAGTCTTAGATTTAGGTTAGTCTTAGATTTAGGGTTAGAGTAAGGGCTTAGAGTTAGAGTTAGTTTTAGGGTTAGGGTTAGAATCAGGATTATAGTTAGCATTATTGTTAGATTAGGGACAGTGTTAGGGTTAGTTTAACGTATGAATTACGATTAGATTTAGGGTAAGGTTTAGAGTGAGGGTGAAGGTGAGGTTTAGTGTTAGGTTAGGGTTAAGTTTAGGGTTAGGTTTAGGGTTAGGGTTAGTGTGAGGATGAGGTTTAGGGGTAAGTTAGGATTAGGGTTAGTGTTAGGGTTAGGTTAAGGTTTAGTGTTAGGTTTAGCGTTAGCTTTAGGGTTAGGTTTAGGTTTAGGGTTAGGGATAGGTTCATCTTTAGTGTTAGGGTAAGGATTAGAATTAAGGTTAGGGTTAGGATTAGCATTAGGTTTAGCATAGGTTTAGTGTAAAGGGTTAGGTCAAGGGTTATTGTTAATTTAAAATTTTGGGTTAGGATTTTTGTTAGGCGAAGAGTTAGAATTAGCTTAGAATTAGCTTTGGTTTTAGGGTTAGTTTCAGGGATTGTGGTAGTGTTAGCGTTAGGGTAATGCTTTAGTGTTAGGGTATGGGTTAGGGCGAGAGATAGGGTCAGGGAAAGGGTTTAGGATTAGGGTTAGTTTTAGGATTAAGGAAGCATTAGTGTTAAGTTTAGGAGAAGAAGTTAGAGTTAGGATTAGTGTTAGGGTTAAGGATAGGGTTAGAGTTAGGTTAAAGTTAGGGTTAAGGTGAGGGTTAACTTTAGGTTAGTCTTAAGGTTAGGTTTGTTTAGTGTTAGGGTTAGGGATAAGGTTAGGGTAAGAGATTATTGATAGGATTAGTGTTAGGGTTAGGATTAGGATTAGGTTAGGGTTACTGTTAGGGTTAAGTTTAGGATTAGTTTTATAGTTAGTGTTAGAGTATGGGCTTAGGGTTAGTGTTATTCTTTGTGTAAAATTTAAGGTTAGGATTAGAATTAGGGTTAGGATTGGCTTTAGATTTTGTGTTAGGATCTGGGTTACGGTTAGTGTTAGGCTTACTTTTAAGGTTTAGTTTAGATTTAGGGTTAGAGTAAGGGTTATAGTTGGTTTTAGAGTTAAATTAGAGTTAGGGTTAGGTTTAGGGTCAGGCATTAAGTGTAGTGTTAATGTTAGTTTAAAATTTAGGCTAAATTTAGTTTTAGTGTTAGGTTTAGGGTTAGGTTTAGGATTAGGGTTATGTTAGGGTAAGGGTTGGTGTTAATTTTAAGTTGGGGTTGGGGTAATAGTTAGGGTTATTGTTAGGATTAAGGTTAGCATTAGGTTTACGGTTAGTGTAAAATTATGGGGTTAGAGTTAGGGTTATTCTTAGTGTAAAATTTAGGGTTAGGGTTAGAATTAGGATTAGGATTAGGATTAGCTTTAGATTTAGGGATAGGATCTGGGTTAGGGTTAGTATTATGGTTATGTTTATGTTTTGGCTTAGATTTAAGGTTAGATTTAGGTTTAGTTTAGGGTTAGCGTTAGCGTACGGTTAAGGTTAGGGATATGGTTAGGGTAAATGTTAGGGTAAGAGGTTAGGGTTAGGGTTTTTGTTAGTGTAAAATTTAGGGTTAGGGTTTGAATTAAAATTAGGATTAGCCTTAGTTTTAGGGTTAGTATCATGTTTATGGTTAGTGTTATGGTTAAAGTAAGAATTAGGATTAAGGTTAGCTTTAGATTTAGGGTTAGGTTCTGGATTAGGTTTAGTGTTAAGGTTTCGTTTAAGATTTTGGTTAGATTTAGGGTTAGAGTTTTGGTTAGGATTAGGGTTAGGTGTAGCGTTATGTTTTGGGTTAAGTTTACAGTTATGTTTAGGGTTAGGGTTAGGGTAAGAGGTTAGAGTTACTATTAGTGTTAGGGTTAGGATTAGGATTAGGTTTGGAGTTAGGGTTAGGGTTAGGGTTAGAATTAGCATTAGTATTAGCTTCAGTTTTAAGATTAGAGTAAGTTTCAGGGTTAGGGTTAGGGATAGGATTAGCATTAGGTTTTAAGTAAGGTTTAGTTTCGGGGTCAATTTATGGTTAGATTTGGGTTAGGATTTGGGGTAGGATTAGGGTTCAGTTTAGAGTTAGGTTTATGGTTAGTGTTAGGGGTTACGGTTGGGGTTAGGGTTAGGGTTAGGATTAGGGTTATTTTTCGGGTTAGATTTAGGGTTTGGGTTAGTGTTGCGGTTACGTTTAGCATTAGTTTTAGTGTTAGGTTTAGTGTAAGGATTTAGGGTTAGTGTTATTTAAATTTAAAATTTAGAGTTAGGTTTATGTTGCGTTAGAGTTAGAATTAGGGTTAGGATTAGCTTAAGTTTTAGGGTAGTTTCAGGGTTAGTGGTAAGGTTAGGGTTAGGGTTATACTTTAGTGATAGAGTCAAGGTTAGGGTGAGTGATAGTGTTAGGGGAAGGGGTTAAGATTAGGGTTAGTGTTAGGGTTATGGTTAGGTTTAGTGCTAGGTATATGGAAAGAGGTTAGAGTTGGATTAGTGTTAGCGTTAGGGATATACTTAGGGTTAGTTTAGGCTTAGGATTAAGGTTAGGGTTAAGTTTACGTTATGGTTTGGGTTAGGGTTTTGTTAGCTTTAGGGTTAGGGTAAGGGTTAGGGTTATGGTAAGAGATTAGAGTTAATATTAGTATTAGGGTTAGGGTTAGTATTAGGGTTAGGTTATGGTAATGATTAGGGTTATGTTTAGGTTAGGGTTAGGATTAGCGTTAGGTTTACCTTTAGGGTTACGGTAACCTTTAGTTTTAGGGTTAGGATTTGCATATGGGGTTAGGGTTAGGGTTATTCTTAGTGTAAAATTTAGGGTTAGGTTTAGAATTAGGGTTAGGATTAGCTTCAGTTTTAGGGTTAAGATCAGGTTTATGATTAGTGATAGGGTAAGGTTTAGAATTAGAATTAGGATTAGTTTTAGTTTTGGGGGTTAGAATCAGGTTTAGGGTTAATGATAGGATTACGGTTATGGTTGGGGTTAGTTTTAGACTTAGGATTAATTTAGGATTAGGAATAACTTTAGTTTCAATGTTAAGATCAGTCTTAGTATTTGGGTTAGGAGTAGGGTTAGGGTAAGAGATTAGGGTTAAGATTAGTGTTAAGTTTAGAGTTAGGGTTAGGGTTGGTTTAGGGTAAAGGTTAAGGTTATGTTTAGGTTAGGGTTAGGGTTAGCGTTAGGTTTACTCTTAGGGTTAAGGTAACCATTTAGATAGGGCTAGTGTTAGGCTTAGGGTCACTGTTAGGGTTAAGTTTAGCATTAGGTTTAGGGTTAGATTTAGGGCATGGTGTTAGGGTTTTGGTTATTATTAGTGTAAAATTTAGGGTTAGGGTTAGATTTAGGGTTAGGATTAGCTTTAGATTTAGTGTTAAGATTTGCATTAGGGTTTCTCTTAGGGTCACGTTTAAGGTTAGATTAAGGGTTAGGGTTAGAGTCAGCTTTTGAGTTAAATTAGGGTTCAGGAAAGGTTTAAAGTCACGGCTTAAGTTTAGGATTTTTGTTAGTGTAAAATTTAGGGTTAGAGTTAGGGTTAGGTTTTGTGTTTAGCTTTAGTGTTGGTGTTAGGCTTAGGGTTAGGGTTAGGGTTAGGGTTAGGTTTAGGGTTAGGGTTAGAGTTAGGGTTAGGGTTAAGTTTAGGGTTTAGGGTTACTGTTAGTGTTAGGGTTACCTTTAGGTTTCGGGTTAGTTTTAGTTTAGGAGTAGGTGTATGGTTATGGCAATGTTAGAGTTCAGTGTATGTTAGGTTTATGCTTAGAGAAAGGGTTAGTGTAGCATTAGGGTTAGCTATAGTTTAGAGTTAGGTTTAGGTTAAGGGGTTAGGTTTATTGTTACTGTTAGTGCAAAATTTAGGTTTAGGCTTAGAATTAGGTTAAGAATTAGCTTTAGTTTTACAATTAGGATCAGGGTTATGATTAATGTTATGGTTAAGATTCATGTCAGGGTTAGTTATGGTTAATGTTAAGGTTAGATTTAGGATATAGAATTAAGTTTAAGATTAAGGTTAGTGTACGGATAGGTTTAGTGTTATGGTTCGGGTTAGAATTAGAAATAGAATTAGTTTTAGCTTTAGTGTTAGAATCACTGTTAAATTTAGGGTTAGGGTTACGTTTGGGATTTAGTGTTAGGGTTAGTGTTAGGGGTATGGTTAGGTTTAAGTTAAGGGGTAGGGTTCAGATTAGGGTTAGGATTAGGGTTATGCTTACGGTAAGAGGTTAGAGATAGGAATAATGTTAGGGTTAGTGTTATGGTTAGATTTAGTTTAGTGTTATATTTATGGTTAGGGTTAGGGTTAGATTTAGGTTAGAGTTAGTGTTAAGCTTAGGGTTAATGTTAGAGTTAGGGTTAGCTTTAGGTTTAGGGTTAGGGTTAGCATAAGAGTTTAGAGTTAAGGTTAGAGTTAGGGTTATGATTTTGAGTTAAGGTTAGGTTTAGAATTAGTGTTAAGGTATGGAGTTACGGTTAGGGTTAGGGATAGGTTTAGGGTTTGAGTTTGGGGTTAGGCTTATGTTTAGGGGTAGGGCTAGTGTTAGATTTACAGTTAGGTTAGGATTAGGGTTACCGTTATGGTTCCGGTTAGGTTCAGTTTAATGATAGCTTTATAGATAGGGTTAGGGTTAGGGTCAGTTTTATATTTTGGTAAGGGTTAGGTTTAGAAATACTGCTATGGTTAGGATTAGCTTTAGAGTTAGGTTTAGGGTTGGGGTTAGGGTTAGAATTAAGTAGCTGATTAGCATTAGATTTAGGGTAAGTTGTTAGAATTAGGATTAATGTTAGCGTTACGGTTATGGTTTGGTTAGGGTTAGGGTTATTGTTAGGGTTAGGGATAGATTTAGGGTCAGGTTAGGTTTAGCTTAGGGTTAGGTTTATGTTTATTGTTAGCATTAGGGTTAGGTTTAGATCAGAGTTAGAGTTAGACTTAGCTTTAATTTTAGCATTTGGATCAGGGTAAGAGTAAGTGTTAAGGTTAAGGTTAGGTTTACAATAAGGGTTTAGGATTAGTGTTATGCTTAGTTAGGGTTAGGGTTAAGGTTAGTTTAGGTTTTAGGGTTCAGGTTAGCTTAAGAATTTAGAGTAGGGTTAATGTCAGGGTTAGGGACCAAGTTAGGATTAGCTTTTGTTTTAGCGTTAGAATCAGTCTTAGAATTAGGGATAGAGTTAAGGTTAGTGTTATAATAAGGGTAAGGATTAAGGTTAGGTTTAGCGTTAGTGTTAGAGTTAGGTTTGGGTTAGGGAAAGGATTAGGGTTAGTGTTATTGTCATTGTAGAATTTAGAGTTAGGGTTAGAACTGGGTTAGGTTTAGCTTTAGGTTTAGGGTTATGATCAGGGTTAGGGTGAGTGTTAGGGCTATGTTTAGAATTATGATTCGCATTATCTTTATTTTAGGATTAGGATCCGGGTTTGGGTTAATGTTAGGTTTAGGGTTACTTTTAGACTTAAATTTAGATTTAGGGTAGGTTCTGGATATGTGTTTAGGGTTAGGTTTACTGTTTATTTAAAATTTAGGGTTACATTTAGTTTTAGGGTTGGGGTTAGAATTATTTTTAATATTAGCTTTATTTAGTTTTAGTGTTAGGGTTAGAGTTAGGGTTAGGGTTGGTTAGGGGTAGGGTTAACATTAGGTTCGGGTTAGATTTAATTTAGGGTTAGGTTAAGGTTAGGCTAAGGGTAAGGGTTTATGGTTAGGTTTATGGTTAGTGTAAAATTTAAGGTGAAGGTTAGAATTAGGCATAGGATTAGCTTTAGTTGCAGGGTAGGATTAGAGTTTGGGTTAGTTTTAGTTTTAGCATTAGGTTTAGATTTAGTTTTAAAGTTAGAATCAGCATTAGTGTTAATGTTCATGTTAGGGTTAGGGTTAGATTTAGTTTTAAAAGTGATAGGGTTAGGTTTAGGGAAAGGGATTAGGGTTAGGGTTAGGGTTAGGATTAGGGTTAGGCTAAAGTTTAGGGTTACAGTAGTCTTAAGTTTAGAGTTAGGGTTAGAGTTAGCATTAGGGTTACCTTTAAGGCAAGAGGTTATAGTTAGGATTAGTGTTTGATTTAGGTTTCGGATTAGGCTTAAGTTAAGGATAGGCTTCCCGTTAATGTTTGTGTAAGGTTTACTTTAGGATTAGGTATAAATTTGGGGTTAGGTTTAGGGTTAGAGTTAGGATTAGGGTTAGTTTTAGGGTTATGCTTAGGTTTAAGTTTAGGTTTAGGATTAGGATAAGGGGTTAGGGTTAGGGTTACTATTAGTGTAATATTAAGGGTTAGAGTTAGAATTAGGGTTAGGATTAGAGTTAAATTTAGTGTTAGGATCAGGGTTAGGGCAAGTGTCATAGTTAAGGTTATGGTGAGATTTAGGATTATGCTTACGGTTACGTTTAGGTTAAGTGTTCAGGTTTAGGTTAATTATTAGTGCAAAATGTAGGGGGTCTGTTAGTGTTAGTGTTAGTGTTCAGGTTAGAATTAGAGTTAGTTTTAGCTTTAGTTTTAGGATTAGAATCAGGGTTAGGGTTAATATTAGTGAAGGATTAGGGGTATGGTTAGGGTTGGAGTAGGGTTAGATTAGTGGTGGGGTTACCAGTAGAGATTCCGTAAGGATTATTTTGGGGTTAGATATATGTTTAGCGTTATGGTTAGGGTTCGGGTTGGTGTTAAGGTTAGGGTTATGTTAATTTTAGAGTTAGAGTTATTGTTAGGGTTAATGTTTGGGTTAGAATTAGCTTTAGATTTAGGGATAGGGTTAGGGTTAGTGTTAGTGTTAGCGTTAAGGTTAGGGTTAACTTTACGTTTAGGGTTACGGTTAGCAGAAGGAGTTAGTGTTAGAGTTATTGTTACTGTAAAATACAGTGTTAGGGTTATAATTAAGTTTAGGATAAGCTTTAGTGTTAGGGTTACGATCGGAGATAGGGTTAGTGTTAGGGTTAGGTTTAGAATTATGGTTAGTATTAATTTAGTATTAGGGTTAGTATCAGGGTTCGGGTTAATGCTAGGGTCATAGTTTGGGATAGGATTAGTTTTAGACTTAAAGTTACATTTAGGCTTACATTTAGTGTAACAGGTTAGGGTAAGTTTTTTATTGGATTACAATTTAGGGTTAGAGTTAGTTTTAAGGTTAGTCTTAGAATTAGGTTTAGGATTAGCTTAAGTTTTAGCATTAGGGTCAGGATTAGGGTTAGGGTTACAGTTAGGGTTTGGGATTAAGTTTATGGTTATGGTCAGTGTTAGATTTAGAATAAGAGGTTAGTGTTAGGGTTAGGGTTAGAGTTAGGTTTAGGTTAGGATTAGGGTTTAGTGTTAGTGTTAGGTTAAGTTTAGAGTTAGGGTTACCGTTAGGTTTTGGGATAGGTTTAGCTTTGTGGTAGGTTTATGGTTACAGTTAGGGTTAGTGTTAGGTTTAAGTTAAGGTTCTGCTTATGGATAGAGTTAGTGTTAGGGTTAGATTTAGCTATACTTTAAGTTTAGAGCTAGGGTAAGAGGTTAGGGTAGGTGTTATTCTTAGAGTAAAATTTCAGGTTAGCGTTAGAATTAGGTTTAGAATTAGCTTTAGTTTTAGGATTAGGTTCAGGGTTAGGGTTAATGTGAGGGGTAAGCTTAGGGTTAGGGTTAGTTTTGAAGTCAAAGTTCGGGTTCAGTTTAGTTTCTGGGTAAGGGGTTAGGGTTAGGGTTATTGTTAGTGCAAAATTTAGGGTTATGGTTAGTGTTTCGGTTAGGGTTAGTTTTAAGTTTAGACTTAGGTTTAGGGTTAGGGTTTGATTATGTTTTGGATTACCTTAGTGTTCGGGTTAAGTTTAATTTAGGAGTAGGTTTATGTTTAGGGTTAGGGATAGTGTTAGGTTTACATGAGGATAAAGATACGGTTAGCATTAGGGTTAGGGTGAGGGGTTACGGATAGGGTTATTGTTAGTGTAATAGTTAGAGTTAGGGTTAGAATTAGGGTTAGTATTTGTTTTAGATTCGAGTTAGGATCAGGGTTAGTGTTAGGGTTAAGTTTAGGGTTAGAGTTTAGAGTTAGTGTTAGATTTAGGGTTAGAATAAGGAGTTAAGGTTAGGGTTAGGGTTAAGGTTAGAGTTAAAGTTACGGTTAGGGTTAGGGTTATTGTTAGTGTAAAATTTAAAGTTAGGATTAGAATTGAGTTAGGATTAGCTTTAGTTTTATGATGAGGATCAGGTATAGGGTTAGCGTTAGCGTTAGGATTATGGTTAAGGTTAAGGTTCGGTTTAGTTTTATTTTTATAGTTAGTGTTAGGGTTAGGTTAAGGGTAAGAGGTTAGGGTTAGGGTTATTCTTAGTGTACAATTTCGGGATACACTTAGGGATATGGATTGAATTAGGGTAGGGTTAGGATTAGGGTTAGGTTTAGTGTTAGAGTTAGGGTTAGTGTTAGTTTTAGGGTAAGTGGTTAGAGTTGAGATTAGTGTTAGGTTTAGGGTTAGGGATAGAATTTGATTGGAGTTAGGGTTACCATTAGAGTTCCGTTTAAGTTTAGTTTATGGTTAGGTTTATGTTTAGTGTTAGGGTTAAATTTAATTAAGGTTAAATTAGGGTTAGAGTTACGGTTAATGTTAGGGTTATGTTTATGGTTAGGGTATTTTTAGACTTAAAGTTAAATTTAGGGTTAGGTTTAGGATAAAGGGTTAGGGTTAGGGTTATTGTTAGTTTAAAATTTACTGTCAGGGTTAGGTTAGAGTTAGGGTTGCCCTAGGGTTCGGTTTAGGTTTAGTTAGGAGTAAGTTTATGGTTACGGTTAGGGTTATGGTTAGGTTTAGGTTATTGTTAGGCTTAGGGTTAAGGTTAATGTTAGGGTTAGGGTTAGCTATAAGTTTAGGGTCAGGGCTACGGTTAGAATTAGCTTTAGTTTTAGGATTCTGAACAGGTTTATGGTTACTGTTAGCATTAGGGTAAGAATTACGGTTAAGATTAGCTTTACTTTTACGCTTAGGATGAGGGTTAGTGTTAATGTCAGTGTTAATGTTAAGGTCAGGGTTAGTTTTAGAGTTAAATTTAAGATTTGGGTTAGGTTTAGGGTATGTGTTAGATTGAAGGTTATCATTAGTGTAGTATTTAGCGTTAGGATTAGTGTTAGGGTTAGGGTTAGCTTCAGTTTTAGGGTTACGATAAGGTTACAATTAGGATTAAGTTAGGGTTAGGGTTTAGTGTTAGGCATAGGCTTTATGTTAAGGAAAGCGTTACAGTTAGGCTTAGAGTTTGCGTTACAGTTTAGGGTTAGGGTCAGTGGTATGATTCGGAGTAATGTTAGGGTTATAGTTAGGGTTAGGGTGAGGAGTTAGGATTAGGGTTATTTTTCTTTTAAAATTTAGGTTAATGATTATTGTTAGGGTTCGGGTTAGAATTTGGGGTAGGATTAGAATTAGTTTTATGTAGGGAGCTAAAGCTCCCCAAATTCAAAAGAGTGCATGGATTGTCTCGGGAGGCCTGCTTGCATAAAAAAGAAAAGGCTGGTTCTGTGGAATTCCAGGAAGAAGAAGATTAAGTATAGCCTAAGGGAGTGTCAAAGGGAGTGTCAAAGGAAGTGTCAATTGTACCTGGATCTTCAGGATGTTACTTTTATTATGTTATTTGGGGATACACAAAGGAACAGATTGTGTTTAAAAGAAGGATAAGAAATAAACTCGGAGAGACAGTTGTGAGATCTGTTCTCCCTCCTGCACCCTGTCTGTCTTCTCTTTTTTCTCAGTCCCCGCTCCCCCATTCAGGGACCTGGTTTGACTTGGTCGGCTGGTTTCCGACAAGAAATCTGGGAGAACCTTAGCTGGATCTTCTGCTTCAGGGTCTCTCAAAACCCGCAATCAAGGTATTGCCACTGATTTCATCTGAAAGCTCAATTGGGGAAGGATCTGTTTCTAAGCTCACTCCCACAGTTGTTGGCAGGTTTCAGTTCCTTAAAGGTTGTGAACTAAAGGTATCAGTTTCTTGTTGGCTGTTGTCCAGAGGCTACCCTCAGTTTCTTGCCATGTAGGCCTGTCCAACATGGCATTTTGCTTCATCAAAGCCAGTGATAGAGGAAGTGCCAGCAGGACAGAAGTCATGGCTTTTATAACTTAATCTCAGAAGTGGCATTCCAACACTTTCACTATACTCCATTCATTAGATGCAGGTTTCTGGGTCCAGACCACAAGGGCATATATACAGAAGGTAGAGGTAGCTGGGCGCCATTTTA
>NW_006431169.1:35933-38360 GCF_000325575.1 Pteropus alecto
AGAGATGTTGGTTCCAGGATACATGCAATAAAATTAAGTAATGAAAATACCCCAGTATAGTGGCTGGTAGTCAAAGACGGGTAAGGACTTCTTGGAAACTGGACAACCTAAGACAGGGCATGTGTGATGGAATACATGTTCCAAGGACGGGTAAGCTCCATGTTTCGCAGGAAGCCACCTAAGACAGGCACGGTCTACTATAAAGTAAAAAAGGGGGAAGTGTAGGGAGCTAAAGCTCCCCAAATTCAAAAGAGTGCATGGATTGTCTCGGGAGGCCTGCTTGCATAAAAAAGAAAAGGCTGGTTCTGTGGAATTCCAGGAAGAAGAAGATTAAGTATAGCCTAAGGGAGTGTCAAAGGGAGTGTCAAAGGAAGTGTCAATTGTACCTGGATCTTCAGGATGTTACTTTTATTATGTTATTTGGGGATACACAAAGGAACAGATTGTGTTTAAAAGAAGGATAAGAAATAAACTCGGAGAGACAGTTGTGAGATCTGTTCTCCCTCCTGCACCCTGTCTGTCTTCTCTTTTTTCTCAGTCCCCGCTCCCCCATTCAGGTACCCGGTTTGACTTGGTCGGCTGGCTTCCGACAGTTTTAGGGTTAGGATCAGGTCTATGGTTAGGGTTAGGGTTACGGTTAGGCTTTATTTTTAGGATTAGGATAAGGGGCTATGGTTAGGGTAAGAGTTAGGTTAGATTTAGGGTTAGGGGTAGGGTTAGGCTTAGGGTAAGAGGTTATAGTTAGGATTAGTGTTAGGGTTGGAGATAGCTTTAGGGTAGGGTTAGCATTAGGTTTAGGTTAGGGTTATAGTTAGGTTTAGTGTTAGGGTTAGGGTTAGAGTTAGAGTTAGTTTTAGAGTTAATTTACATTTAGGGTTAAGTTCAGAGTAAGGGATCAGGTTATGGTTATTGTTGGCATAAAATTTAGGGTTACAGTTAGAATTGCGTTAGATTTAGCTTAATTTAAGATTAAGATCAGGTTTAGGGTTAGTTTAGGATTAGGTTTACTATTATGATTTGGGTTAGCTTTAGTTTTAGTGTTAGAGTTAGGGTATGGTTTTAGGGTTAGGATTTTTGTTCGTTTAAAATTTATGGTTAGTGTTAGAATTGGGTTAGATTTAGCTTTAGTTTTATGGTTAAGATCAGTGTTAGTGTTAGCGTTAAGGTGAGACTTGCTATTAGGTTTTGGGTTAGCTTTAGTTTTAGGGTTAGTGTTAGGGTAAGATGTTAGGCTTAGCGTTATAGTTAGTGTAAAATATATGATTAGGGTTAGGACAAGGGTTAGCGTCAGTGTTAGGGTTAGGGTTACGGTTAGGTTTTAGGATTAGTGTTAGGATCATGTTTACCGTTAGGGTAGTGTTAGGTTAGGATTAGGTTATAATTAGTTTTACCATTAGGGTTCGGGTAAGATTTAATTTAGGGGTAGGTTTATGGTTAGGATTAGGATTACAGTTAAGTTTAGGTTAGTTTAGGGTTAGGGTTAGGGTTACTATTAGGGTTTTGGGTTAGCTTTAGTATTAGTGTTAGTGTTAGAGTAAGATGTTAGGGTTAGGATTAGTGTTAGTGTAACATTTATGAATAGGGTTTGAATTTTGATGAGGATTAGCTTTATTTTTAGGGTTAGGATCAGAGTTACGGTCATTGTTAGCGTTAGGGTTACAGTTCGGGTTTAGGATTCGGGTAAGGGTTAGGGTTACTTGTTAGGGTTTGGGCAAGGTTTTTTTTAGGGGTAGGCGTATGGTTAGGCTTAGGATTAGGGTTTGGTTTAGGTTAGGTTAGGGTTAAGATTAAGGTTAGTTTTAGTGTTAGGGTTATGGTTAGCTTTATGTTTAGTGTTCGATTTTAGGTAAGAGGTTAGGGTTAGGGTTATTGTTAGTGTAAAATTTAGAGTTATGTTAGATTTAGGCTTGGGATTAGCTTTAGTTTTCGGGTTACGTTCAAGGTTATGTTTAGTGTTAGAATTAGGTTTAGAATTAGGGTTATTATTAGCTTCCGTTTTAAGGTTAGTAACAGGGTTAGTGTAAGGACTTAGGTTTAGTGTTATTGTTAGTGTAAAATTTAGCATTAGGTTTAGAATTAAGGTTACGGTAAACTTTAGTCTTAGGGTTAAAATCAAGGATAGGGTTAGGGTTAGGGTTAGGTTTAGAATTATGATTAGCATTAGCTTTATTTTTAGAGTTAAGACTAGGGTTCGGGATAGTGTTAGGGTTAGGGTCAGGACTTGTTTTAGACTTAAAGTAAGATTTAGGGATAGTTTTAGGATAAGAATTAGGGTTAGATTTATTGTTTCTTTAAAATTTATGGTTAAGTTTAGTGTTAGGATCAGGTTTAGAATTATGTTTAGTATTAGCTTTAGTTTTAGTGTTAGGATCAGGATTAGATTTATCGTTACGGTTAGGGTTAGGGATAAATTTTAGGGTTTGATTC
>NW_006431170.1:0-335 GCF_000325575.1 Pteropus alecto
ACCAGACCCTCTCTTTACATAGAGGAAACGTGACATAACACACACGTGACACAACACACACGTGACACAGCACACATGTGACACAACACACATGTGGCTCAGCACACACGTGACACAAACACGTGTGACACAACACACACATGACACAATACACACGTGACACAACGCACACGTGACACAGCACACACATGACACAATACACACGTGACACAGCACACATGTGACACAACACACACGTGACACAACGCACACGTGACACAACGCACACGCGACACAACACAACACACAACACACGTGACACACACACGTGACACAGCACACACGTGACACAGCAC
>NW_006431171.1:0-2024 GCF_000325575.1 Pteropus alecto
AACAGACCGTGATGCTAATGTGTCAGAATCACACCATTCTAGCTACCGTTGTTGCTTCTCCCAGGGCAGTTGCTGTTCGCTTTCTGTCCTGGGTCCCAGACCCCTCAGGAAGGAGGATCAGCAGGGAGAGGCAGGGACCTGTGAGCACAGAGCAGGGCCCACACAGAAGGAGGAGGTCCGAGCTGGAGAAAGATGCTGCATGGGCATGAACATCAGAAGCCTTCACCTGTGTGGCTAAGATCACAGAAGAAAGGGGCATTCATTACGTGGTGTAGACAACCCACATCCCTGTTTCTTGGGCCCCAGAGCTGAGACCCAGCCACCTCACATCTCTTTTTCTGCTCCAACCCACAATTGGCCTTTCACTGGCCCCTTCCTGGGTCCTGTCCTGGGGAACTATCTATGGTACGTACTGGAGGAGGGGGAGTCTGTGTCCTGGATCAACAGAGGCCCTGAGAGGGCTGAGTCTCAGGAAGTGGAGGTCAGGGAATCCAAGATTCCCCAGAAGGCCTGGCTTCTCACGATATCCACACCCACAAGATCAGGCAAGCGACACCGTGTGTGTGGCAGAGACATCCCCACAAGCTTACTGAGATGGATTAAGGCAGCTATTGGAGGACACCCATTATCTGAGAAGGGTCTTCACACTGTCTTCCCAGGAATTATGGACGCAGGTTCCATTTCTCACCCTTGGAAATACAGTCGGAATCATAGTCCCTGAAATCACATGGTACCCTCTTCCATACAGAGCCTTTGTGGTCTTGATTCTCCATAAACAGATCACAGGGTTCTTCATTTGGTTGAGGTGATAATCACAACCATGTTACCACAGGTGCTCATTACAGGTGACAGCAGAGCTTTAGTGCCTAGTTTCAACGAGCCCTGGCAGGCTGCACCCACACTGCCCGTCACCCCTCAGGACAGTGTCTCCCCACCTGGTCTGTGCCTCTTCTGGGTCAGGTCTCATGAAACTAGTGAAGGATTGTTTCATTTAAGTTTTTTGCACTATTTCCATTTCATCCTGAACTTTCCTACTTCATCCTTCATTGAGAGGACATTTTATCTGATGACCTTGTAGGCAGTTTTTCATTCAGTTTGGGAAAAGTTGTTACCTTAACAATATTGTGTATTTTAAGGCACAAACTGGTAAGGTCTATTTCAGTTTTATTTAATTGCCTCACAATAGTATGTAATTTTGAGTGTTCAAGATTTTCATATTTTCTCAGATTTATTCTTAAATAATTCATGAGAGATTGTTTTACATGGTATTGTTTTATTTTTAAAATTTTTATAATTTGCTCATAGTATATAAAATACACTTCATTTCTGCTTGACGAAATTTCGTTTGAAGTTCTCACACCAAAGCAAATTTTAGTCACTCCTGGACCCTGAGCTGGAAATGGCCACAATCAACCTGATTTGACGTCCTCAACTCTGTCCACCGGGAGATATTCATCTCTGAGCAAGGAATCTTTGACTGTGAAAACATGAACACCGTGAGAATATATGAGCAAGTCAATTTAAAAGTTGAAGAGAAGGACGTGACATTGTCAGAACTATTGGACCAAGGAAAGCAGGTGCTGCATGAGATCTGACAACACAAGTCACCACTGAGCTAGACTTGGTCACAGACCCCAGCAGGGGTGACCGCAACAGGCCTGGAGAGCACAGAGGTTTTTGTCTCACTTCCTTCTGGGACGGGATCACTGTGTAAGACTTAGAGTTGCCGTCCCATATATTACAGTAATAGTCGGCCTCATCCTCAGCCTGGAGCCCCGAGATGAGCAGAAGCCCTGCGTTGGCCGAGGCGTCTTTGGATCCAGAGAAGCGGCTGGGAACCCCGGAGCCCTGGTGTTTACTGGAGTCTGAGTTGTAGTACAGGAGATACCGGGGAGGGCTCCCTGGCTTCTGCTGAAACCAGTTTATGCCATAGCTTCCAACACTTAAACCACTGCTCAGGGTGCAGGTGAGTCTGGCTGTTGCTCCGGGAGATGCAGAGAGGGAGGGCGGCTGAGTCGGCACAG
>NW_006431171.1:4866-6009 GCF_000325575.1 Pteropus alecto
ATTAAACTGGGGAGTGTGAGCAGGTGATGGGCGTGAGAGCCACGTCCTGAATGGGAAGGGGTCCTTTCAACTCCAGGAGTTCCTCCAGGATGGAAACTCTGGATAAAATAAAGAAACGCCACTTAGTGAAGGTTCCAGAGCTCAGGGAATGATCAGCAATCCCTGGGTGAACCTCATGGGACGCATAGGGGAGGAGCAGAATGGACCTAGGTCCCTTGGGTCACACAGGCTGGACTTCCGTTCTCCATGTCATGTCCACCCAGCATTGGTGGAGATATAGAGCATGTGCGGGTCCCAGGCAGGGACAGGGGAGTGATGGGTCTGACTGGGGAGTGGAGGGCAGAGTTATCACATGACCCCACAAACAGGAGAGTCTCGTGCATCGGGGTTGTTCTCAGCTCTGTAACCGTGATCCTCATCCTCGTCCTCAGGCTGGGGCCCAGAGTGGTCAGTGAGGTTCAGGTAACAAACCTGGGGCAGGAGATTCAGGCTCAGTCAGACTCCTGGAAGGTCCCTCACTGCTGTCCTAGGTGAAGGTACTGCCTGGGAGCCTGTGGGAACATTGCCACGGTGACTCCCAATTTGTCTGCTGACCCCTGTTCAGAAGAAGATGACCTCGGATCTGAGATCATCAAGAGCCTCACAGTGGGAATGACACACATGGGAAGTTCCTGCCCCTGTTGTCTCAGAAGTCACCCTGCACCCTGGATTGTTGGAAAGCTCCAGTGGGATCTGAGGGGACAGGAGGACACAGTCGGTGTCTGTGAGCTCAGGAGAACCACTCGCAGGAGTCTTCACGGTCCCCAGTGGTGTCACTGTAGGAGCGCCATGGACCAACGTCACCCCCTTCCCTGGAGCAGACTTAGCAGCTATTTTCCACTGGCAGTATAGCACCTCACCCACTTACTGCCCATAAAGAGGGTTCCTCAGACCCCAGTTTTCCCCTTTGCTGACTCCCCACGCTGAATCCCACTCTGCATGCTCAGGTGTCGGGCCAGCTTTCTGTACGTCAGTCCTCCTGGGCCTGGGTCCTCACCATCTTCTCACATCTCAGTGCCTCATCCCCCGAATACACTGCCTCTCGGTCAGTCCTGAAGTCACAAGCCCGGGCGGGATGGGGACATCTCTGCTGTGACCCCTGGG
>NW_006431172.1:0-641 GCF_000325575.1 Pteropus alecto
GTGTCCTTGTGGAGTCTTTAGGATTTTCTATATAGTGAATCATGTCATCCTCAAACAGTGGCAATTTGACTTCTTCATTTCCTATTTGGATGCCTTTTATATCTTTCTCTTGCCTGACTGCACTTGCTAGGACCTCCAATGTTATATTGAATGGCAGTGGCGATAGTGGACAGCCTTGCCTTGTTCCTGGTCTTAGAGAGAAGGTTTTAAGTTTTTCACCATTCAGTATAATGTTGGCTGAGGATTTGTCATATCTGGCCTTCATTATGTTAAGGTACTTTCCTTCTATACCAATTTTGTTAAGTATTTTGATGATAAATGGGTGCTGTATCTTGTCGAAGGCTTTTTCTGCATCTATTGATAAGATCATATGATTCTGATGTTTTAATTTGTGTATACGGTGTATCACATTAATCGATTTGCATATGTTGAACCATCCCTGTGCCCCTGGGATGAAGCCCACTTGATTCGTGGTGTATAATTTATTTAATATTTTGCTATGTTTGGTTTGCTAGTATCTTATTTAGGATTTTAGCATCTGCATTCATGAGAGGTATTGGTCCCAAGTTTTCTTTCTTTCTGTTATCTTTACCAGGCTTTGGTATGAGAGTAATATTGGTCTCATAAAATGAGTTGGGAAA
>NW_006431173.1:0-660 GCF_000325575.1 Pteropus alecto
CACACACCAAAATGAACTCAAAATGGATTAAACACCTGAATATAAAACCTGAAACAATAAAATACATGGAAGAAAACACAGGAACTAAACTCAAGGACCTTGGATTTAAAGAGGATTTTATGAATTTGACCTCAAAGGCAAGGGAAGTAAAAGCAAAAATAAATGAATGGGACTACATCAAACTAAAAAGCTTCTGCTCAGTGAAATAAACCGTCAACAAGGTAAACAGACAGCCATCTGAATGGGAAAATATATTTGTAAGCAATGCCTCCGATCAGGGCCTAATATCCAAAATATACAAAGAACTCATACAACTGAATAACAACAACAAAAAAACCAAACAATCCAATCAAATAATGTGCAGAGGACCTGAACAGACACTTCTCCCTAGAGGACATACAAATAGCCAACATGCAAAGATGCTCAACATTGCTAGCTATTAAGGAAATGCAAATTAAAACCACAATGAGATACCATCTCACACCTGTTAAAATAGCTATAATCAAAAGAACATTAATAACAAATGTTGGAGAGGATGCGGAGAAAAAGAACCCTCATACACTGCTGGTGGGACTGCAAATTGGTACAGCCACTATGGAAAACACTATGGCCGCATTGATCTAGCAATATGATCCAGCAATTCCTCTACTGGGTATTTAC
>NW_006431174.1:0-1186 GCF_000325575.1 Pteropus alecto
TCATGGCTTGGCCTCTCTAGGCACCTCTAAGCCCATCTGCAGATTGCTTGGTGGCTCAAGGAAGAGCACAGCCTGTGGCTGAACTTGGCCTGTAGCAGGGCCCCTCCAAGAGGCCCCAGGGCCTACACATCCGGGGATTGGCTTCTGACAGAGGTGGAGCACCACCTGGGGCTGCATCCAAGGACAACAATCTGAAAGGGCAGACTGGGAAGGCACCAGAGTCCTGCAAAAGTGACTACTGCTCCATAGGGTCAGCCCCTCACAGGCCAGTCCTCACAATCAATCAAACCAAGGGTCAACCCCTTCCATGACATGAAAACAGAAACAAAGTTTCAACTACAATGGGGCACACAAAACCCATACAAGGGACATACCTGGAGCGCTAGGCTCAGGTGACCAGGGAAGACTGTGCCACTGAGATCCACAGCACACCTACTACATAAGGCCACTTTACAGAGACTGGGAGACATAGCAGCCCTACCTAATATATAGAAATAAACACAGGAAGGCAGACAAACTGGGGAGACAAAGAAACATGTTCCACATGAAAGAATAGAACAAAACTCCAGAAAAAGAACTAAACAAAATGGAGACAGGCAACCTACCAGATGCAGAGTTCAAAACACTGGTTATAAGAATGCTCCATGAACTTAGGGGAATAGTACATGAACTCAGTAAGAACTTTAACAAAGAGGTAGAAAACATAGAAATGGAGATGGGAAATATAAAAATGAACCAGTCAGAAATGAAGAATATAACATTGGAGATGAAGAGTACATTAGTGGGAATCAGCATATTGGATGAAGCAGAGGATTGAATAAGCAATTTCGAGAAGGGGATAGCAGAGGATACCCAATCAGAACAGCAACAAGAAAGAAAATCCAAAAAAAAAAAAAATGAGAATAGTTTAGAGGGTCTCTGAGACAATATCAGATATAAACACTTTCACATTATATGTGTCCCTGATAGAAAATAGAGCAAGAAAAAAAAATTATTTGAAGAAATAATGACAGAAAACTTCCTTAACCTGATGAAAGAAATGGACTTAGAGCCCAGGAAGTGCAGAGTCCCAAACAAAATGAACCAAAAGAGGCCTATAGCAAGACACATCTTAATTAAAATACTAAATGTTAAAGACTAAGAAAGAATTCTAAAAGCAGCAAGAAAAAAAGCAGTTAGTTACCTG
>NW_006431175.1:0-575 GCF_000325575.1 Pteropus alecto
GTACTTAGAAAGATACAACCTTCCTAGACCGAATCAGGAAACTGGAAAATATAAATAGACTAATCAGTAGTATGAAAATTGAAGCAATCATCAAAAACCTACCCAATAGAAAAAGTCCAGAAACACATGGTTTCACCACTGCATTCTACCAAACATTCAAAAGAGATTTAATAACTATTCTCCTCAAACTTTTCCAAAAAAATGAAGAGGAGACAATACTTCCCAACTCATTTTACAAGGCCAATATTATTCTGATACCGAAACCTGGTAAGGATAACACAAAAAAAGAAAACTACTGACCAATATCTCTCATGAACACAGATGCAAAAATCCTAAATAAGATACTAGCAAACAGAATACAGCAACACATTAAAAAGATTATACACCACAATCGAGAAGACTTCATCCTAGGGGCACAGTGAAGTTTCAACATACTCAAATCGATTAATGTGATGCATCACATAAACAAATTAAAAAATAAGAATCATATGATCATATCAATAGATGCAGAAAAAGCTTCCGACAAGATACAGCATTCAGTTATGATCAAAACACTGAACAAAATCGGTATAGAA
>NW_006431176.1:0-2044 GCF_000325575.1 Pteropus alecto
AATTATCTATTTTGAATGCTTGTTGAAACAATAGTGTGGTATGATTTCTAACAAGGAAGCATGATTTCGGAAGATGGAGCACTCTATTATTGGTAGCAGAGACTGAGAGATGACAGCAATCAAGTATGGTAGGCTAGATCTGGAAGATGGGATTATCAGAGAGAATGCAAGTTAGGACGTAAAACACATCGGTTTATCTGATCCTAGGTCTCAGAATTCAGAATTGTAAGCCAGAGAGTGGGCTGAGAATAAATAAGCAAATAAGTAAAAAAGTAAGTAAATAAATAAAATAAGGAACATCTGTATGCAGGAAATCAATGGTAGTCCTGCTTCTTCTGTCAATTACTAAGGGAACTAGGGAACATTTCATTTAAGACAATATTCAGTAAAGCTTAATCAAATGTTATAAATTTGTTAAATCCCAAGTTCATAAAGAATAGTGTTAATGAATATAAAATATAAAGGCCATGAAAATAACATTTTAAAATTTAAATCTACTTTTTTTCTCTTTTCCAAAAACGTGATGATGAAGGCAAACCTACATTTTTATCTTTTAACCACTACTGAGCTGGATAACCTTGGACAAGTTTCTTCAGTTCTCTAGGCATCAGGTCTGCCACTCATGACAAAACTATCTATCAAATTTCTTAAGAATATAAATGAAAAAGTGTATATGAAGCCCTCAGCACAGTGCCTGGCTCCCTGAAATCTCCCAATAAATGTTCACAGTCATTTTTAGCTATTTTATCAGAATAGTTCTTTCTACCTATAAGATAATAGTAATCTGAGATTCAACATGTTCTAATTCAGCATGCACAGCGAATGTTATTAAAAAGGCAGCTCTATTGAATGCTCAGATATTTTACCATTGCCTTTGAAATGAAATAGTGAACTTTTCTTTCTAGAAGTCACATTTAGCATCAATATAGAATACTAATTTTTCCTCTTATTTTAATGGCAGAATATGGAATATTTATAAAAGCTGACAGTTAATGTGAGAATAGTTTCTCCATTATGTAATGACTATGCAAATTTTATCTTTGAAATACTATTTTTACTAAAATCTTATCCTATAGAGAAATAATCAGTATAACCACTTCATTTACATGTTTTAAATGACATAGTTCCCTTACATCAACAAAGATCAGATTGATTGATATTAATGAGACACATTTATATGTTTAAAATAAATGCCATTATCTTAACACTGTATTTTGAGTATTCTGTATATATTTTCTTTGTAAATAATTATCTATAGCTTGGTATTTCTCGTTCCAAATGCTGTAACAAATTTAAGAAAAAAATATCTCTGCAAACAGGCATTAAGATTGAGAAACAAACCTCAAAGCACAGATAGGAGAAATTACAGCCTTCAGATAGAACCAGCATCAATTTATCCATATAACAATTTTTAAAAGACTATTTTTTTAAAAGGGTAAATGGGGGGTTTGGGTCATGATCACAGTATACCATAGCAAATCATAAAATTTAATGAGGCTATCTTCTAGAAATTAATAGTCTGAGAAGTAGGGAAAAACTCTTGAAGTACTCAAATAAAATTAAAAATAATCAAGTCAGTAAAATTTCTTTTTTCTTTTTAGCTTTTTTAAGTTTAAATTTATTGTAGCTGCTCAATCATTCACTAAACAAATGTTTTTATTTTTTGTTTGTATTTTTTTAGTATTTTGTAAAATATTTTATTATTTTCAATTATACAATACACTGGTTAAACATCTATATAGTTCATAAAACGATCCCCTTGATTGCTCCATCTCACCTCTGGTTTTTCACCTAGCCAATATATTAATTCTAACTGCTTTTTGTATGCCATGCTCTGCATCCCCATGACCATCTATCAACTACTAACTTATATTTCTTTAACCCTTCACCCCATTCTCTCAGTCCCTCAACCCTCCATCCCCTCTGTCCATCACCAAAGTGTCCTCTATATTTTTGTGTCTGTTTTCGATTAGTTTGCTCTTTTTGTTTTATAGATTCTACATATAAACGAAATCATATGGTATTTATCTTTCTCTGACTGATT
>NW_006431177.1:0-866 GCF_000325575.1 Pteropus alecto
ATGTCTTCTTGGTGCATGATTTCCTTTATCATTATCAAGTGTCCCTCAGAATCTTTATCTTTTTTAAAATTTTGAAGTCTATTTCATCCAATATTAATACCACTACTCCTGCTTTTCTCAGAATGCCATTTGCTTGAAATAGCATTTTCCACCCTTTCACTTAGAGTTTATATTTGTCTTTGGAGCTGAGATGTGTCTCCCAGATGCAGCATATGGATGGGTTTTGTTTTTTGATGCAGTCTACAACTCTGTGCCTTTTTATTGGTGATTTCAGTCCATTTACATTGAGGGTGATTATTGAAATATGAGGTCTTCTTATAGCCATTCTATGTTCTGCTTTCTGGTAGCTTGGTGTTTCCATTGCTTCCTTGTCCTTGTGTTTCTGTTTTGTTTTGTTTTGTTTTTTTAATTTTATTTTGGTTGTGTGGGTTTTCCCTCTGGTTCTTCTTTTATGTTATATACTTCAGTTCTGCATCTTTGGTGTGTGGTTACCATTATGAATATGTAAGAACAGTTAGATATATACAGTCGTCCATTTTCTTCTGTGCATGCCTTACCTCCAATTCCCTTTGTGAATTTGGATCTTTGAACCCACCCCTTTTCAGTCATTGTTGTCTCAGTTAGTTCCTATGTATGCTGAACGTTCATTACTATCTTGCTATAGCAAATTTCTTCTTGTTATTTAAGCTTATAATGCTCTGTTCTTAATAAAGGTCACACTCCTCTGCTTCTATCTACCTGCTAGTCGCCTTAGTCCTAGTTATGTATTTTTTTTTTTGTCATTTTGTTTTAGGTGAGCTGACCTCTTTCATTATTTTCTGTAGTTCAGGTCTCGTAGTAGAGAATTCCCTCAATTTTTGTATGTC
>NW_006431178.1:0-596 GCF_000325575.1 Pteropus alecto
AACATATTAACAAGATTATACACCATGATCAAGTGGACTTCATCTCCAAAGCACAGGGATGATTCAACATACACAAACCAATTAATGTGATACACCACATAAACAAGTTAAATAATAAATATCATATGATCATATCAGTACATGAAGAAACTGTCACTATTTGCAAATGACATGATTCTCTATATAGAAGACCCTAAAGACTCCACAAGAATACTACTAGAAACAAACAAATACAGTAAACTTTCTGGATACCAATTCAATGTTCAAAAATTCATAACGTTCCTATACTCTTATAATTAAGTGTCAGAAAAAAAGTAGAAAAAATAATTCCTTTTACAATTTCAACAAAAAAAAATAAAATTCTTAAGAATTAATCTATTGAAACATGTGAAGGACCTATATGATAAAACTATAAGACCTTATTAAAAGAAATCATAAAAGATACAAAGAAATGAAAAGATGTTCCAAATTTTGGGATCAGATGAATCAAAATAATTAAAATGACTATATTACCAAAAGGATTATACAGATTTAATGCAATCTCCATCAAAGTCCCATAGACATTTAAAAAAAAAAAATAGAACAAAAAATCATCA
>NW_006431179.1:0-790 GCF_000325575.1 Pteropus alecto
AAATAGACTTCAAAATAAAAAAGATAAAGAAAGATCTAGAGGGACACTTCATAATGATAAAGGGAATCATGCACCAAGAAGACATAACACTTATTAATATCTATGCTCCCAATCAGCGAGCCCCAAAATATGTAAAGCAAGTATGAACAGAACTAAAGGAAGAAACAGACCAAAACACTATCGTAGTAGGGGACCTAAATACCCCACTGTCGGATATGGACAGATCATCTAATCAGAAAATCAATAAGGAAATAACATCCTTAAATGACACATTAGATCAACTGGACATAATTGACATTTACAGAACCTTCCATCCCAAAACTACTGCTTATACGTTCTTTAGTGCACACAGAACATTCTCAAGGATCAATCACATACTGGGAAAGAGAGATAACCTTAACAAATATAAGAGGGTTGAAATCATTCCAACCATATTCTCTGATCATAATACTTTGAAACTAGAGATCAACTGCAAAAAGAAAAAAAAAGCAGAAAGAACCACAAATACATGGAGATTAAACAACACGCTACTGAAGAATAACTGGGTCAGAGAGGAAAAAAAAAGAGAGATCAAGAGATACATAGAAATGAATGATAATTATAGTAAAACATATCAAAACTTCTGGGACATGGCAGAAACGGTCATAAGAGGAAAGTTCATATCATCACAGGCCTATCTCTAAAAATAAGAACAAGCCCAAATGAGCAACCTAACGCTTCATCTTAAAAAACTAGAAAAGGTCTATGGCCATTCTAACCTGAACAAGCCCGATCCCGTCTGATCTCGGAA
>NW_006431180.1:0-567 GCF_000325575.1 Pteropus alecto
GTTTCAGGGTTATCTGGTCAGGGTTCGTGGTAGGCCATAGTCGGTTAAGGCGTTTGTTTTGCTGAGTGCCAGTCTATTCACTAAAAGTCGTGCTGGCTAGTATTTACTGTTTACTGGATTCGTCAGTCAGGGCTATTTTGTGTCTGTTTGCTTTTATAGTGGTAGTTACCTAGTAGCGTTTCGGTGATAGAGGTAGGGCTACTGCTGGCTTATGATGAACTCTTAGGAATTCAGCTACGGTTATAATGTTGAAGTTACTTATAAATTGTTGCAAGGGAGAGTGTTTTAAATGAGTTTAGGTATGGCGTCAGGGTCAGTGGTAGCTTCATAGGTGTGGTCATGTAAAGCACTGGCTTTTGGTTAGGTTTTAGGTTTCAGGTTATAACAGTGAATTGGAGGATGTGAATGTGAAGGCTTGAATGTTATAGAAATAGATATTTCAGAATCCTAGATTCGGAATCCTTAGTAGTTTTAGGCACGTTTCTTCATTGGTCAGTGATAGTCTGCTGTTGAGTGTGAGATCTATTCTTTGCTTTGCCTTAGTGTTCAGTGTTATAGGCTGGGGTG
>NW_006431181.1:0-1320 GCF_000325575.1 Pteropus alecto
ACCAGAAAGCAAAAGATAAAATGGCTTTAAGAAGAAATGGTTATATTTCAATAATCACCCTAAATGTTAATTAACTGAACTCACCAATAAAAAGGCACAGAGTTGCAGAATGGATCAAAAACAAAACCCAACCATATGCTGCCTCCAGGAGACACATCTCAGCTCCAAAGACAAATACAGACTCAAAGTGAAAGGGTAGAAAATGATATTCCAAGCAAAAGGCATTCAGAGAAAAGTGGGAGTAGCGGTACTAAATCAGACGAAATACTTCAAGATAAAAAAGGTAAAGAAAGATAAGGAGAGACACTTAATAATGATAAAGAGAATCATGCACCAAGGAGACATAACACTTATGAATATCTATGCTCCCAATCAGGGAGCTCTGAAATATGTAAAGCAATTACTAACAGAACTAAAGGGAGAAAAAGACCAAAACACTATCATAGTAAGGGACCTAATACCCCACTGTCAGATATGGACAGATTATCCAAACAGAAAATCAATAAAGAAATAACATCCTTAAATGACACATTAGACCAACTGGACATGAATGCCATTTACAGAGCCTTCCATCCCAAACAGCTGCTTCTACATTCTTCTCTAGTGCACATGGAATATTCTCAAGGATTGACCACATACTGGGACACAGAGATAGCCTCAACAAATATAATAGGGTTGAAATCATACCAACTATATTCTTTGATCATAATGTTTTGCAACTAGAGATCAACTACAAAAAGAAATCTGGAAGAACCACAAATACATGGAGATTAAACGACATGCTACTGAAGAATAGCTGGATCAGAGAAGAAATAAAAAGAGATCAAGAGATACACTGAAACGAATGATAAAGATAATACAACATATCAAAACTTTTGGGACACAACAAAAGCGGTAATAAGGAAAGTTCATATTATTACAGGCCTAGCTCCAAAAACAAGAACAAGCCCAAATAAACAACCTAATGCTTCATCTTAAAAAACCAGAAAAGGAAGAACAAATAAAACCTAAAGTCAGCAAAAAGAAAGAATCAAAATTAGAGTAGAAATAAATAAAACTGAAAACAAAAAAAAAAATACAATAGAGGAAATAAATGCAACAAAGAGCTGGTTCTTTGAGAAGGTTAATAAAATTGACAAAACTCTGGCTAGATTCACTAAAGAAAAAAAGAGAAAGGGCACAAATAAAATCAGGGTTGAAAGATGGGAAATTATGACTGACATTGCAGAAATACAAAGGATCATACGAGTATACTATGAAAAAGTATGTAACACCAAATTTAATTACCTAGAAGAAATGGACTTAGAAAAATACAATCTT
>NW_006431182.1:0-1014 GCF_000325575.1 Pteropus alecto
GTGAGATGGTATCTCATTGAGGTTTTGATTTTCATTTTTCTAAGAGCTAGCAATGTTGAGAACCTTTTCATATATTTGTTGACCATTTGTATGTCCTCTAGGGAGAAGTGTCTGTACAGGTCCTCTGCCCACTTTTTGATTGGATCATTTGATCTCTTGTTGTTATTGAGTCGTATAAGTGATTTGTATATTTTGGAGTTAGGCCCTTATCAGAGGCATTGCTTGCAAATATATTTTTCCAGTCTGATGGTTGTCTCTTTACCTTGTTGACAGTTTCTTTTGCTGAGCACAGGCTTTTTAGTTTGATGTAGTCCCATTCATTTTTTTCTGCTTTTACTTCCCTTGCCTTTGAGGCCAAATTCATAAAATCTTCTTTCAGTCCAACGTCCTTGAGTTGAGTTCCTATGTTTTCTTCCATGCATGTTATTGTTTCAGGTCTTATATTCAGGTCCTTAATTCATTTTTAGTTAATTGTGTGGTGATAGACAACAGTCTACTTTCATTCTTTCTCAGGTGGCCTTCCAATTTTCCAAGCACCATTGATTGAAGAGACTTTCCTTTCTCCACTGTATGTTTTTGGCTTTTTCATTGAAAATTATTAGCCCATATAAATATGGGTTTACTTCTGGCTCTCGATTCTGTTCCACTGGTCCATGTGTCTGTTTGTTGTCAATACTATGCCATTCTGATTACTGTCACTTTGTAGTATAATTTGAAGTGATGCCTCCAGCCTCGTTCTTTTTTCTCAGGATGGCGTTGGCAATTCAGAGTCTTTTGTGCTTCTATGCATTTCTTTAAAAAATGCTGATGGGATTTTGATGGGGATTGCATTAAATCTGTAAAATGCTTTAGGTAATATGGTCATTTTAACTATGTTGATTCTTCCAATCCAAGAACACAAAATATCTTTCCATTTCTGTGTATCTTCTTTGATTTATTTTACTAGGATCTTTTAGTTTTCATCATATAGGTACTTCACGTTTCATTAAATTTATTCCAAGGTATTTTATTCTT
>NW_006431183.1:0-771 GCF_000325575.1 Pteropus alecto
AAATCAATTAATTAAAAACCAGAGTCAATATATTATTCAATTGAACTATGCACCCATTAAAAAATTAACAGCTAGCAAAACTAAAGGCCTAGCAAGTTTTAATTTAGCACAAAATAGAAAGTAAATATAAAGATGAATTTTTAAAAAGGTGTGTATAACAATCTTATTTAATCTTCGAAACCCTTCATACATACATAATTATATCTAAGATAAAATGTGAAAATATCAAGGAAATCAGACTTTTTTTGTCTTAGAAATTGTAAATTTTTGTAAATGAGCAAGGAATTAGGAATGAATTAATAATATAGGAAGAAAGTACAACGTTGGTTAAAAAAACATGCTTAAATATATTTCTATAGTGAGACAGTTCTATAATTTCAACTTTTCAATATTATTCAACCATGAGAAAAAAGGAAATCCTGCCATTTGTGCAGCAACACGGACGGAACTTGAGGACATTATGATAAATGAAACAAGTCAGAGAAAGACAAATATTGTCTGATCTTTTTTATGTATGGAATCTTAAAATACTCATGGAAACAGACAGGAGAATGGTGGTTACCAGGGGCTGCGGGACAGGGAAATTAGGGAATACTGCTGAAGGGCACAAACTTCCAGTTACGATGCATAAGTTCTGGGGATCTAATGTATAGCATGGTGACAATGGTTAATAATTGTGTACTGTACTGTATACTTGAAAGTTATTAAGAAACTGTATCTTAAGTGTTCTTGCCACAAAAAAAAAATGTAATAATGAGAGGATGGTTGTGC
>NW_006431184.1:0-333 GCF_000325575.1 Pteropus alecto
GAAGAAATCAAGGAGTTATTGTTACCATTTGTAGGAGTGACGTGTTGCAAATAGAGTTTTACAAAAAGGATGTGAGTTGTGCTAGTGAACTGTAAGCTGTTGTCTCTCTGTGTGATGCTTTGATGTCATCTTCGTGAACACAGACGGAAAGAATTGTGTTTTAGTGAATTAAAACCCGAGGGAGAAAATGTAGAACTGGGATCCTGTGTAGTCAAGGATTTATCTATCTGAAGTCAGAGCCAAAAGTTGTAATGGCTCTGACTGTTCTAAATACCTCTCTCTGTGTATAGTTTTCACTGCAGAGAAGTAATTTTTCAAATATACACTCCAAAC
>NW_006431185.1:0-704 GCF_000325575.1 Pteropus alecto
TCTTTTTTTGTGTTATCTTTATCAGGTTTTGGTATAAGGATAATATTGTCCTCATAAAATGAGTTGGGAGTATAGCCTCCTCTTTGATTTTTGGAAGAGTTTGAGGAGAATAGGTATTAAATATTCTTTGAATGTTTGGTAGAATTCACTGATGAAGCCATCTGGTCCTGGACTTTGACTTTTTGGTAGGTTTTTGATGATTGTTTCAGTTTCAATGCTGCTGATCGGTCTCTTTAGATTTTCAAGTTCTTGATTCAGTCTAATAATGTTGTATTTTGCTAAGTACTGGTCCATTTCTTCTAGGTTATTGAATTTGGTGTTATACACATTTTCATAGTATTCTTGTATGATCCTTTGTATTTCTGCTGTGTCTGTCGTAATTTCCCCCTTTCGTTCCTGATTTTGTTTACTTGTGTCTTTTCTCTTTTTTTTTTAGTGAGTCTAGCAGGGGGATGTTCAATATTATTAACCTTTTCAAAGAAGCAGCTCTTTGTTGCTTTTTTCTATTTTTTTTTTGTTTGTTTTTCATTTTATTTATTTCTGCTCTAATTTTAATTATTTCTTTCCTTCTGCTGACTTTAGGCCTCATTTGTTCTTCCTTTTTAGTTTTTTAAGATGAAGCGTTAGGTCGTTTATTTGGGCTCGTTCATGTGTTTGGAGGTACACCTGTAATGATATGAATTTTCTTCTTATGACCGCTTTTG
>NW_006431186.1:0-483 GCF_000325575.1 Pteropus alecto
GGATATGTTTGGGACGCGTTCTGACAAATGCATCATTTTGTGATTTTTGTCATGCAAACATCACAGAATGCATTTACACAGACTTAGATGGTCTAGCCTACTGCACACCTAGGCTGTATGTTACAGCCTACTGTTCCTAGGCTACAAGCCTATACAGCATGTTACTGTACAAAACAAAATGAGGTTAATTAAAACAAGAGATAATGATACAATCAAGAGACACAGTAAACACAAGATGTATGAGGTTGCTGCTGGCTTAACACAGCATGTTGTTCTATAGCAAACTTTTTTGTAAGTAGAAAGAGTGCACTCTAAAATAATGATAATAGTAAATACATAAACGAGTAACATAGTTATTTACTATCATTACCAAGTATTATGTACTGTACATAACTGTATGTGCTATACAACTGGCAGTGCGGCATCTCCACAAACAAGAGTAATGTGCTGTCCTACTGTGTTAGAATAGTTATGATGTCACTA
>NW_006431187.1:0-654 GCF_000325575.1 Pteropus alecto
TGAAACAATCATCAAAAACCAACCAAAAAGTAAAATTCTAGAATCACATGGCTTCAACAGTGAATTCCGCCAAACATTCAAAGAAGATTTAATACCTATTCTCCTCAAAATCTTCCAAAAAATGGAGAGGAGGCAATACTTCCCAACTCATTTTATGAGGCCAATATCACCTTGATACCAAAACCTGGTAAAGATAACACGGAAAAGGAAAACTACAGACCAATACCTCTCATGAATACAGATGCAAAAATCCTAAATAAGATACTAGTAAACTGAATACAGCAAAATATTAAAAAGATTATATACAACTTCCAAATGGGCTTCATCTCAGAGGCGCAAGGATGGTTGAACATATGCAAATCGATTAATGTGATACACCACATAAACAAATGAAAAAAATAACTTGTTTTAATAAATCATGTGATCATGTAAATAGATGTAGAAAAAGCCGTTGACAAAATACAGCATCTATTTATGATCAAAACATTGAACAAAATCGGTATACAAGGAAAATACCTTAATAAAATAAAGGCCATATATGACAAACCCTCAGCCAACATCATACTTAATGGTGAAAAACTAAAAACCTTCTCTCTAAGATTAAGAACAAGACAATTCTGTTCACTATCGCCACTATTATTCAATATAACATTG
>NW_006431188.1:0-577 GCF_000325575.1 Pteropus alecto
CAGAACACTTATTAATATCTATGCTCCTAATCAGGAGGCCCTGAAATATGTAAAGCGATTACTAACAGAACTAAAGGGAGAAACAGACCAGAACACTATCATATTAGAGGATCTAAATACCCCACTGTCGGATACACAGAGATCATCCAAACAGAAAATCAATAGGAAAATAAAATCTTTAAATGACACATTAGACCAACTGGATACAATCAACATTGACAGAGCCTTTCATCCCCAAAATAGCTGCTTATACATTCTTCTCTAGTGCACCTGGAACATTCTCAAGGGTTGACCACATACTGGGACATGGAGATAGCCTCAACAAATATAAGAGGGTTGAAATCATACCAACCATATTCTCTGATCATAATGCTTTGAAACTAGAAATCAACTGCAAAAAGAAAGTGGGAAGAACCACAAATACATGGAGATTAAACAACATGCTACTGAAGAATAACTAGGTCAGAGAAGAAATAAAGAGAGATCAAGAGATACATAGCAACAAACGAGAAAGATAGTACAACATATCGAAACTTTTGGGACCTGGCAAAAGTGGTCATAAGAGGAAAGTTCATAT
>NW_006431189.1:0-498 GCF_000325575.1 Pteropus alecto
TAAGAAACTACTACAAGAAATTCTCCCTTGATTTGATCTCCCCAGAACTTTAGGGTCGGATGACGGGACAGCCTTCATAGCAAAGGTATCACAACAATTGACTAGCTACCTAAATTTGCAATGGAATCTCCACTGCGCCTACCAGCCCCAAAGTTTAGGCCAAGTAGAGCAAATGAATCAGACCCTAAAAGAGACATTAGGCAAGTTAGGATTAGAAACTCATGGGACCTGGGTAGAACTTCTCCTCTTCACTATTCTCCGAGCCAGGTGTACTCTGTATATTAATGGATTCACCCCATTTGAAATTTTCTTTGGAAAACTCCCACCTTCAGTACCTAGAATAGAAGATGAGAAAAAGGCAGAACTATGTAACCTTGTCTTACTTAAGTCTTTACAGGCCCTTCAAAGTGTACAGAAGGAGATTTAGTCCCGGGTTTGTGCTGCCCACTCAGCCCTTGGGGATGGACTTCCCATCAGTTTCAGCCTGGGGACTCTGTG
>NW_006431190.1:0-1806 GCF_000325575.1 Pteropus alecto
GATATTTAATCATGCTCACTACCCTCAGTCTCAATTCCTGTCAGTGACAGTGACAGTTTCATTAGTGTTTGCTCAGATTTTCTGGGGCTCCATGGTGTTAGATCTCAGAAGATATGGGGGAGAGGCCCTCTGAGTTGGGGGATGGAGGCTGCGATACAGCCTCCCATTTTCAAACACAGTTGTTAATAATCAAATGATGTTTCTCTGCCACCCCCTCTTCTCTGCCATACCCACTTCCCTGCTTTCTGCCCTGATGCCTGGGCAATGCCGCTGGCCACATGAAGCTAACAGCTCTCCCAGGCTGGTCTGTTCAGGGAACTTGCGGCACCTTCTCTCCTTCCCCCTCCTCCTACGGGGAGTTCTGGCTGCGAGAGGCAGCGTCTTTGTTTCTCCCAGTCTACTCCCTGACTCCCAGGGTTCTGACCTGTGATAGCACTTCTTTGCAAATCCAACGCTCAGATGTGCTGGTGTGCAGTTTGGGTGTTTTTTGTTGAGTTTTAGATGTTGTTTCAAGGGGAGTGATACATGGATGTCTCTCACTCTGCCATGTTTCTGACGTCATTGCCAAGTTGTACACTTTAAATGTGTGCAATATATTGCATGTAATTATACTCCAATAAAATAACTTACAGGAAATAATCTAATGGTTCATGGCTTAAGGTCAGATGTAGAGCACAGGTTGCTTGTGTCACACTTTAATGGAAGAGGGGGAAATATTATTTGGTAGAAAGAAAAGTGTTTCATATGAAATAAAATCATTGACATTAATTTATGGCAAATCACTTTTGGCAAATTCATTTTTCTATAAACTAGAAGATTATACTACATATATAAATAAACTGTCATAAATTGGTTCAAGACAGGAGTGCATTACAGCCTCCCACAACATCATGGATGAGCTATAGACATAAAGTGTAGAGACCCCAGCTGATGCAGACTCATGAATATCTGACCAGAGATCAAAAGAATTCCCATCATATAATCTCATTTGTTATAAGCCATAGAATTTAGGACAGTTTGTTTTACAGCGTTAACTAACTGATACAATAATCAAGGCAATCAAACTAAAGGCAGTTATAATAGGCTGTTCTTTTTAATTTTTGGCATATGTTGTGATATTTGGATGTAGCATCTATGACCATTTTGTTATTCAAGTTTATTTTGAATAACTTGATTAACAATTGGCTCTATTGAGGATTGCTTTTGGATAACCACAAGGTCAGAAGGACATGCATCTTAGCAGAAACCCTGCTGACACTGAATCATATGACAGGGCAGGAATTCAAGCTCTCCTGTGAGTCACATTCATGTCATGAAGATGGAAGCGATTCCTGCATATGAGGAAGTATGAAAGGGATGATATTGATATTATCCATTCACTATCCATGTAGTGGTTATGACAAAATTAAAAAGTGGAGATATTTGTTTATAGGAATCATATTTGTAGGCAGGACTGAAATTGTAGAGGACAAACAGGAAGGTAATTCAGTAATAAAACATAAATATGACAACCATTCCTCACCTCAGTAAAAACACATGGAATCTATCTTCTATACTTCAGTTGTAGATTATAGCATGAAAAAGAAATATTTTGCATACTAATCAATTGAATAATGCTTCCTTTTATTTAAGGTCAAGTCTTTCTAAAGAGTATATTAGGCGTATCTTTTTATCAAATTTCCATTTTCCTCACAATTCTACCTGGAGATGCATATTTGATAATCAATCTTTTTTAGGGACAATGATAGGCATTGTAGACATTGAATTCAATAACAGTAAAATAGCAGAAGTTCAATTAAAAAAAAA
>NW_006431190.1:11046-21839 GCF_000325575.1 Pteropus alecto
GGATTTTGTGGGTTTTGCCTATGGTTCTTCTTGTTTTTTGTTATATACTTCAGTTCTGAATCTTTGATATGTGGTTACCATTACAAATATGAAAAGGATAGTTATATATATACAGTTGTCCATTTTCTTCTACATGTGCCTTATTTCATTTCCTCTTCGTGAATTTGGATCTTTGAATCTTCCCCTTTTCAGTCATCGTTATCTCAATTTGTCCCTATGTATGCGAATGTTCATTACTAATTTGCTATAGTAATTCTCTTATTATTTTAGCTTATAATGTTCTTTTCTTAGTAAGGGTTGCACTCTTCTTCTATTTGCTTGATTCTCACTTTACTCCTAATTATGTATTTCTTTTTGTTTTGTTATTTTGTTTTAAGTGAGCTGACAACTTTCAGTATTTCCTGTAATGCAGGCCTCATAGAGGAGATTTCTCTGAATTTTTGTCTGTCTGGAAAGGTCTTAATTTCTCCTTCATATCGAAAAGAAGAGCTTAGCTGGGTACATTATTCTAGGCTGGTAGTTCCTTTCACTTAATATTTTAAATATTTGATTGCATTCCTTTCTGGCTTGTCAGTTTTGCGCTGAGAAGTCTGATGATAATGTAATGGATGGAACTCAGAAACTCTCCCAGGCAGGGCTGTTGAGAGAAGTTGCCACACCTTCTCCCCTCCCCCTCTCACTCCCCTTACAGGTAGCTCTGGCAGCTGTGAGAGGCGGCTTCTTTATTTCTCCCAGTCCACCACGTGACACCATGGGTTTTGACCTGTGGTAGCTCTTAGGTGCAGATCCCACTCTCAGATGTGCTGGTGTGGAGTTTAGGTGTTTTTTGTTGAAGTTTAGGTATTCATCTTATTGTTGTTTCAAAGGGAGAGATCTGAGGACGTCTCTCACTCTGGTATGTTTCCTTTCCCAATCCTTCCCATTTTAACCTACTAGCTTCCCTTGGGTAAGGTCTTTTGTGTTGAAATCCCACCTCAAGTAGAAGGAAAAATTCAAAAGTCAATTTACTTTATTAGGTGGTCTAATGAATGTTTCACTGCATAAAAGTAAATGTCATCTGCATTTGAAGCCCTTGTGCATTAAATTAGGAAATCTAATTCATTACTAAAAGGAAGGTCCACCATTCTACTTTAGATATTTGTGTCTAAATGTCTACATTCTTTCAGTTTCATGTTAATTTAATCAAGCATTCTTTTAATTTGCATTCTCTCCAAATTTCTTTCAAGTTTCCTTTTGACCTTAAAGGTGACATTATTAATGAGTCTTTGTTGTGCATATGTATGTGTGTTTATTTTTGAGAAAGTCAGGCAAAAATGTACATATAGTATACTTAAATATACTCCATATGTGAAATTATTCTTAGACTCACAAAATATTTCTGAACATTTACTTATTTCTAACAACATTCACCTGAATTAGATTTCTCATTTCACATTACTATCAGGAATAAAGAAACAGAGAATCAGAATCACTGATTTTTTTTACAATTATAAAACAAAGCAATTTAACTGTTGTGCACCTTTTTGAATTTTATATGTGTGTGTCTATGTATGTATGTGTATACTTATGCAGTATGTATTCTTGATTTTTGTATGACTCATTTAATTCAGCAATTTGTGCATTTTAAAGAAGACACAAATGAATGGAAAATTATTCTGTGGCCCCTCATTGGAAGATTAAATACTGTTAAAATGCCATACTACTATTGTTAAAGAGAAAACTACAGGCTTCATATGTGTCACTGTTGCTAAAAGCTCATAATGTCAAACTGGGATTTAATCCAAATCTAATAGCAATTTCAAACTATCAGAAATTTAATATTAATCAACCAGTCTGGAATTTTTTGTTAAAGCTCCAGTAAGGTAATCTGTCACGTGGGCTCTCTCCATCCTCTCATAGAAAGAAGAGAGAATCTGCAGGATCAAACCCTTGCTGTTCCCATCCCTCAAAAAAAGATGCTGGTATGAAGAAAAGGAAAGCAGGTGTAAAGGAAAGAGTAAGGAGGAAGTTGTGTTTTTTTATGGGTAATTAGGGAAGACTTGCAAACAGATGACAATTGCACATCACCTCTAGGACATAAAAGAGGGAGATGCCAGGTTATGTGGACAACTTTATACCCTGCAGATAGAATGGCCAGTGCGAAGGCTGTGGGGATGAGCAGAAGGGGTTAGTGATGTGCACAAAGTTAACAGAGTATCTTTTAGGCCTTGATTATAATTTTTGCAGGTTGGTTCTAGGCAGTGGTTCTTGCCCAGAAATGATTTTGCTCCTGGGATATTTGGCCTTGTCCAGAGGAATACTGCTAAATACCAACAATCCATGGGAATGCATCCTCCAAAATTATCTGCCCATATTGTCAACAGCGAGAGGTGAAAGTAGTAGTCCAGCACTTCAACTTGAGTGTGCCTAGGAATCAACAAGGATTCTACCAGAAATACAGAATATGCTTCACCAGGTCCTGTTGGGCTAAGAAATTCTATGTATCTATCAAGGTCCCAGGTGATGCTGATGCTGTTGGTCTTGCTCGGAGGAAGCCTAAGGTCTTGTGTTAGATTCAGCTAGACATAGTTTTAGGTTCTCTGAACAAAATTTTTCTTGCATGTAGTATTAAAAGAATAATGTATTCACTCATTCAGAAAATGTGACAAATTTTGGGTTTATTTTCTTTATATAAAGGCCCTTGAGTGGCACATAGTAATACACTTTTAAAAAGAACAGAAGAAGGACCTCCTAAACATATCCACAGCCTCAGCCCCAGGGCCTTTGAACTTGATATTTTTATAACAGGGAGGATTAGGGTAACAGGTGGAACAGGGTTGCTAATTGGCGACTGTAAGGTAGAAGATGAGCCAGGATCATCCATGTGGGACAAAGGTGACCACAATGCTCCTCTAGAAGCAGAAGAGGAGACAAGATGAAAATGCTATACTGCTGGTTTTAAAGAAGGAGGAAGGGCCAGGAACCAAGGAATGCAGCTGGCCAGAATGAAAACTGGAATGAGAAAGAAAACAATTTCACCTGAACCTCTACAGGAAACTCAGCCCTGCAGACATCTTGAGTTTAGACAATGAGACACATTGAAGTGTCTGACACCAGAACTGTGAGAGCATATATTTGCTTGTTTTAAACAACTAGTGTGGGAATATTTTACAGCAGCGGTAGAATCTAATATAGACATTTATTCAATAAAATTTGTTGAGGGAACTATATAGAAGCCTCTCCATTCATTCATTAGTGTCCTTGGGTAAGAGAATTTTACGTTGAGAACTCACACAAAGAAAAAATTTTCAATAGAGTTGGAGGTATTGCACCCAATCAGCTGGTACAGTGAAGTCATCATTGCATAAATGTAAACATGATCTGGCTATGATGCATTGAAGCATTAAAATTTAAGGTACAAGCAGTCACCTTAATTTCTTCATCATTGAACTGCAAAAAACTTTTTTTCTCTTCATCTTGTACTCTTTGCCCAGAAATGGGTCAGTCTTCAGTATTTTTTTTTCCACATGCATGACAAAATTTATCATTAAATATATAGAAGACATGACCACTGAGGGAAAAGGCTAAATGTGGGACAGTAATTCCTACTAACTGTTCCAATAGAGAAAGTAAAAGTAACAAGCCCCCAAATATAGGCACCCTCACCAGTAGTGAAATAATTCCAAATAAAATTATTTTATATTCCTTTTTAAACTCGTTAATAATTATTTACCTCATAAATAACCAGCATGAGAGAAGATACTGCAATGTATGTCTCACGAACGGCTGCTACAAGATAATTTCTATCTCCACTCATCTGGAACTTTTCAATAAATATGAGACATGATCAAATACAGCCCATCTTAGAAATTCAATACAAACACTCTGACTTCACTGCACTGTCCTCTATACCTGACACTCAACTTCCTACTCCCTGACCAACATAATACCTCAGATGTGTTTTCATTTTACTGCAACCATTTTATGCATCTCACTCATTCTACAGTGTCACCCACTGTACGTCTATGCCCATCACCTACTTGTAAACTATGGTCCTTAAAGTGTTGATTCAGACAGACACATGATTATTAACACACTAACCTAAATTAATTATAAATTATTTACTTAACCAAAAATACAAACAGAGATCTCTTGTCTCTGACTGGGCTGATTGGGCTCTCATGTGACTCGGGTAAGAGATCTCAGGTTCCATCCTCTCTGACACACTCCGGAACTAGCTGCTGGACTATCAGACTCACCCAGATGGGGTCTCTGAAAGGGACAACTCAGTGTGGAACTCTCAATTCCTCCCTGGGTGGTTGATGATGGACACTGAACTCTGTCCCCAAATAAGACAGCAAGAAGGAGTGAAGCATTGGTCTCTGAGGCAGCTTAGGAGTCAAAAGCAACAACCATGCACATGCCATGGGACTGCAGCAGAGGAGGTATTTTCAACTCTTTTTATCTGCTCATCAGACACAGATTCCACTGTTGCTCCCATCTCTGAGCTCCTATTTCTCTGTGGAACACTAGTCTTGATAGACTAGAAAGATAAAAAAAGATTCTCTGTTCACAAGGGACCAGGTTGGAAGTCAGGTCAATTCTATTTTCATTACTCCTTCTCCATGACTCCCTTTCATGGCAGATGTCTCAGCTCCCAGCACCTATCCCAAACCTGAGTTACATTTCTCTCAAAAGTCTAAGTCTGACTTGACTAGGTCCCTCGGTGCTTCAAAATATTGACTTGTGGTGGGACACAACCCCTGATAACTCCAAAAATTTGCTATTTTCTTCTTTAAAAATGAAGAAAACTGTGTAACTTTGATATAAAGCTTTGGCCACTATACATTTGACACATTAGCATCCTGACACATTAGCCTGTGCGAGTTTCAGAAGGAGATTCTCCAAGATGTGCCTCAGAGGTTGCAGATTATTTTGAGCTGAAATTTTAACTGCTGGCTTAAGGGAAAATTCTTCTATTCCCTTTAATTACCCATAAGTACTTGAATAGTAGGCCTTTTTTTATAATAAGAGATTATCAGAGACAATCTCCCTTTGACCCACCTCTATGGCAGGGCAAACTTTTATTTATTGAACATCTGCTCTTTGTATCCTCCTACACTGTTCCTTGAAAGCCCTAAAGCATCTTATCTCATCCCTAGCTTGGAATCTCTTATATATCACAATCACCTTTTCCATGTCTGAACCAATCCTGCATGTGGGGTCTCTGAGGGTCTCATGCGTGTGGGGTTCCCATACATGTGTATGCATTAAATTTGGTTATTTTCTCTTGCTAACTGTCATGTTCATTTGATTATTAGACCATCCAGAAGAACCTTGAGGATAGAGGAAAGTTTCCTCCTCCCCCACAGTTTGCACAGTGAGTGGGTAACCTCACTGCCTGTAACCCTGAACTTCCCCATGAGACTGCTACAGATGAGGAGATCCTGGGGTGTCTGACACAGGCCAGTAGAAGTTAAGGCTTCTTACCATGTCATCATACCCAAAATTTCTCTGTGGATCTCGTGAGAGTGAAAGTTTTGAGAGTCTTTTTTTCTTCTCAATTTGATTTGCAGGAGAAAACATTTGTCGAACTATTTTCTCAGTATAGCGACCCTTGGCTTGGTAGGAGTACTCATGGGGTTGGTTTTTCTCTGTCTCTGTCTTGTTTCTCTCCTTTCATCTTGTTAATGTCCTGAGAGCTTGGCCTTATGGCCAGTGAGAATATTTTCTCTCTGCTTGTACCAACCAGTGCACTTGTCAACATGCACCTTTCCTCTGTCCAGCCAGGACAAGCTGTCAGGGGCTTTCCTGTGTCTATCCCATTGCTCCCAGAGATGGTCTGTTATCTCTGCCAGCTGGAGGATGCTTATGCTTCTGGTGGGCAGCCAATTAGGCTGTGGGTCCAAGCTTAGATAATCTTAAATCTCATTCTTTTCAAGGGAGAAAAGCACGTGATTCTCTTTTTTGGAACAGCTGTTTAAAGACAGGGCACCCCATCTTCCTTAGGCTAACTCCGGGGTAAACTTTTGTGATGATTGCATTGTTTTGCATTCTCCTTTGTGGGATGCCTCTAATGTCTATGGTACTGGTCTGAGTTGCTATAAACCCTACCATCAGGGCCAGAATACAGCACCCTTTAATAAGCAAAACTTCTAAATTGAAAAAAAGAAAGAATATTTTTTATATTTTATTTTTTTATGGTGACATTGGTTAATGAAATCCAATAAATTTTAGCTGTAGACTTTAACAGTAAGTCATATATATATTCACACTCTGTGTTCATCACCCATGTTAGAACATTTTTTTAGAGAGCCCTCGTCTTGTTATAATAGCTAGACTTCAAGAGTCCCTTGATCAATTAAGAGAACAGAAATTAGAACAAAAACCAAAGTTCATTCAGACCCCTTTCTATTTGCCTTCACACATTTGCAGGCACTATAAAAAAAAATCAAGACATTAAAAGTAAAAATGAATGAATTACATTTCCTATCTTAATGCACCAAGGCCTCAAAGTCAGAAACACATTTACTTTTATGCCATGGAGAATTCATTAGATCAGCTAATGAAGTAAAATCCCCAGACTTGTAATTTTTTTCCTTCTACTTAAGGTGGGATTTCAACACAAATGTTCTTACTCAAGGGAAACTAATAGAATAAACTGGAAGAACAAAATTTTGTTTCCTACAAAAAAATTTATTGAATAAATGTATTACATTCCTGTTGTAATAAATTAAAACCATAGGGTAAGAAGGAAACAAATTTATGTTCATACTGTTTTGAATTTCAGAAGGCTGAATGAAGTCTCAATGTCTGCAGGGCTGGTTCTTCTGGAGGCTCCAGGAGAGAATCTGTTTCCTCTCCAATTTTAGTTTCTCATGGCCACAAGCATTCCTTTGTTCACAGCCCTTTCTCCATCACCAAATCCAGCAATGTAGCATCTTCTAATTTCCCTCTGATTCCAACTATTCTTCCTTCCTGTTCTAGGAATATAGTGATTACACTATTTCCACTTGCATAACCACAGCCAATCTTTTTATCTAAAGCCTACTGATGGCAAAAGTATTCCAAGGGTTATCTCAATCTTTCCTTACTATAATAAATAACATATTCAAAATTTCCAGGGTTTGAATGCAGACATCTCTTGGAGGCCCTTATTCTTCCTACTACAAAGTCTTTTTCTGATGTGTATTATTTGGTGACACAAAGACCTTTCTATTAAAAAAAAAAATTTCCCAGATTATAATGTTGCTGAAAAATTCCTATAGCCTAAGACTTTATAGCCATAGTAACATCAGAATGTGAGGCGTTACACAAATAGTCACAATCATACAATTTCCTGCAGTGTACAGTATAATAACACATTAGAAATGTCTATAACTTAGGAAGTGTAAGGGAACAGAATTTGTCACCCCAAAATATATCAATTTGGCAAAACAATTATCTTTAGACTGGTGAATTTTAAGAAACAGCAGATATGGGAGAAGCTCTGAAATCCAAGTACAAGTTACACTGTAAGAAACATTTACATAATAAGGAATATCTCCAATTGTAAGAGTGTCTCCCTGGCTATACCAGAAAAAAAGTGGTGGCCTTTTCTCTAGAAACTCATCAAAGAAGAAGACAATGACTTATGGCTACATAACAATCTTACCTCATTTACTGTGCTTTTCCTGGTAACTTCCTATAACTGACTGCACTCAACCCCAGACCTTCTTCTATCTTCAGCTAAAGACAGTAGTTATCATGGTAGCTCAGGCCATTCTGGGGAGTTACTCATTTTCCTGGATCTCTCTCATGTATACAGAAGAAATACATGTTATTAAATTTTATTAGTTTTCTTCTATTAATCTGTCCTTTGTTACAAGGATGTGTCAGCAAAGAACCCAGAAGGGTAGAAAGAAATGTTTTTCTTCCCCTTCAGAGCAATGGACTATACCACGTAGCCTAGGTATGTAGTAGGCTAACTATTTAGGTTTGTGTAAGTGTGCTCTATGCTACCTAACCTACCACACATTTCTCAGAATTTATCCCTTTTGTTTGATAGTGCATGACTGCATGCATTTCATACAAAATTTAATGCAAACGCAATTTTCTGTGAAGATGATGTAAACTAGTTGCCCCTTATATGATCAGAGGACCTCAGCTTGAGGACTTACAGTGTCTTCAGACCAGGACCTGCAGCATCAGCATCTTCCTGGAGCTTGTGAGAAAGGTAGAGTCCCTGGGCCCAACAAGACCTGCTGAATTAATATTTGCACTTGAACTCCAATCTTGCATGAGTCATACGCACATTAAAGTAGGAGAAGTGCCGGTCCAGACTAGCTTTTCAAACTTACTCAATTTGACATAATTATTTGTGTTGGATATTGTACTTTTTTTGCAGCCTCCCTTCAGACATTGCCTAATAGTCCAGAGGCAATATCATCTCTGGCTGGGAACCCCTGGCCCAGAGATTAAAAACTGGAAGCGTCCTGTCAGATTCCAATCAGTACTTATTCACTACTCTGATTATAACTTCAAGCAGATCATTAAACTTTTTCAAGTTTATCCCCATTTCTGCAATGTGAGATAGAGTTCATAATAGTACAACCCCATAAGATGGACTTTAATAAAACTGAAATATGACAAAGCCTTAAGGTTAAAGCTCAGATAATATGGCATAAAATTATGTAAAAATGTTTCTTATCATTAGCAAACCCTTTATAATGTAGGACTAAAGAACAGCTCTTAACTTCTGATATGAGTATAATATTCTTAATTAATTTGGTCAAGTGTCATGAAACCGAGTGTAGTGTCCAAAGTTTACATTAAACTCACAGTTTCCCTTTTGATGAAGAGGGAAATAGCAATTTTCTAGACTTATCAGGGGTTGCGTCCCAACATGTGCCAATTCTTTGAAGACCCTGGGATCTAATAAAGACAGTATCCTCAGTCTAAGCTTTTGAGAGAACTTTTACTCAGGGTTGGGATTAGGATCTGGGAGGTGACACCTCTTGCAGGTAGGAGAATTATGGAGGAGTAATAAAAACAGGATTCACTTGACTTCTAAACTTTCTAAACTGGTCTCTTGGGAACATAAAATCAGCACGAAAATTTCCAGTCCGTCCCACAGGGAAATCAGGGCTCAGAGGTAGGAGTAACATTGGAAACAGTGCCTAATGAGCAGATAAATGAAGCAGAAATGATCTCCACTCTGTGCATGCAAACCTGGGCTTTACAGGACATATTTGTTATTTTGGATTCCTAAGTCTATGTGGGACCAATGCTTACTGTGTTCTGCTGCCTAGTTTGGGGACAGAGCTTCAGTCTCCATGATAAACCATCCAGGGAGGCATTCAGACTTCCACGCGGAGTTTTTCTTTTCAGAGACCCCATTCAGATGAGTCGGAGAGCACAGCAGGTACTTCAAGGAAGGATCAGAGAGGATGAAACCTGAGAATTTCTACCTGAGGTCTTCTGGGAGCCTAACCAACCTCGCCCAGTGCCCAGACATGGCCATGTTTGTTGGCTAGGTAGACTAATTAATTTATTTAATATATTAATGTGGAGTTTTTTCTACCAACTTTGCTGTTAGGCATTGAATTCCATCATATATATAGAGATGTATTTGTTGGAAAGTATGACAATTATAATTTTTTTGTTCAATTTTAACAGTTGGTCATATTATATCCCCCCCTCATTATTTTTACATGAAAAAACTTATATGTCCTCACCTATCTCTTGATCAGCATTTTTTTTCATTCATTAATGATCACATCTACCCTTTCTTGAGAATATCTGTATCTATTTATGTCTATATAGGTAGAAATTTTAACAGTAGAGACTTCTTCCTCACAACTTTTCAAAAGTATATGTTTATATTTTTCTATCCAGGTCTTTGCCAATTATCTGGAATTAGAGATCCATATCAATGTGATTAAGTTATTGTTTTTCTTTTATAATTAGTCTTACATATTAATCAAGTTGACTTAATACAGTTATTAAAATCTACTGTTTTAACTTGGCCATATTTCCCCATTTCTCAACATTTGTTCTGTATTAATGCACATATTATGAAACCACATATGTAAAATAAGTGAGGCCTTTACTCATTGAACCTTATATTACAAAGGAGAAGGCCCAGTACAGTGAAATGAGTGCAATATGACATCATTTCCTTAGGGACAAATGTATGAAGAAAGGGCACCAATAGTTGTATAAGCATAAGGAGGATTTTATAGAATATGTTTAGGGAGACATTTTCATGTTGGATAAGGAAGAGAACCAGGACTAGTGTACCCATCAGATTTGTTAAAAAGAGGTCAAAACTCAAAGCCCAAAAATAAAGGAAATAATTCCACAAAGAAAAATGAGAGAATGGCCAGGCTCATCTACTACTGTGCCATAGAAAAACAAGGTTGGTTATGTAAATGTGCAATAAATGCAGGAATAAAATTAGATCAGGGCTGAGGTGGATGCCGTGATGAGGCCAGTGGGGCAGTAAAGGACCTGTCAGTGTGATGTCCCTTGAGCCTTAGGGAACTGCAGCACCCACGCCAGCTGCCTCTTTTCTCTGCACCTGACTCTTTGTGAGTTCTTCATTCTTGGTGCTTTTCTCTCATTGGCAAGAAGTGGTCTTTTAGAACTATTCTTATATTTATTTCAGTAGATTTAGGAGGTTTTCATTTTCTCCCAAAATAAGACATTCTTTTTGTGTTGTGATCCAGCATGCCTGCACAGATACACAGCAATGCACACACACACCATGCACACACACACGCACACAACCCCCACCCCCACACACATATGGGATTGACAAAGAGAATCATGAT
>NW_006431191.1:0-641 GCF_000325575.1 Pteropus alecto
TATTCTAACAGGTATGAGATGGTACCTCATTGTGGCTTTGACTTGCATTTCCTTAGTAGCTAGCAATGATGAGTATATTTTCGTGTATTTGTTGGCCATTTTTATATCCTCTAGGGAGAAGTGTGTATTTAAGTCCTCTGCCCATTTTGATTGGATCGTTTGGGGTTTTTTTGTTCTTGTTGTTATGGAGTTGTATGAGTTCTTTGTATATTCTGGATATTAGGCCTTATCGGAGGTTGCTTGCAAATATATTTTCCCATTCGGAAGGTTGTCTGTTTACCTTGTTGATTGTTCCTTTTGCTGTGCAGAAGCTTTTTAGTTTGTTGTAGTCTCATTCATTTACTTTTGCTTTTAAAAAAACAATAAAATAGAATGCCTTGCCTTTGAGATCAAATTCATAAAATCCTCTTTAAGTCCAAGGTCCTTGAGTTTAGTTCCTAGGTTTTCTTCTATGCATTTTACTGTTTTAGGTTTTATATTCCAGTCTTTAATCCATTTTGAGTTAATTTTGGTGTGTGGTGATAAACAACAGTCTAGTTTCACTCTTTTGCAGGTGGCTTTCCAGTTTTCCTAGCACCATTTATTGAAAAGGCTATCCTTTCTCCCCTGTATGTTTTTGGATGTTTTGTCAAAAATTATTT
>NW_006431192.1:0-707 GCF_000325575.1 Pteropus alecto
AGGATCAGAGTTGATGGCATTTGCCCCAGATCGCAGAGAACTGGGAATGGAAATCGGATCACCTGTCTCTTGAGCCCGTGTCCCTAATGCCTTCTGTATGCACTGTATTTTTACTAATTTGGACAAATGAAATACCTCAAACTGACATTAAACATCAGGTTTGGAATTACTCAGCTCATTCGGTGTGTTGATGGCAGATGAAAATGCCACATTGTCATGGTGTATCTGCATGTTTTCTCTTCCAGACAACTGAGCAGCCTCGGTTCCTGCAGGAACAGCAATTGATCTAGAAGGGAAGGCAAGGAGGAAGAAGAACAGTTCCGTCCCTCCCCCTCCAACTATTTGCTTGAGTCCCAGGGCCTGATTGGTTAGGCAGCTAGACGTGTCATCACGTCTCACAATGACCTTCAGAGCCGAGTCATCACATCTGTTGATATGAGCCAAGGCCTGGCAACAACCACTTGGGTTACTTCGTGATCAGGCCTGAGAATAGTAAGGGAGGTGCTGCTAGAGGGAAAGCAGATATTACCTATGACTGGGTATTGTCTGCGCATCTGCTTCTCTGTTCCCTGGACACTCAGTTATCTTGGAATCAGCACTCTTCATAGGCTTGAGCAAACTCTCCCCACTTAAAACTTCTCCTGTGAGAGCAGTTACCAAAATGTCTTAATTCTGTTCATTGTGTTTCATGAGATCAACTGGGCAGT
>NW_006431193.1:0-1247 GCF_000325575.1 Pteropus alecto
TCTTATGGCTGAATAATATCCCATTGTATATATGTGCCACAGCTTCTATTGTGGGACACTTTAGTTGCTTCCATGTCCTGGCCACCGTGAATAATGCTGCTGTAAACACTAGTGTGCAAATATCTTTTTGGATATGAGTTTTCAAGTCTTTGGGGTAAATATCCAGTACAGGGATTGCTGGATCATACGGTAGATCAATTCTTAGTTTTTTGAGGAAACTCCATGCTCTTTTCCATAGTGGATGTATCAATTTACAGTCCCGCCAGCAGCGTATGAGGGTTCCTTTTTCTCTGCATCCTCTCCAGCATGTTATTACTTGTCCTGCTGATGACAGCTGTTCTAACAGGTATGAGGTGGTATCTCATTATGGTTTTGATTTGTATTTCCCTAATAGCTAATGATGATGAGCATCTTTTCATATATTTGTTGGCCATTTGTATATCTTCTTGGGAGAAGTGTCTGTTCAGGTCTTCTGACCATTATTTGGTTAGATTGTTTTTTTATTGTTATTGAGTTGTATGGGTTCTTTGTATATTTTGGATATTCGGCCCTTATTGGAGGCATTGCTTGCAAATATATTTTCCCATTCAGATGGTTGTTTTTTTGCCTTGTTAATGGTTTCCTTTGCTGTGCAGAAGCTTTTTAGTTTGATATAGTCCCACTCGTTTATTTTTGTTTTTACTTCCCTTGCTTTGAGATTAAATTCATAAAATCCTCTTTAAGTCCAAGGTCCATGAGTTTAGTTCCTCTGTTTTCTTCAATGCATTTTATTGTATCAGGTCTTCTATTCAGGCCCTCAATCCATTTTGAGTTAATTTTGGTGTGTGGTGATAGACAACAGTCTATAGACAACACTAGTTTCATTCTTTTGCAGGTGGCTTTCCAGTGTTCCCAGCACCATTTATTGAAGAGGCTTTTCTTTCTCCACTGTATGTTTTTGGCTTTTTTGTCGAAAATTATTTGCCTATATAAATATGGGTTTATTTCTGGACTCTCGATTCTCTTCCACTGGTCTGTATGTCTGTTCTTCTGCCAATACCATGTCGTTTTGAATACTGTCACTTTGAAGTCGGGCCGAGTGATGCCTCCAGCCTCATTCTTTTTTCTCAGGATGGCTTTGGCAATTCGGGTCTTTTGTGCTCTCATACAAATCTGTTGATTTTTTATTCTATTTCTTTAAAAAATGCTGGTGGGTTTTTAATGGGGATTGCGTTATATCTGTATAATGCTTTAGGTAATAAGGTCAT
>NW_006431194.1:0-525 GCF_000325575.1 Pteropus alecto
AATTTGGATCTTTGAATCTTCCCCTTTTTAGTCATGTTGTCTCAATTTGTCCTTATGTTTACTGAACCTTCATTACTATCTTGCTATAGCAAATCTCTTCTTATTATTTCAGCTTATAATGCCCTGTTTTTCATAAGGGCTGCACTCCTCTGCTTCTATTTGCCTGATATTCACCTTACTCCTAATTATGGGTTTTTTTGTTTTTTTGTTTTTGGTCATTTTGTTTTAGATGAGCAGACCCTTTTCAGTATTTTCTGTAGTGCAGGCCTTGTAGCGGACAATTACCTCAATTTTTGTATGTTTAGAAAGGTTTTAATTTCTCCATTTCTAAAGGAGAGTTTAGCTGGATACATTATTCTAGTCTGGTAGACCCTTTCACTTAACAGTTTAAATATTTGATTCCACTCCTTTTTGACTTATAAAGTTTCACTGAGAAATCTGATGATAATCTAATGGGTTTTCCTTTATAAGTTACTGTTTTACTGTTTTTTTCTCCCTGGGTGCCCTGAGAATTCTGTCTTTGTC
>NW_006431195.1:0-833 GCF_000325575.1 Pteropus alecto
GGCGACATGCCGTGGAGGGCTTGGCCTGGCTACCAGGTGTGTATGTGCTCCCTGGGCATTCCAGGGCCATAGGCACCAAACACGCGGGCAGGGCTTAGACCTAGGTCCAGATTGTTTATGGCAGTGGCAGCAGCAGCAGGAGAATCAGCAGCAGCTGCGGCCTCAGGTATGAGGAGGGACACTGCATGGGGGAATGTGGTGACCTGCAGTGGGAGACCGTGAGACGGACCCCTCTCTCTGATTTCAGATGTGAATAATGGGACTCATCTCTCCTTTATTTTTTTTCTTGATAGCTATGCTAGAGATTTAATAATTTTATTGGTCTTTTCAAAGCTTTTGATTTTTATTGACTTTCAGGGTTGATTTGCTCTATTGAGTGTTATGAATTTCATAATAATGTTTATTGTTTAGTTTTTTTTTCTACTTGCTGTTCAGTATACTATACGATTTCTCTAGTTTACTATGGTGGAAAATTAGATTATTAATTTTTGATTTATTTTTACGTTCCATTATATTTCGTTTATTGCTAAAAATGTCTTTCTAAGCACAATTTGCACCGAACCTCACACATTTTGACAAGTTGCATTTTCCCTTCATTTAATTCAAAATGTTTTAAATTTTTCTTTGACCCCTTGTGGTATGGAGAAGTGTGTTTAGTCTCTAAATATTGGGCATTTCCTGCTCTTTGCGTTGTCGATTTCTAGTCCAATGGTGTTCTGAGGACATTCTAGTCTTCTAAATGTGTTGAGGTGGGTTTTATGGCCCAGAATGTGATCTGTCTTGATGAATGTTCCATGCGGATGTGAGAAGAACGTGTACTCTGCTGCTGTTCT
>NW_006431196.1:0-886 GCF_000325575.1 Pteropus alecto
ACACAAATAAACAAAATTAGGGATGAAAGAAGGGACATTACAACTGACATCGCAGAACTATAAAGGATCATGCAAGAATACTATGAAAAAGTACATCGCACCAAATTAAATAAACTAGAAGAAATAGACCAGTACTTAGAAAAATATAACATTCCTAGACTGAATCAAGAAGAACTGGAAAATCTAAATGGATCGATCAGCGGTATGGAAATTAAAACAATCATCAAAAACCTACCAAAAAGTAAAAGTCCAGGACCAGATGGCTTCACCAGTGAATTCTACCACACATTCAAAGAAGATTTAATACCTATTCTCAAATTCTTCCAAAAAATCGAAGAGGAGGCAATACTTCTCAACTCTTTTCATGAGGCCACCGTGATATCAAAACCTGGTAAAGATAACACACAAAAAGAAAACTACAGACCAATATCTCTCATGATCACAGATGCAAAAATCCCAAATAACATACCAGTCAACTGAATACAGCAACATATTTAAAAGATTATACACCACAATCAAGTGGGCTTCATCCCAGGGGCACAGGAATGGTTCAACATATGTAAATCAATTAATGTGATATATCACAAAAACATATTAAAAAATAAGAATCATATGATGCTATCAATAGATGCAAAAAAAGCCTTCAAAAAGATACAGCATCTGTTTATGATCAAAACACTTAACAAAATCAGTACAGAAGGAAAGGACCTTAACATAATAAAGGCCATATATGACACACCCTCAGCCAACATTATACTTAATGGTGAAAAACTAAAAACCTTCCCTCTAAGATCAAGAACAAGGCAAGGCTGTCCACTATCGCTACTGTTATTCAATATAACATTGGACAGCCTAGTGAGTGCAATCAGACAAAAGAAAGATATAA
>NW_006431197.1:0-877 GCF_000325575.1 Pteropus alecto
GTTAGGTTTAGGGTTAGGGTTAGGTTTAGATTTAGCATTAGACTTAGGGTTAGAATTAGGTGATAGTTAGGGATAGGGTTAAGGTAAGTCGTGAGACTTAGGATTAGTGTTAGAAATTGGGTTAGGTAGGGTGATGTTTAGATTAGCGTTACGTTTAGGGTTACGGTTAGGTTAAGGGGTTAGGATTAGGCATATTGTTAGTGTATAATTTAGGGTTAGTTTCAGAATTCATGTTAAGATTAGCTTTAGTTTTCGTGTTAGGATCAGGGTTATGGTTAGTGATAGGTGTAGTGTTAGAAATAGAGTTAGGATTAGCTTTAGTTTTAGAGTTAGGATCAAGGTTATGATTAATGGTAGCGCAGAGATTGGGTTACGGTTAGTTATAGATTTAAAGTTTGGGTTAGGATTAGCTATAGGGTGAGGGTGTCGGGTTAAGATTATTGTTAGATTTAAATTTAGTGTTTGATTTATTGTTTGGGTTAGGGTTAGATTTACGGTTAGGATTAGCTTTAGTTTTAGGGTAGAGATTGGGTTAGGGTTAGTTATAGAGTTAAAGTTTGGGTTAGAAATAGCTATAGGGTAAGGGTGTCAGGTTAGGTTTATTGTTAGTTTAAAATTTAGTTTTGGATTTATTGTTTGGGTTAAGATTAGATTTACAGTTAGGATTAGCTTTAGTTTTAGTGGTAGGATCAGCTTTAGAGTTCTTAGGAATACAGTTAGGATTAGAGTTTGTTTTAGAGTTAAAGATAAGGTTAGGCTTAGGGTTAGGATTAACTTTAGTTTTAAGGTTTGGTTGAAGTTTAGGGTTTAGGTTAGGTTTAGGGTTTGGCTTTAGGATTACGGTTAGTTTTAGGGTTAGGTTTAGGTTAATGTTAGG
>NW_006431198.1:0-580 GCF_000325575.1 Pteropus alecto
AGACGCACACAGACTGAAAGTAAAGGATGGAACAAAATAATTCATGAATATGGAATCACAAAAAAAGCCAGAATACTAATACTTATACTTTGTTTTAATAAACTTTAAAACAAAGGCATAACTTGGGACAAAGAAAAACACAGTAATTCTACTTCTAGGTATTAATTTGAAGAAACTCAAAAAACTACTTTGAAGGGACGTGTGAATCTATATATTCATTGCAGCATTGTTTACGATAGCTGAGATATGGAGGCCATCTGGGTATCCATCAATGGATGAAAGGATGAATAAGAGGAAGGACATATATACAATGGAATATTACTCAAACATAAAATAGAATGAAATCTTGCCATCTGCAACAACATGGTTGGACCTAGAGAGTATTATACTGAGTGACATAAGTCAGACAGAGAATGAGAAATTCCATTTACATGTGGAATCTAAAGAACAAAATAAGCAAACAAACAAAAGAGAAACAAACTCAGATAAAGAGAATATTTTGATGGTTGCGAGATGGGATAGAGGTTTGAGAGTTTGGAAGAGGCTAAGGGATTAAGAAGTACAGATTGGTAGTTACAAA
>NW_006431199.1:0-296 GCF_000325575.1 Pteropus alecto
ATCAGCTACTAATTGGTACTTCTTTAACCCTTCACACCATTCTCCCATCCCCACAAACTCCTCTCCCCTCTGTCACCAAATTGTCCACTATATATGTGAGTCTGTTTTCGATTAGTTTGTTCTTTTTACTTCTTAAATTCTACATATATGTGAAATCATATAGTGTTTCTTTCTCTGTCTGACTCTTGTACATTCCAGGTCCATCAAACAATATCTTTCTCCATCTCCTTCCTTTTCATATGTAGGGGTCTTTTCTTATCATTTTAGCCACTCTATCTTTTGGTTGGAGCACTTAA
>NW_006431200.1:0-636 GCF_000325575.1 Pteropus alecto
TACAAAGAAATGGAAAGATATTTCATGTTATTGGACTGGAAGAAACAACATAGTTAAAATGGCCATACTATCTAAAGCATTATACAGATTTAATGCAATCCCCATCAAAATCCCATTGGCATTTTTTAAATAAACAGAACAAAATCACCAGATTTGTATGGAAGCACAAAAGACCCTAAACTGCCAAAGCCACCCTGAGAAAAAAGAACAAGTATGGCGGCATCACTCTGCCCGACTTCAAGTTATAGAACAAAGTGACGGTAATCAAAATGGCATGCCATTGGCAGCAAAACAGACACATGAATCAGTGGAACAGACTTGTGAGTCCAGAAGTAAACTCACATTTATATGGGCAAATAATTTTCAACAAAAAAAGCCAAAAACATACAGTGGAGAAAAGAATGCCACTTCAATAAATGGTGCTGGAAAAACTGGAAAACCACCTGCAAAAGAATGAAACCAGACTGTTGTCTATCACCACACACCAGAATTAATTCAAAATGGATTAAGGACCTGAATATAAGACCTGAAAACAGTAAAATACTTAGAAGAAAACATAAGAACCAATCTCAAAGAAGTTGGACTTAAAGAGAATTGGACATCAAAAACAAGGGAAGTAAAAGCTAAAATAAATAA
>NW_006431201.1:0-1262 GCF_000325575.1 Pteropus alecto
TGATGCAAAAATCCTAAACAAAATATTAGCAAACCGAATTCAACAATATGTTAAAAATATCATATACTATGAGCAAGTTGGATTTATTCCTGGGATGCAAGGTTGGTACAATATCTGCAAATTAATTAATATGACAGACCACATTAACAAATCAAAATATAAAAACCATATGATCATATCAATAGATGCAGAAAAAGCATTCGACAAAATCCAGCATCTATTTATGATAAAAACTTTCAGCAAAGTGGGAGTAGAGGGAACATACCTCAACATAATTAAGGCTATATATGACAAACCTGCAGCTAACATCATACCCAATGGGGATAGGCTCAAAGCATTTTCCTTAAGATCAGGAACAAGACAAGGATGCCCACTTTCACCACTCCTTTTCAAAATTGTATTGCATATCTTAGCCACAGAAATAAGACGAGAAAGAGAAATAAAAAGTATCTTCATTAGAAAGGAAGAGGTAAAACTGTTGGTATTTGCTGATTACATGATACTATATATTTAAAAAAACCCTAAAATTCCACAAAAAAAAACTGTTAGTACTGATCAATAAATTCAGTAAAGTAACAGATTAATAAATATTCAGAAGTCAGTGGCATTTTTATATACCAATGATGAACTTTCAGAATGAGAAATTAAGAAAACAATCCCATTTACAATAACATTGAAAACTATCAAATACTTGGGAATTGAATTAACCAAGGAGGTAAAAGACCTGTTCTCAGAGAATTATATGTCATTGAAAAAGAAATTGAAGAAGATACAAATGAATGGAAGCATATACTGTGCTCATGAGTAGGAAGAAATCACATCTTTAAAATGGCCGTACTACTCAAAGCAATCTATAGATTCAATGCAATCCCTATCAAAATACCAATGATATATTTTAGAGAGCTAGAGCAAATAATCCTAAAATGTATATGGAACCATAAAAGACCCCGAATAGACACGGCAATCCTGAGAAAGAAGAACAAAGTAGGAGGTATCACACTACCTGATATCAAACTATACTACAAGGTTACAGTAATCAAAACAGCATGCTATTGGCATAAAAACAGATACATTAATCAATGGAACACAATAGAGAGCCCAGAAATAAATCCATGCCTCTATACTCACTTAATATATGACAAAGGCAGCAAGAATATATAATGGGATAAAGGCAATCTCTTCAATAAATGATGTTGGGAAAATTGGACAGATACATGCAAAAACCATCCTGGACTACCTTCTTACACAGTATGCAAGAATAG
>NW_006431202.1:0-5617 GCF_000325575.1 Pteropus alecto
AATGTAGCACATTCATGATATAGTTAACCCTTTTTGCTTCTACTATACACCCTTGATATTGTACAGGAAGTAAAACTCTGTCCCCAGCACAGGGAACCTTCAAAGTCCCTTTAGCTTCCATTATAACAATTGATTTTAAATCAGACATACATCTACTTCAAATCTAAATTAAAATACAAACCCAATCCTCTTCATATAGAGTAGCATTGGGGAAAGAAAAGAAAAATGAAAGGGTAATGAAATTATTATATAAAATAAAACATCTATTTTTATCTAAGGTTCTAAACTGTGTCATGTGACCAAAGTTAATAATCATGCTTTTCAACCACCAATTTTGTATTCCTTTTACTTTTTTCCAGTTTATTTTTTTGCTGGGCAGAGTATTTTACCCAGTAGGGTGATCCAAACATTCATTACCGTAGGAGTCAAATCTATAATGATTCTGTTTTATTAGTTTGCCTCAATTTCTCATTGCTCTCTACTCAGCATAGCAGTAGAAAGAGGATTCAGACATCATCTTCCATGCCTTACTTTGTGTGCAGCAACCCAGTTTCCCTGTGTTAATTAGGATTAAGTTGTCAACTCAGTCCAGGGATCTTTCTGCCTGTTTCATCGGCATGGAGAGCCCAACATCGCTATGGACAGTTTCCATTTAAAATTTAATGGAACAATGATTGTTCATTGGTTGAAGCATATCTCATTGGTTGAAGCATATCTCATTGGACACAAGGGCATCCAAACATACTAAGTTCAAACTTTCTAGTACCTGAATCGAGAACATCTTAAATGGGTTAGTATGTGTAACAGGTGTAAGACTGATGAGGATCATTCTAACTTCTTCATTTAAGTCAGTGATTTGTTCATTTTGACAACAGGAGATATGGTCCTGATTTAGGTATAGCTCATGGATTGTGTAGTTACCAGAACCTGTAGGATAAGAAAGCAATGTTGTTTTGAGTTGTTTTTTGTCTCAGGTGGCAGTGTCCTAGGGATCAGCTTCTTAGAGCCCAGAATAAGCATCCCATTCCATCCTTTTATCATGTAGATGCTTCTGAGTAATGGGGAAAGTTGTAAGATCAGTGACAAAGACTTTAGTTATTTTAAAAGATTCCGACAACTACAGAAAACCATGTCTCAAAAGCTAAAAGAAATACTATAAAAAAGTCGACAACTAAATGATTTATATGAAGAGACATGAAAATTATGAAAAAGAACAAAATAAGTTCTAGAGTTGAAAGATCCATGAAAGTGGCTGAAGAATAGATTTGAGCAAGTGGAAGAAAGCATTAATGAAGTTGATCACTGAGACTATGCAGTCTGAGGAATCAGTCTGTAGAGCTGTTAAAAGCTCCCCCCTTTCTGGTTCAAGCTAGTTCCAGAGGGTTTAAAGAGCTTTCATGCAATCTTAAGTTTTTTTTTTGGTTTTTTTTTTTTTTATCTTCTTTCTGGTATTTCATATCACATTTCTCCTTATTGTGTTTGTTATTTAATGGAGTAAAACATGAGATAATAACTGTGACTAGAGGAAACCTTGAGTTATTATTTACTTTAATCGGGATGCTTGTGGTATTTTGCCATTAAAAAAATATTTAGAAAAAATTATTATCTTTACCTGTATGTCACTGTTCTAAAAGGAGATATATTACTTTTCAAAGGAAAAGTGAAAACTATTTACAAAAGGTTGGCAAGATTAAAGGATTAAAAAAATGGTGACGTACTCAATAGTTGTAACAGTAGGAAGTACTTACTACTCTAATTACGAAGGTGCTAAAGGAGGAGTTTTTTATTTTTCAGAACTTGGTAATAATTGTAATCTATAGATTGATTAGAGAGACACAGCCATTTCTAAATCATGGCCCAGGAGGGAAGATGACAGAGGAATTAGTACCTTGATCATTTCTATTCATTCCCTGATCCTCTGTTATTTCCTCCCATTGACTGAACCTAACTGACAGCTAAAGGGCCAGTTTGCTTGGTTGATACATTTTGTAGGGATCAGCTTCTTAGAGCCCAGAATAAGGTGGAAAAAATTAGAGTTGCATCTGTAAGAGCCAATGTAGCACATTCATGATATAGTTAACCCTTTTTTAATTTTTAACTTTTTAATTCCCCTATAGTGATTGGCCGGGAGAAGCCTCTAAAACATAGAATACACTGGAATAATCTCTTGGAAAATCTTACTTCTAGAGCACAATTCCTCAGTAGATTGAATTTTCAATAAGTAACTTTGGGAACAACTGTTTGAACAACTCAGTGAAGTGATTTACTATTCATTGTTGATTAAGTGCCCAGTTATATCTTCCTTTACTTGTGAGAAGATTTCTCATTGGGTGTTAATGCAGCCATCAAGATGTAAAATAAAAGCTAGTACTCTTCCAGACATGAACCATATTAAAACAGTCATATGAATGCTTTAAAAATATTCAAAACAAAGCCTATTTTGCGATTATCCAGCTCTGTGCATTATTGACTAAACATACTGTCAAAGTTGTGTTCAATTAATTTGGTCAGTTAAACATAATAATTAATAATAATAAAAAATAAACAATAATTAATAATAATAAAATAATAAATTTGAGTCTTGATACTTATTCTCGATGACAGCTTTCATATCTGGTGATTCATCAGTGGTATCAATGTATAATTCCGTAATCAAACTATAAAATGTTTATGAAAATTGAAGAATGTGGTCATGCCTTGTGCAGACAAAGAGAGATATATCTGGGTGTGACAGTGTTTCCAGTTGCAGTGACTAGGTTTACCTTCCTCCTTTCTCTGCCCACACACCTGCATTGATGTTTTCGCAATTCTGACTTACCTTCATCAAAGTGAGCCATCATCTTTCTTGACCAAAAATAAAAATGCAGAACCCTGGGTTCGAAGAAGGGGTATAAGAAAAAAAGAAAACCCAGGTAACATATTGCACAAAAACTCTTTACTGCTATGAGAATAGGGCAAAATAGACTTGGAACGAATTATGTATTTTTCTTAGGAAGCATGTTTTTTTGCATTTGTTTCAAGTGATTCATTTCTGGAGCTCCAGAAATAAAATAGTAACTACATTTTCTCTATTTTATATAATATTATAGCATAAGTACAGTGACAAATAATTTTCTTTAACATTTTCATTTATAGTTGTTTTATGTAAATGGAAATAGAGAAAACACATAGCATAAACATAACAACATAACATGACATATATATGGGTCCTTAGAATAACTTTTTAGATTGCTTCATGTGGAGAATCCAATATTTAGTTTTTATGTTAATGTATTGATGATAATAGTAAGGATTATTATAGTTCTTTATAAGTTATTGTGTGTATGGTATCCTTAAATGTTCTGGTTCTGTGTAGATACTTTATATCTGTTGGTAATTATTTTTATTGTGGTAAAATACACATAACACATTTTTGTGCATCTATCACTACTATCGATTTCCAGAATTTTCCATCATAGCAAACTGAATTTCTGCACCCATTAAACAATAACTCCCCATTTCCTTCTCTCCCTGGCCCTGGTAATCATTATTGTAGTATCTAGCTCTGTATTTATAACTCTTAGGTATCTCAAAAAAAACGTATAAAATTTTGGCCCTTTATTGTCTGGCTTATTGTTCTTAGCATAATGTCTTCAAGGGACTTCTATGTTGTAGCACGTCAGAATTTCCTTTTTAAGGCTGAATCATATTCCATTGTCTGCATATACCACAACATGTTTATACATTCAGTATTGATAGACATTTGGGTTGTTTTCCACCTTTTGGCTATTGCGAATCATGTTGCAATGTGTTTGTTTACACATATCTGCTCGAGTCTTTAGTTCCTAATTTTTGTGTATATACTCCAAATAACATTTTGATTTGTAAATTAATAGCCCCTGATTACAAAAGGAAACTCACAACTTAAAATATGTAAACGAGTTCATAGAAATTTAGTTATTTGTTAGATTCATCAACCTGTTCTTATACCATATTAGAAAGTGAAGTTTAGTGTCTGTGGAAATAGAGTTCATGAATGTTGTTCATACTTGAGCTACAGAATCATGAAGAAATGCCAACATCTATTTCTGTCGGTGAGTTAATTGCATGGATGTTTTCTCACCTTTAGGGTCTTAAAATATTATGAATAAATCTAAACAGATCACATCATGCATCCCATAAACCTCTTAATTCTTAAAAAGTACATCTTACAGATTAGTTTTAATAAGAAATTTGAAAGAGAATAATGAGCATAGATAAAGACAGCCAAAGGATGATGGATAAAGATGTGGTCCATATATACAGTGGATATGACTGTGCCGTAAGAGAAGATGAAATACTGCCTTTTGTGGCTACATGAACGGATCTTGAGATTGTCATACTAAGTGAAGTCAGACAGAAAAAGTTGAGAGCCATATGATTTCATTCATATGTGGGATATAAAACTGAAAGCAACAAATGAACAAAACAAACAAAAACTCATAGAAACACAATATTTAGTGGTTACCAGAGGGAAAAGGTAGGAGGAAGGTAGATAAGTGTAAAGGGGGTCAAATATAAGGTGACAGTATACAATTTAATTTTGGGCGTTGAACAAACAATGCAATAGACACATAACATATTGTTTAATTGTATACTTGAAAGCTATATAGTATTATTATGTCACTTCAGTCAATTTAAACTTTAATAAGTTTAATTCAGGTAATTTAAAAAAGATTTCGTTAAATAATTAAAATTTGTACCGTGATTAACATCTTTGCTATTTGAATTTTCTATTTTCTGAACATGATATATTTATTTGTTTAGGTGTTTAAAAATTTAAATTCTGAAAAGATTTGTAGTTTTCTGTGTTGGGATCTTGCTTATCTTTTCCTAAGTATTTTTATTTTCAGATGCCATTGTAGAAGGTGCTTAAATTATTTTTATATTTTCGTTGTAATTGATGCTAATAAATAGAATAACAATTGAACATTTTTAAAGCCTGGAATCCTACAGACTTGCTAAATTCACTTGTTTTTATGTTTTGCAGGTGGCCTTCCAATTTTCCCAGAACCATTTATTGAAGAGGATTTCCTTTCTCCGCTGTATGTTTTGGCTTTTTTGTTGACAATTATTTGCCCGCATAAATATAGGGTTACTTAGGGACTCTTGATTCTGTTCCACTGGTCCGTGTGTCTGTTTTGCTGGCAATACCATGCGTTTTCATTACTGACATTTTGTAGTATAATTTGAATTTGGGCAGAGCGATGCCTCTAGCCTCATTGTTATTTCTCAGGATGGCTTTGGCAATTCGGGGTCTTTTCTGCTTCCATACAAATCTGATGATTTTTTTCTTCTATTTTTTTAAGAAACACCAATGGGCTTTTGATGAGGATTGCATTAAATCTGTATAATGCTTTAGGTAATACGGTCATTTTAACTATGTTGATTCTTCCAACCCAAGAACATGGAATATCTTTCCATTTCTTTGTATCTTCTTCGATTTCTTTTCATAGGGTCTTATAGTTTTTATTATATAGGTACTTCACATGTTTCATTAGATTTATTCCCAGGTATTTTATTCTTTTTATTGCAATTGCAAAAGGAATTATTTTTTCCACTTCTTTTTCTGACACTTCATTATTAGAGTATAGTAACT
>NW_006431202.1:7942-12974 GCF_000325575.1 Pteropus alecto
GCATTTGGATCTTTGAATCCTCCCCTTCTCAGTCATTGTTATTTCAATTTGTTTCTATGTATGCTTTCATTACTATCTTGCTATAGCAATTCTCTTCTTATTATAGAAGCTTATAATGCCCTGTTTTTAGTAAGGGTCGCTCTCTTCTGCTTCTATTTGCCTGATAGTCACTTTATGTTTGCAGCTGACTTAGATCTAGGCATTCAAACTATACAACTATGAATACTAGTCTTTTCAAGAATTGAAACATCAACTTCAGTAACTTCCTCAGCCCCAAGTCTCTCCAACTCTGAGCCTCAGGGCCTCTAGAGCAGAGACTAGCAGCTGGAGAAGGACCTCCTTTTGTAGGAATATGGCTGAGTCAGGGATCCTGAGACTGGGTGTCCTTTCATTTGGCTTAGATATTACTTGCCTTACCTAAAGATTTTCTAATTTGAAGCTCATAAATTCATATTCGTGTTATTAATTTTCTATTCAAATTCGAGGCTTTTCATATTTTGGGCTGTCTCTTTCTACTCTTTCTTTTTCAGACTCAAATCTTTTTTTTCTCTAGGGATTGCTCTAGGAGAGTATACTGTCCAGAGAGATTTCTTTATTTGAATTTGTTCTAAATATTCAAATAATAATCTCTAAATACCCTACATTCTCTTTCCTTTGAAACAGTAATGATTTAAAAGCCAGAGGCTGTGTCTGTACATATAAACGGAACAATGATTTTTCTGCTGGAAATGCCTGAGAGATTTCTGAAACTTAAATTTCTGCTTAGGCTGGAGTCTCTCTTAACTGGTATCTGGTCCTCTAGATCTGGCGTCCCCAAACACTGATCTATGGACTGGTACTCACGTGTGGCCTGTAGAGAACTGGGTCGCACAGCAGGAGGTGAATGCAGGCAGCTACAGAAGCTTCATCTGTATTGGCAGTCGCTCGCCAGGACACTATCATCACTGCCTCAGCTCCACCGCAGATCGTTAGGCATGAAATTCTCATAGGAGCACCAGTACTTGGTGCCAAAAAGATTGAGGACTGCTGCTCTAGAGATGTTTTCTTGTTGTACTTCACTTTGCATTGATATCTCTCATTGCTTATAGAAACTGTGGAAGGTCTAAATTTTCTACGATGAAGTTAGAAAGAGGTAGAGTCATTTTTTAATTTAAAAAAAATTTCCTTAGGGATAAGGAATGACTGAAAGGCTAACAAGTTCTACTATCACCTGTGAGAATACTGTCATTAGCTATTTCAGGAAGATAAATCCCAGCATTTGTCTCCTTAGGTACAGAGAGTCGTTTTTGGTCAGAGACGTGAATGCTATTCTTAATCCAAAAGTAAAGTGCTTTTTGGTTGCCTCACATAATTGACTAACAAGAGGCTATTCAAATAATTAATATCAGTGTTTAAAAGATTGGGGATTTTTGTGTTGGAAAAACAAACTTGGTCAAGGTAATTTCTACTAATTAGTACATTTTTTTACGTAGCCATGTGATCATAGCAGCTTTATTTTCTCTGAAAAAATTTTCCCAGGTGAGACTCTTCTACTATTTTTGTACGTAAATGTTTTATTTAAGGTATTCATATGGTAGACATTCACACTGGATACTGCTATACTTATCTGAAGGACTGAGGTGATGGGGCGTCTGCATGGAAATATGGAAAGTGTGGCCATGTGAAATTATCTGTAGATCTTTTTAACAGCTATTCATTATTGTGTGTTCTGTGGTCACACACAGAAACCTGATATATCTATAGTTACTCTCAGTGAAAGGAGCACTGATTTAAAGACTAAGGCAAAGACCTAGGGTGAGTTCTTAAAACAACCAACAAGGGATGCTCATTGAAAATTCATGCAATATATTTAAACATATTTAAATATAGCTAATATCTTAAATATTTATTTTTATTGAAGGAAGTCTGAATTGATAAAATTAAGTTGGTATAACACAGAAGTCAGCCAGAATATACAAAATATATTTGGTTTTAATATCACAGCCTGACATGTGTTTATTATCCATTTTGCCAAATAACAAAGAGAAACATGTAATGCAACTCTAATGAACTAATGGAATTATAATTGTGGTTCTTGGACTATTATATTTTACAAAATATATTAATATTTACAATTACTTTAAAATTTTACACTAGAGAACTTAAAATTGTATACATTGCAGTTTGTAGAATATAAAGTAATAAATGCCTGTTCTAATCTGGAAGCTTCATATGGGATTTTCAGATTCTCATGTGGAAGGTTGATATATGTGAAACTTTTAAATGATCACAGAACTCATATTTCTACATATTCATAAAGAAACCTGTGCTCAGGGAACTACCTCACTTGCTCTCACTTATCGAGATTCATAAAACTGTATATCAAGTACTTTATCTTTTTTAAAAGGTGTATATTTAAGCATGTATGTTAAAAGATGATTTTGAAGTAGAGAAGTGTTAACTTAGTGGTTTAAATTGAAAATCCAGTAACACCTTCTTTCAGTTTTTATAGCATAGGCTCATTGATGACTTAAACGACAGAATAGGTTACCTAATTTTTCTCTTGAATAATTTAACTAGCTAATAGAAGATATATCCTGGTGAAACTCAACACTGATGATTAATAAGAGTAGGGCACTGACGGATCCTGCAGAGAGTAAAAAGTGGGAAAGAATTGGATAGAGACTGCCTTATACCTTTATGTGCTTCAGTGGGTGTGCCTTATCAGTCAGTGGCATGAAAAATGATAGAATGCCTGAATGAACTGGAGCAGCGATGTGAGCGAGGTTTCCAACTTCCCCATTGATAAATTTATAACTGTGTTTTATACGGTTATCACTCCCATGTTGAATCCTTTAATATACACCCTGAGAAATTTGGAGATGAAAAATGCTATGAAAAATCTCTTCCGTAAAAAGTTAGCTATGAGTATAATAAGAATGTGTCAGGCATACTAAACATATTTGTTACTAATTCTGAAGCAATAAAGAGACAGTAAATTCTAACAATGGATGATTTAGTTAATTCAATTTTTTTTTTTGTTTTTTTTTTTTGCATTTTCCTTTCTTTAGTAAGATGTATTACATGTATTTTTGTTATTGCTTCTCAAGAGGCCTCTTGAGTAACCACTGGAAGACCTAGGGGATTGGGCCTTCAGCACTTCCTCATTCAAGGAAGTCTTTTAAAAGATTTTAAAGGAATACTAATATCACTTAATTATTACATTAATATTCTTATTACTTGTGGATATTGATTTCTTAAATATAATTTCTCCTTCCTCATTTGTTCCTTCATTGCTTTCATTTTCCACTATTTAGGTGTTCTTAAGGTGCATGGATCATATTTTTTCTTTAATTATAAAGATATAAAAAATGTCAGCAGAATAGAATAAGTTGGGGCTGCAAAAAAGTGTTATAGATACTTAGACTGCAAAGGTTTCTGAGGTTTTTTAGTTCAAGCCCTTAATTTTCCAGTGAGACAGACATGCAATTGCATTTTAAATGGCTCAAACCCATGCCTTCTTACACTGAGCTTGGACTTTTCCCCTGAGTATGCTGCCTTTTGGAATCTGGACCCTGAAGCTCTGTTTTTCATCTCTCTCAGCACCTAAGAAGCATTAAAAATAAAACCATGTGCCCTTTTCCTCTATCTCCCTTTTGAGTATCTACGTTCTCCTCCCTCATTACCTAGGTTTCCACAAGAGTTTTGAAGAAAAGAATACTAGCTTCTAACGTAATTAATTCAGTTGAGTTCAAAAATACTTTCTGAAAAGCTAATAGTATATGTGTGTTAAGAATCGTGGGCTTGGCAGAGATCAAGTGGACAAAACTAAAACTCCTTAAAAAGATAACAGTCAAAGAAGAAAAACCTGACAGTCACAGAGACAACCAAGTAATTGGCAGAATGATGTGGTAAATAATTTTGTAGTTATTTGATACAGTTCAAAGAATGGTGTCTTGAAATTTAATGAGATATCCATGAAGAGTGAACATCCTTTGAGTGATGGAGGATGGAACTTCTAATTATGGGTCACACCATACTGAGTTATTACGGAGGTGACTTGACTTTTGGTGGGACATGGATCATGTTGTAAAGGTCCTCATCACAAGTGCTACCAACTCAGGGGACTTACTCTATGCCAATGTATTTACAGTTATTTTGCCACCAGCAGAGAGTGAGTTTCTGACATCCTGGAATCCTTTCCCGGTTTATCACTGCTGACTTCTGAGCCACAGACTGAAACGGTTTTTAGAAGGCTCTGTGAAACATGTGACTGATGTCGGGCCTTCGATTCCTCTTCTCTGTGGACAATCCACTAAGTCTTTGAGATAGAACCTCTTATTTGAGCACCAGCAAAGTCTTCTGAAGAGAAATTGAATCAAGGGAAGGTAATGAGCTCTTTGGAAGAATTATTCATAGATATTTACTATGTGTTTATTGTTTGTAAACCACTGTAGCAGATATAATCAGAAGTTGTATCCAGAGCATAATGGATGTGTTCATAGTAATGTTCATGATTTCATTACAGGTCCCGTCTCCTGACCTCCCATCCATGAACCAGCCCTTATAGAAGAGTCGATGGGACATACTAACAATGTGACAGAATTTATCCTGCTGGGCCTCACTCAGGATCCTGAGGGGCAAAAAGCATTATTTGTCATATTTTTACTCATCTACATTGTGACAGTGGTGGGCAACCTGCTCATCGTGGTGACTGTTTTTGTCAGCCCTTCCCTGGGCTCCCCCATGTACCTCTTCCTTTCCTGTCCGTCTCTCATGGATGTGGTTTACTCTACTGCCATTTCACCAAAATTGATTATGGACTTACTCTGTGGTAAAAAGACAATTTCCTTCTCAGCTTGCATGGGACAGCTTTTTCTGGAACACTTATTTGGAGGCGCTGAGGTCTTCCTACTGGTAGTGATGGCCTATGATCGATATGTGGCTATCTGTAAGCCACTGCACTATCTAACGGTCATGAATAGACAGGTGTGCATCCTCCTGTTGGTGATGGTCTGGGTTGGAGGTTTGATGCACTCTGTGGTTCAAATTT
>NW_006431202.1:13003-18221 GCF_000325575.1 Pteropus alecto
TTTTCATCTTTGTCCTTCTACTAATCTCTTATAGAGTCATCCTAAAGTCCCTTAAAAGTCACAGTCAGGAAGGGAGGCGCAAAGCCCTGTCTACATGCAGTTCTCACGTCACGGTGGTTGTCCTCTTTTTCATTCCCTGTATTTTCATGTATGTTAGACCTGTTTCCAACTTCCCCATTGATAAATTTATAACTGTGTTTTATACGGTTATCACTCCCATGTTGAATCCTTTAATATACACCCTGAGAAATTTGGAGATGAAAAATGCTATGAAAAATCTCTTTTGTAAAAAGTTAACTGTAGCTATAATAAGGATGTGTCAGTCATACTAAACAGATTTGTTCCTAATTCTGAAGCAACAAATTGGTAGTAAATTCTAACAATGGATGATTTAGTTAAATCAATGGATTCTTTAGTGATGCTGTACTTCATTACAGAAAGGCATAAAAATGTGGAATCCATTATCCTTTGAGGTTAGATTCAATATAACAGAACAATTTTGGAGCATAAATGAAACATACAGGTCTTTGTCCTATTACAAGAAAGAGTAAACTAAGTTCACTCTGTAACTTTATTTTGTCTCTGTTTACATTAGAATGGGATATTAGAAGGAAGAGATGTTTCTTTTTAACAGTAATAACCAAGGCATCTTTGAAAGATCACTTTTACCCAAATTAATGAAAAAACAATTTGGTTAATATTTACAACAAATTTCTGGAGCTGCAAGAGAAGTTTTAAATTTTAATACTTATTGTTCTCTCCACACAGCAGCTTTCTGCAGCTGCATCATGCATTTTGTCTTTGAGATTACTTCTGTTTCTCAGGTCAATGTCCATGAATTTGCAGGTCTGGATATTTAAATGGGAGATGATATCATATTTTGTTACAGACACTATATGTGAGCAGTTTCGTTAGATAGAATGTTGGATGTATTCCCAGGTTTGAGTGAACTTGTACGGGATGGTTGAAGATGAAAATAGATTTTACGTCTTGATTAAGGATAGAAAATCATACTAATCTGTGTTGTAAACACATTTTTGTGCTTTAGCTCAGTAGTATTTATGTATATTTTTGTCATTCTTCAAAGAGTAAAAGCTTTTTATTTTGTCTTCATGATACTGAAGATACGGGCAAGAAAATGTGTATTTTGCACAGAAACATATTCTCTACAAGTTGAAATCAACTTAAATACTTTTAATACAGAGGTACTAATGGTTTGTTTTGGTAAAACAAAATATTTTTTTCCAATTTTTTGTTAAAACACCGGTTTTTCTCAGTCTGTAGTCCATCCGAGAACTACAGAAACTAGGAAAAATATTGAATTGCTGTCATTGTAATATGGAACAACATCTATGCTTAATAAGAGTTTTCTAAGTGGAAAAGATTTTGAACTTTATTTAAAAATTTATTTAAAAATTTTATTATGAATTTTTTCTGGCATACTAGTAACATATGTAATTCATTCAAAAATTTTTGTAGCCTGTTACCTATGATCAGTATCACAAAAACTACCTGTGTGAGTGCTATATTCCCTGATCTCATTGCTTTATCTCTTCCCAGAAGTAATGTCAGTGCTAAACATGTTATCAATCATAGTTAAAAATAGTTTAACGACGTATGTATATATACTTAAAATATGTCATTCGCTGTCGTCATTAGACATTTCTTACCTTCATTAAAATTATGCTATGTAGGACATAGTTTTCTGAATCTTACTTTTACCTACATGGTAATTGTCTAAGATTTATGATGCTGCATGTTTCTCTGGTCCCATCATTTCTCTGATGTATATTATTCCTTTTCTGACTGTACCACAGTTTATATATCTGCTCAGTCAGCATTCATTTGAGTTGCTTCCAGTTTTTGATATGGCTAAATGTTGCTGTGGAGGTCTTGAAAGACTTTGTGTACAGCACTTTACACTTCTCCTCAAGGTGTTTTATTAGTTACACGCCTTTGAGCCATGTGTAACAGCTCTGTCACACTACATCCCTCCGAATATTTGATATCATCAAATTTTTGATCTTTTTGCAAAACTAAGAAATAGAAGAGTATGGCTTCATTGTGTCTTTACTTTGCAGTTCTAATTACTATTGAAATTGAGCATATTTTCATGGATATTGCTCATTTATTTTTTACCATTTTCAAATGTTGTTTTTAATTTTTATATTTAATCTATTAACACTGATTTTTGTGTACACTGTTAAGTAAACGTTATGTTTAATTTTTGTTTTATTATTGATAACATTGTCTAAGCATCATTTACCAAATAGTTCATCCTTTTACATATTGAATGTTCATTTACGTCTGAATTTAATTCTGATTTATCTGTTTCTGTCAAGTAATTCTTTTCTAAATTCGTGTTCATTAATATAACTTTATAATATATTTCCTTATTTGATGGGACAAATCTCTCAACCTCAGTTATTATAAAAAGTGATCTGACTACCTTGGACCTTTTCTCTGCATGTACATTTTAGTTCAGCTTGTCATGTTAAAAAAAAACAAAGCTTCTGGGATTGTTATATTGGAATTACATTTAAGCTATTGACAATTGAATCTTCCACCCCCCGCATATAGTACAGCTCTTTATTCATTTAGGTCTGTAATGCTCGTAAACTTTGATAATTGTATAAAAAATGTGTTCTTTACATCTTTTAATAAATTTCTTCCTAAATATTGTTACTCTTTCAACAGACTTACTGAAAATACATTTTATAAATATTTGTATTTTACAAAATAAAATTATATCTCACTTTAAAGCAGTAACTTAAATTGCCTTTGTTAACAGTGAGGTATTTAGTCATTGATATTTCTTTTATGAATTGTTTTTTAATATACTTTAATTAAATTGGCATGTCAAAATATTTTATTGATGTAAAGAGATTTTATACATTATAATACAAAACTTAACATTATTTTCTAGATAGTGTTTTTGTAGTGTGGGATGGTTATATTCTTTATTTCAATGTTAGCAATTACATTCATCAGAGTTTCTGCATGTTTAAGTAAAGATTACATAAAAATTTATAAATGTTTTCATTTAGTTCACTTATTTTATATATTTAAAGCTTTGAGTGCACATATATGGATGTATGTGGTAGGAAGTTTTAGAGAACAGGAATATGTGTGTTTGTGTGTGTTGCATATGTGTAAAGAATTTAAATCTTTTCATGTGGCTTTCTGTTGCCTTAAAACAGCATTTCAACACATTTTTTAAAAATTGACCTACTTCCCTAATGGGTTATGTTATATTTACTATATTTAAAGTCCCAATACTTGGATATCTATTTTTAGACTATTTTCCTTTGATTGGTTAAATATTTCTAAGTTAATAACCCATTACTTTAGGTCATTTAAATGGATCTTGAAAAGTGAAAAGAGGACTACCACTTAATACTCTTATTCAAAACAATATTTTCTGTTTCAAAGAATTATTTACCGCATAAGTAACAAAATAATTCAGATCTTGAAATCTATGAACTTTTTTCTTACAATATATTAAATGTCAAATTAATTTGGAAAAGAATTCACATCTTGATCACGTTGAATAATTCTATATAGGAGGTCAAAATATATCTGTATTTATTCAGGTCTTTTAGATTCTACAGCAATTCTGTTTTCTTTTTCTTTTTCTTATTTTTTTATTTATTTAAATTTAGGTGACAATGGTTAATAAAATAATATAGGTTTCATTTACAATTCAATAATACATCAGATGTATATTTTCGTCATATAGGTTTTTCACTTTTTTTGAGTGAATTTCCATATGTTTTTAATTTGGATATATTAATGAAAAATGTCTTTTTCATATTGTATTTTCTAAATAATTATGGCCAATATTCAAGAAAGTTAGTAATAAATATTTATGAGTTTATTCAATCCAGTCACTTTACTGACCTCTCTTATTTAATATGATAGATTCAATTAATTCTTTTGGATTATTGCTGAATAATGATGATATCATCTTAACGATTTTCCTTTCTAATATCTGCTTACTAATATTTCATATCATGTTTCTCTTTCTTGTATTATTATGTTATTTAACAGAGTAAAACATGAGATAATAACTGTGATGAGAAGAAACTTTGACTTAATATTTGCTTTAATGGGGATGCTTGTGATATTTCTCCATTAAAAAAGTATTCACTAAAGATTATTATCTTCACCTGCATGTCACTGTCCTAAAAGGAAGTGATATTAGGGTTCAAAGGAACAACTGAATATTTAGAGAGTTTACAAGATTAGCAGATTAAAGAAATGGTGAAGTATCCAGTACTTGCAACAGTGGGAAGTATTTACTGCCCTAATTATGAAGGGGCAAAAGGAGGAGTTCTTTTTCTTTTTCAGAACATGGTAATTATTGTAACAGAACAGAAGGTACTAACCTTCTGTTGTCGGTGGCTTGATCAGAGGGACACAGCCGTTTCTAATCCATGGCCCATGAGGGAACATGACAGATGAATTAGTACCTAAATGTCTTTTTTTTTTTTTCATTCTCTGATCTTTTGTTATTTTCTCCCATGGGCTGAACCTAACCGACAGCTAAAGGACCAATTTGCTTGGTTGAAACAACCAAGGGGATCAGCTTTTTAGGGTCCAGAATAATGTGGAAAAGATTAGAGTTGCATTTGTAGGAGCAGATACAGCACATCCATGACGGTCAATCCTTTTTGCCACTATACACTGTTGACATTAGACAGGAATAAAACTGTATCTCCAACACAGGAAACCTTCAAAGTTCCTTTAGCTTCCATAGCACCAATTGATTTGAACTGAGACATACTTCTACTTCAAATCTAAATTGAAATATGAACCACCAATCCTCTTCATTTGAAGTAGCAGTCAGAAAGAAAAGAAAAAGAACTGAAAGTATTGATGAAATGATTACATAAAATAAAACATCCACTTTAGTCTAAAATTTGTCATGTGACCAAATTTAATACTCATGACTTTTGAACCACTAATTTTGTATTCCTTTTACTTTCTTCCAGTGTTTTTGCTGGGCCGCGTTTTCACACAGTTGGGTGATTCAAAACTTCATTACCATAGGAATCAAATCTATAATGGTTCTATTTTATTAGTTTGCCTCAGTTTCTCATTGCTCTCTACTCAGCATGGCACTAGAAGGAGGGTTCAGACGTCATCTTCCATGCCTTACTTTGTATGCAGAAACCGAATTTCCTTGTGTTAATTAGGATCAAGTGTTCAACTCAGT
>NW_006431202.1:19325-48610 GCF_000325575.1 Pteropus alecto
TTGCTCCCCAAATGATTGTAGACTTGCTCTATGAGAAAAAGACTATTTCCTTCCATGCTTGTATGACTCAAGTCTTCATAGGTCATTTCTTTGCTGGTGCTGAAGTCATTCTTCTGGTGGTGATGGCTTATGACCGGTATGTAGCCATCTGTAAACCTCTTCATTATTTGATCATCATGAATCGGCGGGTTTGTGTTCTCATGCTGCTCGTGGCCTGGACTGGAGGTTTTCTGCATTCACTGACTCAATTTCTCTTTATTTATCAGCTCCCTTTCTGTGGCCCCGATGTCACTGACAACTTCGCATGTGACACATACCCGTTATTGAAACTTGCTTGCACCAACACCTACCTCATTAGACTTTCTATGGTAGCTAATGGAGGGGCAGTTTGCACTGTCGTCTTCTTCATTCTCCTAGTTTCCTATGGGGTCATATTATGCTCCCTTAAGACTCATGATTTGGAAGGGAAATACAAAGCCTTCTACACATGTGCTGTGGTCATTTTATTCTTTGTTCCTTGTATCTTCCTGTATGCAAGGCCTAATTTCACCTTTCCCTCAGATAAATTCGTGACTGTAGTTTTAACTTTCATTATTCCTATGTTGAACCCCTTAATCTACACCCTGAGAAATGCAGAAATGAAAAATGCCATGAGGAGGCTTTGCAGTAAATATGTGGTCTCAGCTGGAAGAGGGCTGCATCCCTTGTGACAAACATGATATTTATTTTTTTCAGTGAATCAAGGAGCAATTTCACTATCAGTGATTACATTTAAAAATCATTTCCTTTGAGTTATTTAGCCTCATTACTCTGAAGTGGCCATATGTATTAATCTTTATCTAAATGGAATATGTTAGAGCTCTTTGAGAAAAAGAGAAACGCATAGATTTAATCTCTTATATAGATAATCATACTGTGTTAAGATTCTTCAGTGGACTTTTTTTCTTTTTTTTGATTTTATTTCAGGTTCCTGTTAGGGGAGTATGGTACCTCCCTGTTGCAGAGAAATGTGACCTCTTAAAACTTCATCCCTTAAATCCAAGAGTTTAATATTTTAAAATTAACAATCCAGATTATTAAAAAAATTGCTAATCTAACAGTAAAAACAAAATCTTTGTTAAATAAATTAATGTAAAAAAATCACAGCATGTGTTGTAACTGAGGATGAATCTATGAGAAATGAATTACTAACTTCTTACTGTGATGGTACCCTATAGGCAATTTTGTATATTCTGATCAAGTTTTGGACTGAAAATTTAAATAGTTCAACGCATTTGGTACATCTAAATCCAATGGTCTCTTTCAGTGGTTGAAATACATATTTAAGTCACTCATATCAGTAGAGCCCCAGAGTCTGCCTACATTAAATTAACTCTTGAGTTATGCTTTTTATACATGCAATAAATGTTAAATGTTTTGGGAACAGATCATTTTGTTTTACTTGACAAATGCCTTTCTGATTCTCTGTGAACTATGATTCTTGACATAAGTGATAATTTAAGGTAACTTCTGTGTTTACAATTGCTCTGTAGAAGTTCTGGGGATCAAATACTGTATTACAAAGATCATTTTTTTAAGGCTCTGGCATTACATGTTTCCTTGTTGAGAGGTCAGCCTACAACATAGATACTATAGTATCAACTTGGTATTTTTTTGCCTTCATACATTTTTCAATTTATAATTGGATTTACTTAGTGTATTTAACAACATTAATGACTTTATTTATTTAATGCATATTGAATGAATGCCAGGCACAAAGTTTTATTTATTCTTCAGTGGATGAAATAAAAACACTGCAGTGTTTCAGATACTATTATAGTATACAAAAATCGCCCCTCAATTTAAAAGACCAACAATCACTTTATTATTTCAGGTGGTTTCAGTGGACCAGGAATTTGAGCACTTCTGCTGAGTATTTCTGGTTCAGCATCTCTCATGAGCCTGTGGTCAGAAAGTGGCTGAGGCTGAAGTCATCTAAAAAGTTTCTTCACTCACATATCTGGTACGTAGGCTTGCAAGTCTTGAACAGTGGGAACGGGACTAGCTGGCACTCCTTGAGATGATAAAGGTGGGAACGGGACTAGCTGGCACTCCCTAATGCAATAGAACTAGTGTTCTTATAGGGATACCAGAGCTCTCTATGTGTGCACAGAGGAAAGGTCATGTGAGGACAGAGTGAAAAGGCAGAGTTTGCAAGCCAGGTAGAGAGGCCTCACCATGCTCATTTATTGTCATTTTGATCTTGAACTTCTAGGATCCAGAACTGTGAGAAAATAAATGTATGTTTTTTGAGCCACCCAGTCTGTGGTATTTTGTAATGGCAGCCCAAGCAAACTAGTAGTATGATATGATGATGATTGATGATGATGATGATGATAAAAATTATTGAATCTGAATTGAATCACCAGATTTCAGATCAGGAAAATCACGGCTCCTCATCCAGTCACCACATGTGAATAGATTCCACATCCAGAGTTTTAGAATGAAGGATTTGTCAGGTATCCTTGAATGAGAACTCTGTGATGTTACGACAAAAACGTTGGTGTCAATCTTCATTCGAACCCTTCTCTGAGGGCTCTGAGACTGTTTACCAGGGGAACTGTGCTCTGGGCATAGAGAAACTCTTTAATCTTTCTGGAGATTGCTGGAAATACATTCTAAGCTAACAATCATTCCCAGGTGGCAAAATGTCACTTTGGTCCACTGGTCAGAAAGCAGACTGAAGGTGAACAACTATTGGCCCAAAGCTGTCAAAGGGGGCCAATTTTGTTTGTTACTGTATAGTGAGAGTAAATGTATTCTATAGGAAGCAGCCATTTCCATAGTGGGTCTCTGATCACGGGAGTAATGTCACCATGGTAGGAAGGACTGAGTAGATGTAATTTCTTTTAATCTTCCTTTCTAAAACAGTAAGCAAAAGGGGCACCATCTCCTTGGTCTACCAAAGAGATTGGAGAGATGCAAAGAGAGTATCTTATCACATTTCTATTTAATTTACTTGTTTGGCTTGGGAATAAAATGAAAGACAGGCTAAATCTGTTTGGAAAATGGGATCTTAAAAAATTCCTGTATCACTAATCTTTTCATTTAGTGATGCCTTCGTATATGAAAATTCTATAGGACAAAGTCAAAGGATACCTTTAATTATAATCTCTCAACATCTTTATTTCCTAAGGCAGGTCTCACTTGGAAAACAACGAGGTTCATTGAAATAATCATATAGATTAATTAGACAAATAAAACAATGTCTTTTGTTCAAATTACTTGGTAACAAGGGAGATTATCAGCTATTCCATGTAACAGAAAGATAAAATGATTGGGACACGGAAACTGAAATTTTTATCCTAAATCCGTCACCATCTGAATGTGTAATTTTAGAAATGTTTACTTCTCTGGGTCTCAGTTTCTTCTAATGCAAAACAAAAGGAGTGTATCAGATACTCTCCAATGATCCCTTCAATACTCAATGCCTCAGATTTTATCGTTTACTATTTAAGATAAAATTCTGGTCTTCATGTACTTGCATTACCAGAAAACTCTCATTATAATATAATCTGAAATACAGCATTATTATTCTGCATAAAGTGAACAAGGTCCAATACTTACCAGAGACTTGTGACTTTTGGAGAGCTCTTAAATTAGGCAAAGACACTGTGGAACTGAAAGAGCAGAAACCGGCTTTTAGCTACATCATGTACTAGTTACACCAACCTGGGCAAATGAAATAAGCCATTGTAAGCCTCGAGCTTTCTATTAATTGAGAATAATGTACTCATCTCATGGGATTAATTTGAGATTAAATATTAAGGTGGATTACAAATAATAAGCATTCAATTTATGATACAATATGGTTACTAGTGAATTTTGGGCCGATTAGAAATGGATAAGGATACTAATGTTACTGATTTAGCAAAGTAAATAAAAGTGGATTTGTAATTCTAAATTCTCTTGAAAGAGGAAATGTGAAATTATTAGAGATAGAAGTTGGCATATTTCAAATCCCCAAGTGTTTTTGAATCTACTAACTATGCCTCTATAAGTCCATAAATTGGGATGAGAAAGTCTTCTTAAGGCCTTTGTTGAAAGATGGATGTTAAAGAAGGATCATGGTTACTACCTTGGTAAGTTTTAATGTGGGAAGTAATGTTGGGCCAAGGTCAAGATCAATACTTGAGGCCAGGCAAATGAATTGTATCTACTGGGCTGCTCCTCACTAATTGTATGTCCTGAGTACAAGACTTATCCTATCCATGTCTAATTTTCCTATCTGTAAAATAGAAGAAAATTTCAACCACATATAACTCTTTTAAAAAGTAAAAAATGAGATAATTTATGCAAGATGCTTTGCATAGCACCTAGCCTATACCAGTCAATGACATTTTTTAACCCTTACCTATAATAATAATGGCTAGCCTTTATACAGAATTTTATAATTTAGCAAATTATTTACATCTCTTAAGAGGAAAGTAGGCTTAATTTCTTAGTCCTATGTCTTCTCAGAATTTGTAGTATTTCTGAAAGCACAAAAATGGAAATCGAGATGAGAAGGTTAATGGAACATTCAGAAAAATATTTAAAAAATTTTAAAATGTGTCTTTTCTAAATTTAGAATACTATATAGTCATAGGAAAAACAAAATACGGACAAGTGAAAAGAAAAATAGTTTAGTTTCAGCATTGTGATAAACCTATGAATTAATAATGGTTTTCTTTATTTACTTTCTGTATATTTTCCTGCATAATTTTACATAATTGTGCCTGTAATGTTCAAAGATATAGAACATTTCACAATGTAACAAATGGACGTAATTACATCATGACGGATTCCGGATAAATGTTTCTTTAATTCTTGAGTCAAAAAGAAATGCCTCATTTAACTGCACTGAAAAGACTTATAGCATTTGTACTAGCTGATTGTTTAGTAGACTCATGTGTAGTTTGGTACTTAATGAAAAAGAGCATTGCTGGGAGAGGTGTTCTTTGTTGATCCATGTATGTTTTGGAGTGAGAGAGGTTATTTATTAGAATGTCATGGTTATTGGTGGAAAATGTGGCTTCTGGCATCACATTTGAGAGCAGCTGAACCTAAGAAATTCTTTCTCCAAGAGTTGAGAAGTCCTACTCAACAAAATATAGAAAATAATTGAAACCTCAGCTTCCAAATAGCAATCTTATGTTTCCAGAAGCGATGGGACACTCAGGTGGTTCTTTCAAGATTAGGCATTTAGAAAACCACCAATCCTCTTCATGTGAAGTAGCATGGGGGAAAGAAAAGCATGGAAGAGCTAAAGAAGTGATCCACTTCAGTCTAAGCTAAGTGCGTGTGTGTGTGTGTGTGTGTGTGTGTGTGTGTGTGTGTGTGTGTGTATACACACACACATATATACATATATATATATATAGTATATAGGTACCTGCTATCGTATTTACTCTTTTTTACGTTTGCTCAAATATTTATCTTATTTTATTTATGCTATAATTATGGGTGTTTTTCCATAACTTATGTTTTAATATTCTTTTATTTCTGAGGTTGATAATTTGGATTTTTTTTTCTTCTGTAATACTCTTGCTAGAGGTTTATCAGTTTTATTATAGAAGTACCAACTTTTGACTGTTTTGATTTTCTTTATATCTCTATCTTATTGATATTTTTATCTTATTTTTATTATGCCCTTCCATAAAATTTTTCTATGTAAACTATTTCTGTTTCATTAGGGAGCTTAGTTATGCCACTCCATCTTTTTGGGAGTGACCTTCTGATATTACCTATGACACAAAGTGCACTTGTGTCAAATTGTGTCTCTATGAACATCCACTTACTTCTGGTAGTTGTCTTTCAAATGAGCTACATTGAATCAAAATCCCGGTGTTCATGACAGAGTGGTGAGATTAGGCTTCTCCCAAAGTCTCTAGGCTGCAACCATTCATGTAGCAGATACTTCTGAGAACATCTGAGTGCCAGGATTACGGGGTTCCACTGGTAACTTTGCATGAGAAATCCCCTAGCGTCAGTGTCATGTCTTTCTTGTTACTGGGATGGGATAGGGATAGTAATGAATTTGGTAGGATTTTTTGCATATCTCTAAAGGTCATGGATCATTTTTCCCCCAGAAATTTGTCTAATAGGTCTTGGCTTTGTATTTTGGCTGGATTGATCAGTCAAACTGGACTATTGAGATTTTCCAGAGCTCACATACCCTCTCAAGCTTATTCTTTTAAAAAAGATTCTATTATAATGTTTTCAGTATAATAAATTAACTTATTTTGAGTGTGTTCAATCTAAACTTTTTTTCGGAAAATTATGCAATTGATGTGGTTTGTCAAGAATTACTGGGATTATTGCACATTTTGAGACAACATTCATATGAACTATTATTTTCAGTGTATCATTCTTATTGGAGTATGTAAATTCAGCTTCTGGTTGTTGTAAACATCTATTGATCTAGCAAATACTTTTACTTCATTTACATAAGCAGAAAGCATTAGTAGGTCTTCGAATTCATCTGGAAAGGACATAGAGGATTAAACCTATACATATATTAGTTCTCCAGTTCTGAGTCATAATTGAGTCCAAAGTAACCTTGATTATGTCAGATAGTTCTAAATTAAGGGTGACCTCTCTCTCTTCTGCCACTTACCACTGAAAGAACAATGCTTAATTGTATTCTTTTAACTTCAGGAGCAATACATGTAACATTCCCGGTTGGTAAATTTAATCAATTCCCTAGGTAGCTGAAATCCACCGACTTTTGTTGGGCTCAGCATATAATTAAAATCTTCAGCCTGTTCAGAGACATATTTAATGCCTTTTTACTTATGGCCCTTACCTAGTACACAATATTAAATTAAATATATATGAAGGGACAATGCTCAATGGAGCCCATAGTAAGACACATTAAGGAAATAACAGTGGAAGCCCTCAGAGACTTGTCGTAGGGGCAGGCTCTTGGAAGATAATTCTTTTCTTGCAGAAATGGTTGCTCACTTGATACTGGACTGAAAATAAAGAATTGCATTATTTGACTGAAAATCATTATGGTTTCAACTGACATAGATTCAGGCCTTCAAACCATACAACTGTGATTACTGGTCTTTTCAAGAATTGAAACATCAACTTCAGTAACTTCCTCAGGACCAAGTCTCCACTTCTGAGCCTCAGGGCCTCTAGAGCAGAGATAACAGCTGGAGAAGGACCTCCTTTTATAGGAGTATGTTAGAGTCAGGGATCCTGAGACTGTGTCTCCCTTCATTTGGTTTAAATATTATTTGCTTTACCTAAAGATTCCCTAATTTGAAGCTCATAAATTTGCATCCACATTATTAATTTTCTTTTCAAATTTGAGGCTTTTCATACATTTCGCTGTCTGCTAATCTTTCTTGGCCAGACCCCATTTTTTTTCCTAAGGATTGTTCTAAGGCAGAAAACTGCAGAAGAGTTTCCTTTATTTGAATTTGTTCCAAATATTTAAAGAAACGAATCTATAATCACCCTACATTCTCTGTCCTTGTTTCCCCCCCAGCTTTACTTATTTAGTTGCTCATATTTACATTGTAGAATTCAATAAGTTTTTTTCAATTGTAATTGGCATACAATAATACATTAGTTTCGGTTGTACATCGTAGTGATTAGAGCTCGTGATCACCCCACCAAATCTCGAACCCCTCTTCCCTTTGCATATATATAACTACATTGTTGACTATTTTCCTTATGCTATACTTTATACCTCCATGACTATTTTAACTATCCATCGTATTTCTTAATCCCTTTGCCCTTTTTCACCATCCTCCCTCAAACCTCCTACTGTCTAGTAGCCCTCAAAATATTCTCTGTATCTATGAGTTTGTTTCCATTTTTGTTGTTATTATCATTTGTTTTGTTCTTTAGATTATGCATGTACCTGAAATCACATGGTATTTGCCTTCCTCTGTCTGACTTACTTCATTCAGCGCAATACCCTCTAGATCCATCAAGGCAATATCTTTTTCCATCCCCTTCCTTTTACTCTATGTGTGCCTTTTAATCCGAAGTGAGTCTCTTGTAGGCAGAATATGTAGGGGTCTTGTTTTCTTATCCATTCAGCCACCCTATCCTTCGGCTGGAGCACTTAATTCTTTTTCATCTGAGGTACTCTTAGATAGATAGGCAGCTAGTATTATTTTTTATTCATGATTTGATATGTGTTTTTTTCTTCGTAAAGAAGTCCCTCCAATATTTTCTGTAATAGTAGTTTGGTGTTGATGAATTTCCTTTAAAAAGTAATGGTTTAAAAAGGCAGAGGCTGTGTCTGCACATATAAATGGAATAATGATTTTTCTGATGAACATACCTGAGAGATTACTGAAAACTTAAATTTCTGCCCAGGCAGGAGTCTCTGTTAACTGATATCTGGTCCTCTAGATCTGGCATCCCCAACCCCTGGGCCCAGGAGTGGTACAGTTCTGTGGCCTTTTAGGAAACTGGCCACACAGCAGGAGGTGAGTGGCAGGTGAGCTAGAGAAGCTTCATCTGTACTTACAGCCACTGCCCAGTGCTAGCGTCACCGCCTCAGCTCCACTTTAGATCATCAGGCATTAGATTCTTGTAGGAGCACCAGTCTCTGGTGCAAAAAAGGTTGGGGACCGCTGCTTTAGATTTTTTCTTATTATTCTTCCCTTTGCATCAATATCTCTCATTGTTGATAGAAAGTGGAAGGTCCAAATTTTCTAGGATGAGTTAGAAATAGGTAGAGACATATTTTTAATTAGGAAAGAAGTGTTCTTAGGGATGAGTTGTTTGAATGACTGAAAGGCTAACAAGTTCTACTACTACCCGTGAGAACGCTGTCATTGGCTATTTCAGGAAGATAAATCCCAGCATTTATCTCATTAGGTACAGAGAGACATTACTGGTCAGAGATGTGAGTGCTATCCTAAATCCTCAAAGTAAAGTACTTTTTTGTTGCCTCACATAATTGACTGAGAAGAGGTACATTCAAATAATTAATTTCAGTTTTGAGTCCAATTTTTATGTAGTCATGTGAATATGGCAGCTTTGTTTCTCTCTGAAAAAATTTTCCCAGCAGGTGAGACTATTCTACTATTTTTGATCAGTAAATATATATTATATATATTTTTATTTAAGGGTCTTTATATTGTAGACATCCACATTGAATACTGCTACACTTATCTGAAAGATTGAGGTGATGGGGTGTCTACGTGGAAATATGGATAGTGTGGATGTGAAATTATCTGTAGATCTACTAATCAACTAGTCATTATTGTGTGTCCTGTGGTCACACACAGATACGTGATGTATCTACAGTTACTGTCAGTGAAAGAAGCACTGATTGTAAAGAGAAAGGCAAAGACCTGAGGTGAGTTCTTAAAACGACCAACAAAAGATGCTCTTTGAAAATTCATACAATATATTTAAATATAACTAATATCTTAATTATTTATTTTAATTGAAGGAGGTCTGAAATAAAATTAAACTGGTATAACACAGAAGGTAACCAGAATATACAAAATGTATTTCATTTTAATATTACAGTTTGATATATTTATTGTCCATTTTGCTAAATAACAAAAAAACATATAGTGCAACACAAATGAACAAATGGATTTATAATTGTGGTTCTTGGGCTATTATATTTTACATAATATGTTAATATTTGTAATTGCCTTAAAATTTTATACCAGAAACTTAAAATTGTACACACTGAAGTTTGTTAGAATATAAAGTAATAAATGCCAGCTGTAATTTGGAAGTTCTGATATGGGATTTTGGATTCTGATATGGAAATTTTATTATGGGATTTTCAGATTCTCATATGCGTGAACCTTTTAAAATAATCACAGCAACACATATTTCTACATAGTCATAAAGAAATCTGTGCTCGGGGAACTACCTCGCTAACTCTCACTTATCGAGAGTCATAAAACTACAATATCAAGTACTATGGAGATATTTTGTTACTATAAAATTTTATCTTTTAAAAAAGCTATATATTTAAGAAGCTATATTAAATGATGTTTTTTAAACAAAGAAGTGTTAACTTAGTGGTTTAAATTGAAAGACCAGTAACACCATCTTTCAGTTTTTATAGAATAGAATCATTGATGACTTAAATGACAACATAGTTTACTCACCTAATTTTTACATCTAAATAATTTAACTGGCTAATAGAAGATTTATCCTGGTGCAAACCAACAGTGATGATTAATAAGAGTAAGGGCACTGGCAGATCCTACAGAAAGTAAAAAGTGGGAAAGAAACAATTGGATGTAGATTACCTTATGTCTTCTGTTCTTCGGTAGATGTGACTTTATCAGTCTGTAGCATCAGCGATGATAGAATGCCTGAATAAACTGGAGTAGCGATGTGAGTGAGGCGTGTAGAGTGTTCATCACAGCTGGCTCCTACGAGAAAGCTCAGCTTTTTCTGCATAGTCCTCCCTCCCTCTCCCTGCCAAATCTGTGTGGTTGGATTCAGCTTCTCCATTTGAGGTTTAGTAATCCTATAATTTCCTCAGCAGTGAATAAGCAAAGAGTTTGGGTTTGCATCTCTAGTTGTGCAACTTTTTTCGTTTGTTTAAGTTTGTCCTTTTCATTGTATGTGGGAAATCTGAGGAATCGAATCTTTTCTTTTTGCATTTTCTTTTCTTTATTAAAATGTGTTACGTGTATTTTTGTTATTTCTTCTCAAGAGGCCTCCTGAATAACTTCTGGAAGACATAGGGGATTGGGCCTTCAGCGCTTCCTCATTCAAGAAAGTCTTTTTGAAGACTTTTAAGGAATACTAATATCACTTACTTATCACATTAATATTCTTATTACTTGTGGATATTGATCTCTTAAATATAATTTCTCCTTCCTCATTTGACCCTTCATTCCTTTCATTTCCCACTATTTAGGTCTTCCTGAGGTGCATGGATCATATTTTTTTCCCTATTATTCTGCTTGCTTCTAGTCAAAATACATTCCATCACAGGCAAATGCTATACCTCATACATCCTAAAATGGGTCATCCCTAAGACATCCAATCTTACCCCATGCCCACAGAGGGATTTGCAAATTATAGTTATAACATTCTTTTGATCGTGGACTATGTTTATATTCCTTATGAAATTGACAAAGATCCAGATGATTTCTTCTGATGCAGTGTTCATAGTGAAGCATTCAAGAATATTGATCACAGCTGTCATTTAGTGAAACTTTATGGGTGCCAGGTGGTCTTCAGGTATTTGACTCATAATAAAATAACTGCCAAAGAGGTAGGCACTATCAGTACCTCATTATAAATATGATGAAACTGAGGAACAGAGAGGTTTATAACGTTGCTCATGTTCACCTAGACAGGAAGTGGCAAAGCTGGGGTTTCAACACAGGAAATGCAGCTTCAGAGTCCATGTTATTCATCATTGTGCTGCACTCTCCTCTGGAGGATGTTTTGGGTGTTAAATAGTTAGATGCTGAATGAGTATCTTGTAGTTATTATTCAATCTTTGTAATTGTAAAATCCCATTTATCACTGGCTAACATCGTTCAAGTCAAAATGATAGGCCTAAAGATTTTTCTTTAATTATAAAGATATGAAAAATGTCAGCAGAATAGAATAATAAGTTGGTGCTGCACAAAAAGTTTTATAGATACTTAGACTGCAAAGATTTCTGAGGTTTTCCAGTTCAAGTCCATTATTTTCCAATGAGACAGACATGCAATTACATTTTAAATGGCTCAAACCGATGCCTTCTCACACTTTGCTCAGACATCCCCTTGAGTATGCTGCCTTTTGGAATCTAGACCCTGAAAATCTGTTTTAGATCTCTCTCAAACCTAAGAAGCATTAAAAATAAAATCATGTCCCCTTTTCCTTATCTCCCTTTTCAGTATCTGTGTTCTCCTCCCTCATTACCTAGGTTACCGCAAGTTTTGAATAAAAGGATACTAGCTTCTAATATAATTCAGTTAGTTTAAGAATACATTCTGAATACCTAATAGTGTATGCGTGTTAAGGGTTGTGGGCTAGGCAGAGATTAAGCGGACAAAACTAAAATTCCTTAAATAGGTGACAGTCAAAGAAAAAACATCTGGCAGTCACAGAATCAGATCAAATCACTGGCAGAACGATGTGCTAAATAATTTTGTAGTTATTTGATACAGTTCAAAGTATGGTCTCTTGAAATTTAATGAGATATCCATGAAGACTGAACATCCTGAGTCATGGAGGACTGAACCTCTAATTGTGGATCACCACAGTATTAAGTGAGTTATTTCAGTAGAGCCTTTATTTTTGATGGGACTTAGATCATATGGTAAAGGTACTTATCACAAATGCTACCAACTCAGATGGCTTACTCTATGCCAGTGTATTTACAGTTGTTTTGCCACCAGCAGAGATGAGTTTCTGAAGGGCTGGAACCCTGTTCCAGTTTATCACTGCTGACTTCTGTGCCACAGACTGACATGATTTAAAGAAGACTATAAGAAACGTGTGACTGATGTCGGGCTTTTGATTCCTCTTCTCTGTGGACGATCCACGAAGACTTAAAGATAGAACCTGTTACTTGTAGCACCAGCAAAATTATCTGAAGAGAAATTGTCAAGAGAAGGTATAATGGGCTCTTTGGATTCATAGATATTTACTAAAAGTTTATTGTGTGTAAACCACTGTAGCAGATATAATCAGAAGTTGTATCCAGAGCATAATGGATGTATTCATAGTCATATTCATGATTTTATTACAGGTCTCGTCTCCTGACCTCTCATCCATGAACCAGCCCTTATAGAAGAGTCAATGGGACAGTCTAACAATGTGACAGAATTTATCCTCCTGGGCCTCACTCAGGATCCTGAGGGGCAAAAAGTATTATTTGTCATATTTTTACTCATCTACATTGTGACAGTGCTGGGCAACCTGTTCATTGCAGTGACTGTTTTTGCCAGCCCTTTCCTGGACTCCCCCATGTACCTCTTCCTTGCCTCTCTGTCACTCATGGATGTGGTTTATTCTACTACCATTTCACTGAAATTGATCATAGACCTATTGCTTGCTAAAAAGACAATTTCCTTCTCAGCTTGTATGGGACAGCTGTTTCTGGACCACTTTTTTGGATGTGCTGAGCTCTTCCTACTGATGGTGATGGCCTATGATCGATATGTGGCTATCTGCAAGCCACTGTACTCCCTAACGGTCATGAATAGACAGGTGTGCTTCCTGTTTCTGGTGGTGTCCTGGGTTGGAGGTTTGGTGCACTCTGTGGTTCAAATTTTCATTGTGTACAGCCTTCCCATCTGTGGTCCTAAAGTTATTGACCACTTCGCCTGTGACATGTACCCATTATTGGAACTCACCTGCACTGACACCTATTTTGTAGGATTCACGGTGGTTGTTAATAGTGGTTTAATCTGTATGGTGGTGTAATCTTTGTCCTTCTACTGATCTCTTATGGAGTCATCCTAAATTCCCTTAAAAGTCACAGTCAGGAAGGGAGGCGCAAAGCTCTGTCTACCTGCTGTTCTCACGTCACAGTGGTTTTCCTGTTTTTTTGTTCCTTGTATTTTCATGTATGTTAGACCCATTTCCAACTTCCCCACTGATAAATTTATAACTGTGTTTTATATGGTTATCACTCCCATGTTGAATCTTTTAATATACACCCTGAGAAATTTGGAGACGGAAAATGCTATGAAAAATCTTTTCTGTAGTAAGTTGACTGTAGCTATATTAAAAAATGTGTCAATCATACTAAAAACATTTGTTTCTAATGATGAAGCAACAGGCAGTGAATTCTAACAATGGATGATTTTTAATTCAATGAATGAATTCTCTAGGGTTTCTTTTATTTATCCAAAGGCATCAAAATGTGGAATCAATTGTCTTTTCAGATTAGAATCAACCTAATTGAAATTTTTGAGGATAAATGAAAGGTAAAAATATTTGTCGTATTGCAATAAAAAATAAACTAAGTTCACCTTGTAACATTTTTTCTTAGTTTATATGAAAAATGAGATGTTAGAAGGAAGATTTTTTTTCTTTTTCATAGTGATAACCAATGTACCTTTGAGAATTCACTTTTACTCAAATTATTGAGAAAGCAATGTGTTTAATATTTAGAGAGGTAATTTCTGGAGCTAAAAGAATGCTCTAAATATTTTAATGTTCATTATTGTCTCTACAAGCAGCTTTCTGTAGCTGCATCATGCATTTTGTCTGTAAGATTACTTCTGTTTCTCAGGTCAGTGACCATGAATTTGCAGGCCAGGATATTTAAATGGGAGATGATATTGTATTTGGTTACAGACACAACATGTGAGCAGTTTTGTTAGGTGGGATGTTGAATATATTCACAAGTTGGGGTAAACCTGTATGGACTGTTTGATAATGAAAACAGATTTTAATTCTTAATGAAAGGATAGAAAATGATCCTAATTCAAGTCATAAGCACATTTTCATGATTTAGCTCAGTAGTTTTTATGTGTACTTTTGCCATTCCTTACAGAATAGATGAGACTTCTTATTTTGTCTTCATGATACAGAAAATATGGGTAAAAAAATGTGTTATTTTGCACAGAAAGGTGTTCCCTAAAAGTTGAATTCAGCTTAAATATTTTTGATTATAGACTGTTTAAAACTGATTTGTTTTAGTACAAACAAAATTTTGTTTTGCAATTTTATATAAAAAACAAAACAAAACAGAATTTCTCAGTCTGTAGCCCATCCTGGAACATCACAAACTAGGAAGAAGATTGGATTGCTGTCCTTGTAATATGGAACATCATCTATGCTTTGTAAGACTTTTCTAACTAAAAAAGATTTTGAAATTCTTTTATTTTAAGATTTTATTATGTATTTTTTCATGGGTACCAATAATATATGCGATTTATTTCTAAATTTTGTAGTCTCCTACCTAACTTATGATCAGTATCACTGAAAGTACCTGTGTATGCTATACTTCCCTGATCTCGATGCTCTACCTCTTCCTAGAGGTCATCTCAGTGCTGAGTGCATTGTCAATAATAGTTCAAAATAGTATCCATTCAGTCAGTGATCATTTGGGTTGCTTCCAGTTTTAATATGCACAGAGTGTTACTGCAGATGTCCTGAAAGAAACTCTTGTGTACAGCTGTTTTGACATTCACTTTTACAGATGGTTACAATTTTCTCAATTTGTATTTTCGGTTTCACGTCCATGAGTCGTGTGTAACAGCTCTATCATTCTACATCCTTCCAATTACTTGATATCATCAGATGTTTGATATTTTTGTAAACATAATGAGTATAAGACTGTGACTTTATTGGAGCTTTATTTTGTAATTCTATTTACTATTGAAGTTGAGCACCTTTCCTTGGTTATTGGATATTTATTTTTTATCATTTTCTATGAAATGTGTATTCATGTCTTTTGTTTATTTTTTCCTACTGGGTTGGGATGTTTTTCTGTTGTTATTAATTTGTCAGAGATCTTTTGGAATCCGGTGTACCAATTCCTAATTTATTTATCTGTATGTCAGAGTTCTGTCTTTTACACTTCTATCATTTAATTTGGTGAATAGAAGCTTCTGAATGTAGTCAGATTCCTGTATTTATGAGTATGGTAGCATTAAATGTGTTATTTAACAAATCATTTTCTATAATGTAGTCAGTAGAATAGCATTCTATATTGTCTTTTAAAGATTTCAAATGTGATGTTTTTCAAGTTTCAAATATAATCCACTGCACATTGATTTTTGTGTACACTGTTAAGTAAATGTTATGTTTAATTTTTGTTCTACTGTAGATAACAAATTTTCTATGTACCATTTGTCAAATAGTCCATCCTTCATATATTGAGTTTTCATTTATGTCTGAGTTTAATTCGGATTTATCTGTTACAGTCAAATAACCAATTTTTCTAAAGTTGTGTTCATTTATATAACTTTACAATAATTTTTTACATATGATAGGACAAATCTTCCAACATCAGTTTTTTAAAAAAGTGATTTGGATACCTTGGGCCATTTTTCTTAATATACATGTAAATTCAGCGTTTTAGATTATTATATTAGAATTGTATTTACGCTATTGACAATTGAATCTTTTGAGCCCCGAATATAATACAACTCTGTATATACTTAGTTACTTAATGCTCTTAAAGTTTTGTAAATTGTATAAAAAAATTTGTTCTTTACATCTTTTTACAAATTTCTTCATATATATGTAAATATATATTTTCCACAGGCTTAGAAAATAGATTTTGTATTTGTTTTTTTACAAAATAAAATTTATCTCACTTTAAATCAATAATTGACATTAATTTTGTTAAAAGTGAGGTATAGCCACTAGTACCTTACAACTTTTATGAATTGTTTTTTAATATACTTTCTCAAATTTAATTGGTATGTTCAAAATATTTTATTGACATAAAAAAGATTTGATATATTATAATGAAAAAATTTTTTTTAAGTAGTGTTTTTGTAGTGTTGAATGTTTATACTCTTTATGTCAATGTTTTCAATTACATTCTTTGGAGTTTCTGCATTTTTAACTCAAGATTACATAAAAATTTATAAATGTTTCTTCTGGTTCCCTTATTTTTCACATTTAAAGCCTTGAGTAGACATATATGGCTGTATGTGGTGGGAAGATTTAGAGACTGGGAAAATGTTCTGTTGTGCATGTCTGCATATGTGTAAAAAATTTAAATGCCTTTTTCGTGTGGCTCTGTTGCCTTAAGACCAAGCTTTTGACATATTTTTGAAAAATTGAACCTACTTCCCTAATCTGATATATCATATTTATAATGTTTAAAGTCCTGATCCCCCTGTATCAATTTGTAGACTATTTCTTTTGATTGGTTAATTATTTAGAAGCAAATACCTCATTACTTGAGGTCATTTAAATGGATCTTGATATATGATAAGTGGCCTACCACTCAATATTCTTATTTAAAACAACATTTTCTGTTTAAAAGAACAATGTTCTGTACAACTCTTCAAATAATTTCAGAGGTCTGAGTAATCTGTGAAGATTTTTACTTACAATATATTAAATGTCAGATTAATTTGGAGAACATTTGATATCTTGATCACATTAAATAATTCTATCTGGGAAGTAGAAAAATATCTATTTCTTCAAGTCTTTAAGATTCTACAGCAATGCTATGTTTTCTTTTTCTTATTTATTTAATTAAATTGATTTGAGTGACAGTTACTAAAATGATACAGGTTTCAAGTGTAGAATTCAATAACACATCGTATGTATGTTCTTATCACATAGGGTTTTCACTTTATTTTTGTTTATTTCTATATATTTTGTAATTTGTGTTACATTAAAGAAAGATATCATTTCCAGATTACGTTTTCTAAATAATTATGGCTAGTATTCAAGAAAGCTAGTAAGAAAAATTTATGTTTAATCAATTCAGTCACTTTACTGACCTCTCTTATTTAATATGATATATTTTCAGTGAATTTGTTTGGATTATTGCTGAGTAATATGATATCATATTACTCAGGTTCTTAACTTTTGTGTATATATACCAACTAGCATTTTGATATGTAAACTATTAGGCCCTATTACAAAGGGAAACTCACAGCTTACAATGTGGAAACATGAGTTCAGGGAAATTTAGTTATTTGTTAGATTCATCGTCCGGTACTTATATTGTGTTAGGTAGTGAATTTTAGTGTCTGTGGAAATAGAGTTCATGAATGATTTTAGATACCAGATCTACAGAATCATAGAGAAATGTCAACATCTATTTCTGTCTGTGAGTTAATTGCATGGAAGTTTACTCACCTTTAGGGTCTTGAAAATATTGTGAATGAATCTAAACTCATCGCATTATGCATCCCACTGACCTCTTAATTTTTAAAAAGAAGCTCTCTCAAATTAGTTTCATAATAAATTTCAAAGGATAATGAGGCATGGAGAAAGACAGCCATGGGAATTTCCATGTAGTAATGCAAATGGTAAAGAGAGTACAGCTTCCATAATTGTATAAGATAATGACCCAGTCAGTCCATTCATCCCTCAGGAAATGCTCCTGTGGATCATTAGAAAAGAGAGTGGACTTTGGGGAAACGTAGGAAAAACTTATTGCAGAGATGTGGCACTAAAGTTACTTGTGGAATAAATAATGGTATATAATATCTTCAATTTATTTCGTGCTTATTATTGTCAGGTAATTTTCAGACAGCTCTGTTTGCATGATCCTATTTAATCTCTAAAACCATCTTACGTGTTAGGTGCTCTTATAAGTCTCATTGTACAGATGATGTCACAGAGCTGATAAGTATAGATTCAGAGGCTCAAATTCCAAATAAGAATTTAGAATCTGAATTCTCATAAAGTAGACTGCAGGACACCAAGGACACCCCTGCAAAATTATGAAACAAAGAAACAAAAGTGACCAAGTCAATATAGGAGGTAGGCAACAAATGGTCTCTGATAGTTAGTTTTCTATATTTGTCCCCAAAGTCTGTTCAACCATAATCAGGTTTTAGATGTAGAATTTTTCTTGGAATATATGAAATATTTTCAAATTAATCTTAATTTTTTCATTTTAAAAAATGAAACAAGCTGATTATTTGTTTATTAAGAACTCAAAGTTCTTGCTGCATCATTTTTATGGTCACTGCTCATTGATTTTAAAAAAGCTATTATATGGAAACTAGTTTAACTATACAGACAAAAGGAAACATATCGAGGCATAGATTGTGATTATATGTTTGAAAAGCATCTGGACTGAAACTGAAACTGAAAATACCAACCATTTGAAATGTAATATTAATCAGAAAGACTGAGATGAATCTGATTTTCTGCGAGCATGGAAAGAGTTGGTCACGTGGAAACAGTTTGAAGTCCTGTGATGGTACTCTTGCTATCTTGCTCTCTGTGTCCACAGGGATGCAGCAGTGCAGGAAGGACAAGGGAGAAGGCGCCACAGCACAGAACACAGATTGAATGGCTCTCTTGTTGTGCAGGTAACTCAAGAAGTGCATGGATACATAAAATTCAGACTAGGCTTTACATTTATAAAGAGTACATGGGTGGATTGAAAATCACAGTCTTTTCAAAGTTGTCTGAAGCAATTCTCATAATTAAGTGTATCTTTTGTGATTATGAAAATATATGAGAATTAATTCAGTTCTGTAATACTCTTGGATATTTTCATATTATAAACGTCCAGAATAAACTTATGTTTTCTAATGTCAGTACTCCTGGAAACTATTTTCATGTGTATCTATTTAGACATTTTGATGTGCAGATATTTCTAAATCTCATGACACTTTCAATTAATATGTTCTCTTAGCATTGTTTGTTAATGTGTTAAAAATTAGAGGAGAATGTAGCATCTGTAAAACCTGACTGACTTTCAGAAATCCATGGTAATACTGTAGTAAGCAAACTGTAATTTCAATTTCTATTTACGGGTGAGTTTCCACATTTCATCACATGTTTATTAGCCATTTAGTTGTATTCTTTCTTTAGTTGATTGTTTATGTGATTTGCCCATCTTGCTATTGGTTCGTTTGACATTCATTTGTTCATTACTTAGATCTGTCTGTTTTAGATATTCACTGTGCGTATGTCCTCTATAATGAACATCTTTTTCCAAAACTACTTTTATTGATTGACTTTATGGTATCTATTCCTAAATCTTTAAAAAATGACACTGTATATTTGGTATTTCCATGATTCTTTAAGGAGATTCTCCCATCCCTATAATGTAGAAAGTCATTTCCTCTATTAACTAGAATGTAAACATAAAGTAAACCTTGCTTTAGCTTTTCAATAAACCTTAAATCAGTTTTTATCTTTGTATAAGGAGTTAGCTACATGTACAATTTAATTAGCTTCCAGGTGGACAGCTACTTGTGGCAACCCATTTATTTCATAATGTGTCCTTTTCTCACTTATGTCTCTAATGACAAGTCTCCCCACTAGTCCGTAGGAGTTTTAAGGTTAGGGACCATGTTTCAATCAGCCTTGTTGTCTTATAATCCCTGAAAGTTTTGCAGCCTAACAAATCATAATGCCTATTTGTTGAACGAATAAACAAATTATCTTAAGATCTCAGGAAGTCACTAGTAATGATCATATTTACAAGTAACTTGTCCTGAACTCTGAAATTAGATGTACTAAAAGACATATGGAACAAATGAACAATGTGACTGAATTTGTCCTTTTGGGGCTCACTCAGAGCCTTTGGGGTCAGAAAATAATACTTGTCTTGGTCTTGTTCATCTACATCGTGACGATGGTGGGCAACCTTCTCATCGTTGTGACCGTTGTGGTCAGCCCAATCCTCAATGCCCCTATGTACTTCTTTCTTGGTTACTTATCATTAATGGATGCTGTGTTTACTACGACGGTCATCCCAAATATGATGAGAGACATACTCTATGAGAAGAAAACCATTTCTTTCCAAGCTTGCATGAGCCAGCTTTTTCTAGGGCACTTTATTGGTAGTGCTGAGATTTTACTCCTAGTGATCATGGCCTACGACCGTTACATGGCCATCTGCAAACCTTTGCATTATTTGACAATCATGAATCAACGAGTGTGTATTGTGCTGCTGCTGTTGGCTTGTGTTGGAGGTTTTTTGCATGCTGTACTTCATCTTCTCTTTGTTTACAACCTTCCGTTCTGTGGCCCCAATGTCATTGATCACTTCATCTGTGACATGTACCCCTTATTGAAACTTGCCTGCACTGACACCTACATAATTGGCCTCAGCGTGGTTGCCAATGACGGGGCCATCTGCGTGGTCATCTTTGTGCTGTTAATCATCTCCTATGGGGTCATTCTGCACTCCCTGAAGAATCTCAGTCAGGAAGGGAGGCACAAAGCCTTATCCACCTGTGGCTCTCATATCACCGTGGTAGTCCTTTTCTTTGTCCCTTGTATTTTTATGTATGTGAGACCCGCTTATACCTTACCTATTGATAAATCTTTGACTGTATTTTACACCATTATCACCCCTATGTTGAACCCCTTAATCTATTCTCTGAGAAATGGAGAGATGAAAAGTGCCATGAGAAAACTGTGGACCAGAAAAAGAAAATGAGGCAGCAGAGAAATGTATCACCTATTTTCAATGAAGAATTGACTCTTTAGGGAAGCCACGTGTGATTATTTAACTGTAGTAAATTCCTCCTCAGGTTTTATAACTTGCGCACGATGAAAAACATTTATTATGAGACTACTTCTCTTGATCAAAATATAATTTTAGGATTTTCTTAATTTTCTAATTCAATATACATATTTTTTGTTTAAAAATATTTTTAAAATTTTCATAGCTTTCAGAAAAATATATGTTCAAGTTTTATATGTAAAAGGTCTCTATTGAGAATATAGATTTATGTTCTATGTGATGAGTTTACAGTAGTTAATACTGTTAATAGCTTTCAGTTAATGGAAAATTTTCTCATGTTTTTTTCTTAAATAATGTAATCTTTTTCAGACTTAATAGTGCTCATTACAGGTTTCAGAAAAGATAAAAAGAAATAAGACATAAAATCTTGGTTTACTTTTCTTCACACAAAGGTAGCCCATATTAATATTTGAAGTATATATCTTATTTTTGTATCTGCAAAATACTTTAAGTATATAATTTTTTTTCATGTTGCTTAGCATGCTAAGGTGGAAGAAGAACGATGCTTCAAGTTATAATATTAATCATGAGGTGGCTAGATATATAAAAATAATATGAACCGTTCAGATAAGGAGAAGAATAACTAAATATTATGTATTTTCCTGGTTGAGGAATCACATAATCTACTCATGTGTATATATTTGTTTGGTGTAATGTTTTCATGAAGATGATCTATTACTCTTTCCAGGTAGCTATGAATATCTGATAATTCTCTTGAGGATATTCTATCTCCATTTTGATTTATAACATTTCATAGGCTTTTTTGTGTTATACATATAAAATAGAGAAATACATAATCCAAGAGATTTGTAGGCAATGCAGAACCTGCAACAGATATTTTGGGTGATAACGTTGTTACAAAAGATGCTGACAATATTTTCAATTCTTCTTTTATTAATGAAATATAGATTGTTAGATAACAAAGAGGCCAAATATATCATTTTATTTGACAGAGACCTCATTCATAAAATTCTTTGTATGAATCAGGCTTTAAACCAAATATCATTTGCCTAGAAGATGGTCGGAAGCATGTGGTCAAAGAAACTCATGATTCTGCCTCTCTATTTAGTCTGAATTTATAAGGGGCTAAGGCCAAGGCACAGTGGGTGCTTTTCAAGGGTACATTACACTATATGAAAACTTTACATCCTACATTTTATTATGACATGGAGGTTTCTTCTATCTTCTTAGTATTTTCCCAAACATAACAGTATTCACCAAATAATATCAAACATTAAATTTTATCAAAATTTACGTAATGAAATTCTCCACATTTGCACATCGCTATACACGGAATGTTTGTGTCCCCCGATTCATAAATTAAATCCTTTCTAATGTGATGATGTTTGAAGGTGGGATCTTAGGGATGTGATTAGTTCATGAAGGTGAAGCCCTAATGAATGAGATTAGTGTCCTCATAAAAAAAAAGCCCTGGGTGCTCCCTTGCTCCTTCTGCCATGTTAGCACACAGCGAAATTGGGTGTCTATGAAGTTGGAAGCAGGCCCTCGTGAGACGCTGAATCTGCCAGCACCAGATCTTGGTCGTACCAGCTTGTAGAAATTTTGGAAATTAATGTTTGTTGGCTACCACCTAGTCTATGAATTGTGTTATCGTAGCCCAAATGGACAAAGACAGACATTTAGTTAATGTTCAACTTTGTATAGTTATTTCAAGAGATAAAATAAAATTCTTGTTTATATGTTTATGTTGAATAGTTTATAAGTCAGAGAAAGTTAATTAATTGTCTTTGTTCTCTCTGTCCCTTAACAATGTCTTGGAAATAGAATTCACTCCTTAAACTTTGACAATTACCTATATTATTGAATTCTTGATTGCAAATTTTTACTGATAAATTTTGATGACCCCTTTCACTATTAAATATATATATGCTAGAAATATTTATCTTGTATATTTGCTCAAATATTTACCTTATATTATTTATGCTATAATTATGAGTGTTTTATATAAATATGTTATATCTTAATATTCCTTTACATTTGGTTCTTCTTTCTATTTTATCACTCTTGTAAACTGGCGTTTCCTTCTTTCAATATTTTACATATTAAACTTTAATATCTTGGTTTTTAGAAATTATATTCAAGTAACTTTTTTGACCCATCTAGAATTTATTTTGTTGATGATGAAAAAATATCTAGGCTTATTTCTCCCTGACAGGTAAAATAATCTGATAACCTTTTTATTAATTTCAGTAATAATTTGAAAAATTGCTATTTGATACATCTGTCGAGTCTTATACTTCTAGAAGGCTCAATTTTGGGGCTGTTTCTTCTCCTCCTCCTGCTTTTTTTTCAGACAAAAGTTGATTGAACAGTTCTTCTGGCATGGACTGAGGTCATTCTTGAGTATTTAGCTAGTTGCTGGGATTTTAAGGAGGGTCCAAGATGACTTTGCTCATTTGAATGTTGCCTTGGCAGGGATGAGTAGAAGACCCAGGTCTTCTCGGTCCTTCTTCTTTTACATGTATATATGGGGCTATATAGACAAGTCTCTCCAGTGAGGTCATCAGACTTGTAAAATGAAAGCTTGGGCTCCCAGTGGAAGAAACAGAAGCCATCGGGACAGTTAAGATCTCATCCAGTCACGATAACAGCTTAAAGTCCAGGGTCCCAATCTGTAAAACCAGATTGCTTCTCTACATGAAGGAAAACAAGTAAGAAAATTAAAATGCACCCCACAACATGAAAGAAAATATTTGCCAATCATATATGTCATAAGGTGTTAATATCCAAAATATATGAAGAACTTCAATAACTCAATAGAAAAAAAATCTCTAAAATAACTCAATGAAAAAATAGGCAAAGGGCACAAATAGACATTTTTTCCAAAGAAGAAATGCAAATAGGCAAGAGGAACACAAGAAGGTGCTCAACATTGTTAATCATCAGAGAAATGCGAATCAAAACCACAGTGAGATATCACCTCACAGCTGTTAGGATGGCTGCTATCAAAAAGGGAAGAGATAACAAATGCTGGCGAGGATGTCCTGAAAAGGGGACGCTAGTAAGCTGTTGGTGGGAATATAAATTTGTTTATCCACTATGGAAGACAGTATGCAGGTCCCTCAGAAAATTCCAAATAGAACTACCATGTGATCCAGCTATCCCTCTTCTTTGTGTAGATTGAAGAATACGAAATCAGAAGACATATCTGCACTTTCATGTTCATTGCAGAAATTTTCACAATAGCCAATACATGGAAACTGCATAAGTGTTCATTGACAGATGAATGCATAAGAGGTTAGGCTGTGGTTTACATATGAACGATGGAATATTATTTAGCCATAAAATAATATTCAGCCAAAACAATAGGGGTAGGACTTGAGGGCATTATACTAAATGAAATGCAAGACAGAGAAAGATGAATATTGTATAATGTCACTTATGTGAGGAAGTAAAAACAAACAGACAAACTCATAGAAGCAGAGTGTAGAATGCTGGTTGCCAGAGACTAGAAGATGTGGGAAATGGAGCGATGTTGGTTTAAGGGTACAAACTTCCAGTTATAAGATGAATAAATTCTGTAGAGTCTAATGTACAGTGCAGTGAAAATAGTTAACTATATTGTATTATATAGTTGAAAGTTGCTAAGATAATGGATCTTAAATGTTCTTACCACACACAAAATTGTAATTATGTCATTGATGGATGTGTTAACGAACTTCATTGTAATCGTTTTTGCAATATATATGTATGCATACATATATATGTATATATATACATATCAAATCATCATACTGTATACATAACATTGTAAACCTCCACATTGTTAAATGTGTATTGTATCTCAATAAAACAGGTAAAAACATAAATAATTTGATTTTATGAAGTATAAAAAAGGTCTATGAATTAGAAACGTTGTTTCTTCTACATACTTTACATATAATTTTTTTTGGGAGGAGAGTCAAGATAACCAAATAATACTTTTATTCAAAAGGAAAGGGTATGGTGCTTCCTGTAGTATAATTCTCAACAACTTTGTAGGCTTTCTTGTCTTTTGAAAAATTTTTGTTATTTTGTAGCTTACTCCATTATACAAAGGCCACATCCAAGAATATCGTTGAGACTAGCTCTTCTCAGATTCTGGCTGAAAGTCTGTGTGCAGTGGGATAATACCTTTAAGCTTCTTAGAAAGGTTTCTCTGTCTATTTAAGAGTTTAGGAAACAGACATTATCTTACTGAAGTCTCAACAAGGTTCTTAAGTCTACAACTTTGAGATGGTATTTATTTCTATGACATTTCTTTGGCAGTCTTTTGTTCTTTGGAGAGACTCAGTTAAAATATTCACTTTTGGTAGAGGATATGATTCTTTATATAGAAACTCCTCAGAGTCCACCAAAAGAGTCCACTATTAGAAACAATAATACATCCAGTCAAATTGCAGGACTCAAAATTAAGGTATAAAACTCCATTGTATGACTACATACTAATGATGAAATTTCAAGAAATGAAAACAACAACAAAAAATAATATCTTTTGAATTTTGACCAAAAGAATAAAATACCTAGGCATGAACTTCACAAAGCATGTGAAGGACCTATACACTGAAAACTATAAGACATTATTTTAAAAGAAATTATAGATGGTGCAAAGAAATGGACAGATATTCAGTGTTTATGGATTGGAAGAATCTGCATAGTTAAAATGGACAGATTACCCAAAGCAATATACAGATTTAATCAATCCTTGGCAAAATCTCAATGACATTTTTTAAAATAAAAGAGCAATAAATTGTCAGATTTCTGTTACATCACAAAAGACTCTGAATAGACACAGAACTCTGAAAAAGAAAAGAGCAAGGCTGGAGGTCTCACTCTGCATGACTTCAAATTACACTACAAAGTGACAGTTATCAAATCAGTGTAGTATTGCAGGAAGAACAGAGAAACAGGCAAATGTGACAGAATTCAGAGCCCAGGAATTAACCCATACATATGTACAGCCAAATAATTTTCAACATAGGAGCCAAAACCATAAAATGGAAAAAAAAAGCTTCTTCAATAAATGCTGTTGGGTGAAAAGGAAAGCCATATGCAGGAGAACAAAACGAGACTGCTATCAGTCACCATACACCAAAATTAATGCACAATGAATCAAAGATCTAAATACAAGAGTGAAACAATAAATTGCATAGAAGGAAACATAGGTGTTAAACTCATGGACATTGGATTTAGAGAGTATTTTATGAATTTGACCTCAAATGCAAGGGAAGTAAAAGCAAAAATAAATGAATGAGACTATATTAAAAAAAGAAGGACTACATCAAACCAAAAACTTTCTGCACAGCCAAAGAAATCATCAACAAAACAGAGTCAAACAATTGTACAGAAGATCTTTGCAAACAACACCTCCAAAAGGGTTAATTTCCAGAATATATAAAGAACTCATACAACTCAACAAGAAAAAACAAACAATCCAATTAAAACATGGGAAGAGGACCTGAACAGACTCTTCTCTCAAAAAGGCATACAAACAGCCAACAGACATATGAAAAGATGCTCAACATCACTAGCTATTAGGGAAATGCAAACCAATCCACGATGAGATACCACCTCACATCTGTTAGAATGGCTATCATCAACAGGACATGTAATAACAAATGTTGGAGAGTTTGTAGGGACAGAGGAAACCTCATACACTGCTAGTGAAAATGGAATGTGGTACAATCACTATGGAAAACAGTATGGAGGTTCCTCAAAAAATTAAATGTAGTAGTACCATATGGCCCAGCTATCTCTCTTTTGGATATCTATACCCCAAATTTGAAAACATTTATCTGAAGAGATATATGCACCCCTGTGTTTATTGCAGCATTATTTAAGGTGGCCAAGATATGAAAACAACTGGTTTCTTTTGGTACATGTTGGATAAAAAGATGAGGTCCATATATACAGTGGATATTACTGAGCCAGAAGAGATGAAATACTGCCATTTGCAACAACATGAATGGATCTTGAGATTATCATGCTAAGCAAAATATATGAGACAGAAAAAGTTGAAAACCATATGTTTCACTCATATGTGGTGATATAAAACTGAAAGCAATAAACAATATAAACAGAGACTCATGGGCATGAACTGTGGATTAGTGGTTACCAGAGGGAATGGAGGAGCGGGGAGGTAGATAGGGATAAAGGATCAAGTATTTGGTGACAGAAGGAAATCTAGATTTAAGTGGTGAACAAACAATGCAATATTTGCATTGTGAATTGCATTGTATATTGTTGCATTATACACTTTAAACTTATACTGTTTGTCTTTCTCTGTCTGACTTAAATACCTTCTAGGTTCATCACAGTAATATCTTTTTCCATTCCTTTCCTTTTTATATGTGGGGGTCTTGTTTTCTTATCCTTCTAGCCACTCCATCCCTTGGTTAGAGCACTTGATTCTTTTCCATTTAAGGTAATTATTAATAGGAATGTAGTCGTTACCATTCTTTATTCCTGTTTTTGATACATGCTTTTTCTTCTTAAAGAAGTCCCTCCAACATTTCCTATAATTCTAGCTTGGTGGTAATAAATTCCTTTAGTTTATTTTTGTCTGTTGGTTCCTTCAGGTGATTTATGACAATCTGGTTTTTAAAAAAGAGTTGTTCATTTTGGGGAGATATAGGAGTATTTAACTTCAATTTCTTTGAGGCATTTCAGAAGGTTGTGTTTCTCCTATATTTTACCCATTTTACCTAAGTTATTCAATTCACTGGGATAATTTTTACGACCATTTACATCTTTTTAAAGTTTAAGAGTATTGTATAATATTTATCTGCTTTTATTTCTGAGATTGGTATTTTGGATTTTCTCTTTTTTCAATGTATCACTCTTGCTAGATGTTATCAGTTTTATTGAAAAAGTACCAACTCTGAACCAGAAGGTAGGGGGGACGAGAGAGGGAGGAGCTGGTAGGGGTAAACGGGTCAAATATGTGGTGACAAGAAGAAATCTAACTATGGGAGGTGAATATACAATGTAAATATATATATGGTTTACTGTTAAAATGTACAGCTGAAACATCAGTTTTTGTTAACCAATATCATCATAAAATATAATAAATTTTAAAAATGTAAAGAAAAAATAAAAAGTACTAATTCTGAGCTGTTTTGATTTTCTCAATTTTATGTCTCTTTTATTGATTTTAAAAATCTTATCTTTATTATGTTCTCCCATAAAAGTTTTCTATAGAAACTATTTTTATTTCATTAGGGAGGTTAGTTATGCTACTCCATCTTTTTTGGAATGACCCTCTGATATCACCTATGACACAAAGTGCACCTGTGCTGCCATTTAATTGTTTCTCTATGAACATCCAGTCACTTCTGGTAATTGTCTTTCAAATGAGCTGCATTGGGTCACTGTATAAGGGAATTATTGAATGAAAATGGGATTAGGTGGGATTAGGGTTCTGCCAAAGTCTCCAGGCTGCAAGCTTTTATGTAGTAGATACTTCCGAGAACATCTGAGCACCAGGGTTATGGGCTTCCAATAGCATCACATGAGTAACTGCGTTATAAATCCCCTAGAGTCAGTGTCATTTCTTTCTTGTTACTGGGATGTGAAAGGGATAGTAATGAATTTGGTAGGACTTGTGGCATGTCTCTAATGGTCATGGATCATTTTATTCCCACAACTTTTTCTAATTGGTCTAGGCTTTGTATTTTGGCTGGATGGATCTATCATACTGGACTGAGATTTATGAGAGGTCCCATATCCAGAGGTCCCATATCCTCCCAAGTTTATTTCTCTATGGGAGAAACTAGTATGATGTTATCAATGTAGTAAATTATTTTGAGTGCGTTCACATCTAAACTTCATTTGAAGACATTATGGCAATAGATGTGGTTTGTAGAGAATTACTAGAGATTATTGCATATTTTGAGGCAACATCTATATTAGTTAATATTTTCCGTGTATCATTGTTATTGGAACATATAAATTCAGCTCTGAATGTTGTGAACATCTGTTGATCTAGCAAATTCTCTTACTTGAATTCATCTGGAAAGGACAGAGAGGATTAAACCTATGCATATATTAGTTCCCCAGTTCTGATTATAATTGATTCCATAGTAACCTTGATGAGATCACATTGTTCTTCTAAATTAAGTATAACCTCTCTTTTGCTGCTTACCATTAAAAGAAGCAAATGCTTAGA
>NW_006431203.1:0-2088 GCF_000325575.1 Pteropus alecto
AAAAAACTCAATGAGATCCAAAATAATTCATATAAACAATTTCAGGAATTAAAAGAAAAAAAAACTGGATGAGCAGAATGAGTTCCTTAGCAAGAATTGAAACCTTCAAAAAAAAAAAATCAAACAGAACTTCTGGAGATGAAGAACACACTGCAAGAGATGAAAAATGAAATAGCAAACTTGGGAAATAGAGTCGACCAAAAGGAGGAAAAATCAGTGATATCAAAAACAGAAATCTAGAAATAAACCAGAAGGAAGAAGAGAGGTAATCGAAGAATGAAAAATAGTGAAAGAGAAATATAAGAACTAGCTTATAACATCAGGAGAGGATACATAAGACTGATGGGCATTCTCAAAGGGGAGGAAAAGGAGTAGAGATAGACAACATATTCAGACAAATAGTTGACAAGATTTCCCAAATCTAAGGAATGAGCTGGAGCTTGGAATTCAAAAAGTCAATAGAATACCCAATTATCTCAACCTAAAAAGGTCTTCTCTATGACACTTTGTATTAAAATTACCAAAAATCAATGACAAAAAACAAAACAAATCTCAGGGCACCCAGAGAAAAGAAGATGGTAACCTATAAAGGAAAACTCATTAGATTATCATCAGACTTCTCAGCACAAACCTTACAAGCCAGAAAAAAATGGAATCAAGTATTCAAACTATTAAATGAAAGGAACTACCAGCCAAGAATAATATACCCAGCAAAGCTCTCCTTTAGGTATGAAGGAGAAATAAAGACCTTTCCAGACATACAAAAATGGAGGGAATTCTCCAATACATTGCCTACATTACAGGAAATACTGAAAGGTGTCAGCTCACCTGAAACAAAATGACAAAAAAAATACATAATTAGGACTAAGATGACTATTAGACAAATAGAAGCAGCGGAGTGCAACCCTTACTAAGAAAAGGACATAATAAGCTTGAAATAAGAAGAGATTTGCTATAGCAAGTTAGTAATGAACATTGAGCATACATAGAGACAAATTAAGACAACAATGACTGAAAAGGGAAGGATTCAAAGATCCACATTCACAAAGGGGAAAGGAGATAAGGCACATGCAGAAAAAAATGGCCTACTATAGCTATATAATCTATTTATGTCATCTATATCTATATATCTATATCTATATCTATGTCAATATCTATATCTATATCTTCTCTATCTATATATCTATATCTATATCAATATCTATCTATATCTATATCTATATCTTCTCTATCTATATATCTATATCTATACATCTATATCTATATCTATATTTATATTTATATCTATCTGTATCATCTATATCAAATCTATCCTCTGCATATTCATAAACGTAACAACAGAAAAATATTCAGATATGAAGTATATAACATAAAGCATAAAGGACCAAAAGGAAAACCCACAAAATCAAACCAAAATTTAAACAAAAAAAACAAAAAAAAAACAACAAAAAAAACCAGAGACACAAGGACATGGAAGAAATAGAAACACCAAGCTACCAGAAAGCAAAATATAAAATGGCTATAAGATAACCATATAGTTCAATATAGACTCAAAATGAAAAGGTGGAAAATGATATTTCAAGGAAATGGCATTCAGAGAAAAGCGGAAATAGTGATACTAATATCGAACAAAATAGACTTCAAAATAAAAAAAGGTAAAGAAAGATACTGATGGACACATCATAATGATAAAGGGAATCATACACGAAGAAGACTTAACACTTATTAATATCTATGTTCCCAATCAGGGAGCTCCAAAATATATAAAGCAATTACTAAAAGAACTAAAGGAACAGACTAAAATACTATTGTAGTAGGGAACCTAAATACGCCACTGTTGGATATGGACAGATCATCTTAACATAAATCAATAAGGAAATAACTTCCTGAAATGAACAATTAGACCAACTAGACACAATTGACATTTATAGAGCCTCTCATCCCAAAACAGCTGCTTATACAGTCTTCTCTAGTGCACATGGAACATTCTCAAGGAATGACCACCTACTGGGACACAGAGATAGCCTCAACAAATATCAGAGAGTTGAAATATTACCAATCATTTTCTCTGATCATAATGCTTTGAAA
>NW_006431204.1:0-2664 GCF_000325575.1 Pteropus alecto
TGGTCAATGGAGAGGGCCTGATATACTTTTAACATGGGGGAGAGGATATGCTTGTGTGTTTCCACAGCTCTTGGCTGTTTGTGTGCCTTTTTTGGAGAAGTGTCTGTTCAGGTCTTCTCCTCATGTTTTAATTGGATTGTTTGGTATTTTTGTTGTTGAGTTATACAAGTTCTTTATATATTTTGGATATTAGCCCCTTTGGGAGGCGTTGTTTGCAAATATCTTCTCCCATTCGGTTGGTTGCCTCTGTTTGGTTTTTGGTTTCTTTTGCTGTGCAGAGGTTTTTAGTTTGATATAGACCATTCATTTATGTGTATGTGTGTTTTTATATTACTTCCCTTGCCTTGAGGTCAAATTCATAAAATACTCTCTAAATCCAAGGTCCATGAGTTTAACATCTATGTTTTCTACAATGAAATTTATTGTTTCACTCCTGTATTTAGGTCTTTGATTCATTTTGCATTAATTTTGGTGTATGCTGACAGATAGCAGTGTAGTTTCATTCTCTCACATGTGGCTTTCTTTTTTCTCAGCAGCATTTATTGAAGAAGCTTTTTTTCTCCATTGAATATTTTTGGCTCCTTCGTCAAAAATTATGTGGCCGTATATATATGAGTTAATTCCTGGGCTCTGAATTATGTTCCATTGGTCTGTGTATCTGTTTTACTGGCGATACCGTGCAGTTTTGATTACTGTCATTTTATAGTGTAATTTGAAGTCAGGCAGAGTGAGACCTCCAACCTTGTTCTTTTGTTCAGTTTCTGTGGCTATTCAGGGTCTTTTGTGATTAAACACAAATCTGACAATTTTTTGTTGTATTTTTTTTTTTAATGTCATTGGTATTTTGCAAAGGATTGCATTGAATCTGTATATCGCTTTGGGTAATCTGTCCATTTTAACTATGCAGATTCTTCTAATCTATGAACACTGAATATCTTTCCATTTCTTTGTGTCTTCTACAATTTCTTTTTAAATAAAGTTGTATATTTTTCAGTGCATAGGTCTTTCACATGCTTTGTTAAGTTCATGCCTAAGTATTATATTCATTTCGTTAAAAGTCAAAAGATATTATTTTGTTTTCATTTTCTAAAATTTCATCATTAGTATATAGGAACACAATGGAGTTTTATATGTGAATTTTGCATCCTGCAATTTGACTGTATTTTTATTGTTTCTAATAGTGGACTCTTTTTGGTGGACTCAGAGGGTTTCTATATAAAGAATTATATGTGAAGAGAAAAAAAATGGCGTCGATGATAGAGTCTCTGTTCATCCCTCTGGCGACCAAATCAAAGTCGTGATGGAAACAAGGAGCAGCAGCAAGGAAAAATCACCTGAGATCTAGATGAATAAGCTATACAACTAGGGAGAAATCCAAGAAATCGCCCTGCAATGGCAGAAAGTAGGACGGGGCAAGGATGGGGTGAAGATGGGGCGAGGACACGGGGCAAACCGGTCCTGAGTGGCTGAGTGAAAAGGGGGTAGCGATAGCAGCAGCAGCAGATGCCTCTTAAAGAGGCTGCATCTAGGAGCGGATTTTTACGATGACGGACCTGCCCACTCTGAGCATCAGTGCCCAATGGGCTGCGTGCAAGGGCCATGAGGGCCTTACAGGGAGATATTTTTGGAGTGAGGGTCGAGGCGAGATTCACTAGGTACAGAAGTGCTGGTGGTATTCTTTGTTCCCTGATGACTCCTCCCCACTCCCAGTGCACCAGACACAGCACTGTCATTGCCGTGAGGTCATCAGATCGGATAACAGAGGTCACTTTGCCTAGAGGATTCCCTGAAACACGCTTCCCCCAATCAAGGCCCCACCTAAGCCACAACCAGGTGTATCCTCATCAAGTCAGAAGCGCCTTGCTGAGCAGCGTCTAGACTCACACTGGAGGTAGCTGACCTCGGTTTCTGGTGTGGCCTTTCGAGGCAACTATAAGCACAGCATTTGTGGATTGCTTGCTGAATCTTGACAGGTAGCCCCGGAGGGGTACATGCTTGGGCTAAATTTGGCATGCAGCTGAACCCCTGTCAGGACTGTGCCATTGGACACCTACTACACAAATCGACACTAATAAGACTGGGAGACTTAGGAGCTTTGCTTAGTACATAGAAAAAGATACATAAGGGCAGCCAAAATGGGAAGACAGAGAAGCAGAAATCATATGATAGAACAGAACAGAGAGCCAGATATAATGGAGTCAAGTAATCTAACAGATGCAGAGTTCAAAACACTGGTTACAAAGATGCTCAATGAACTTCTGGGAAAAGCAGAGAACTTCAACAAAGAGATAAAAATGGAGATGGAGATTATAAGAGGGAACCAGTCTGATATGGAGAACACACATTATCTGAGATGAGAAGTATATTAAATGGAATAAACAAAGGAATAAACAAAGTGAATAAAGAAGAGGATCACATGCCCTATCTAGAGGACAGGAAAGTCAATCAGGACACTCAAACAGAATCACTAGAAAAAAGAGGCCAAGACTTTAAAGTTGCTTTAAGGAGGATATGGGACACTATTAAGGCTCCATATATATGTCTAATCAGCGTAAGTGAAGAAAATCAAGATGTTGAACATCCGTTTGAAGAAATAATAATGGAAAACTTCCCTAATATGGTGAAAGATATGGACATAAAACCCCAGGAAGCTCAGAGGATTCC
>NW_006431205.1:0-373 GCF_000325575.1 Pteropus alecto
CCTTCCCCATGACCAGGTGAACACCCTGAATCACTTGTGGTCTGGGCGATGCTCAACGCAATGCAGAATTTTCTACATCTACTGCTACATGACAGATTTACCAAAAACTAGCTTCTCTTTCATTGAAAAACCCTGCATGAGCACTTAATGTCCATGAAGAGGGATACTGGCCTTTCGTGTTGGTGCTTTGATAATTCCCTGAAATAAGGCTGCAACCTCCACTGTCTGCCGACTTTTGGTCTGAGCAGCCTGTGCTATGACTGATGGACAGCGGGCAGTGGCTTTATTAGTGCTCAGTGTGCCGCCTCCTTGTTCATTGCTTCCTCACCACAGTCCACTGTCTACAAACTCCTCATACCTTTCTAGACCCTGC
>NW_006431206.1:0-344 GCF_000325575.1 Pteropus alecto
ATCATCTGTTAATCTGTCAGATAATGGTTTTTTTTTGTTTGTTTGTTTTAAACAAGCATCCTATGTTCCCTGAAACTAAACTTTTTAATAAACAGTTACTTCCATGTCCTATCTCTGTCATTAAACATAAATGTAATTTTAACATACAGTAATGGAATACTCAGTTTTTGTTTTTTTTTTCAAAGAAGGAACACAAAGCTAATTTGAATTAACATAGGCTTGGAATTTTCAGTACCATTGGGTCTCTGTTTCTGTTTCTCTGTCTCTCTCTTATTTCTGCTGTCATACTTTGGATTTAACTATTTTCTGTCACAGACTTCACACAATGGCCTCAAATTTAAACA
>NW_006431207.1:0-1961 GCF_000325575.1 Pteropus alecto
GAACTGTCACTATTTGTGGATGGCATGATTCTCTAAGTAGAAAACTCTAAAGTCTCCACAACGACACCACTAGAAACAATAAGCAAATACAGTAAAGTTTCTGGATACAAAATCAATGTTCAAAAATCCATAGCATTCTTATACTGTAATAATGAAGTGTCAGAAAAAGTAGTGGAAAAATTAATTCCTTTTTCAATTGTAACAAAAAGAATAAAATACCTAAGAATGTATCTAATGAAACATGTGAAGGACCTAATAATGAAAACTCCAAGACACTATTAAAAGAAATAGAAGAAGAAACAAAGAATGGAAAGATGTTCCATGTTCTTTGATTGGACGAATGAACATAGTTAAAATGACCATATTATCTAAAACATTATACAGATTTAATGCAATCTCTATTAAAATCCCATTGACATTTTTTAAAGAAATAGAACAAAAAATAGTCAGATTTGTGAGGAAAAACAAAAGACCACGAATTGCCTCAATCTCTATTAAAATCCCATCGACATTTTTTAAAGAAATACAACAAAAAATAATTAGATTTGTGAGGAAAAACAAAAGACCACGAATTGCCAAAGGCATTATGAGAAAAAGAATGAGGCTGGAAGCATCACTATGCCTGACTTCTAATTATCTTACAAAGCGACAAAAATCAAAAAGCCATGTTACTAGCAGCAAGACAGACTCAAGTAGCAGTGGAATAGAATCAAGATTCCTGAAGTAAACCCATGTTTATATGGGCAAATAATTTTCAACAAAAAGAGCCAAAAACGTACAGTGGAGAAAGGAAAGCCTTTTCAATAAATGGTGCTGGGAAAACTTGAAAGCCATCTGCAAAAGAATGAAACTAGGTTATTGTCTATCACCACACACCAAAATTAACTCAAATTGGAGTAAGGATCTGAATATAAGACCTGGAACAAGAAAATTCATAGAAGAAAACAGGAACTAAACTCAAGGACCTTGGACATAAAGAAGATTTTATGAATTTTACCTCAAAAGCAAGAGAAGTAAAAGTTAAAATAAATGAATGGGACTACATCAAACTAAAAAGCTTCTGCTCAGCAAAAGAAATTGTCAACAAGGTAAAGCAACAACCATTCAAATGGGAAAATATGCTTGCAAGCAATGCCTCCAATAAGGGCCTAATAATCAAAATATAAAAAACTCATATGACACAATAACAACAACAAAAAAAAACCCCAAACTATCCAATTATAAAACGAGCAGAGGATTGAACAGACACTTCTCCCTAGAGGGCATTTAAATGGCCAAAAATATATGAAAAGATGCTCACGATCGCCAGCTATTAGAGAAATGCAAATCAAAACCACAATGAGGTACCATCTCACTCTTGTTGGAATAGCTATAATCAACAGGACAAGTAATAACAAATGTTGGAGAGGATGCAGAGAAAAGGGAACTCTCATACACTGTTGATGGGACTGCAAATTGATACAGCCACTATGGAAAACAGTATGGAGGTTCCTCAAAAAACTAAGAATATGGTCCAGCAGTCCCTCTACTGGGTATTTACCCCAAAGACTTGAAAATCCATGTCTGAAAAGATATCTATGCACCGATGTTCATCGCAGCATTATTCACAGTGGCCAGAACATGGAAGCTACCGAAGTGTCCTACAATAGACGGTTAGATAAAGAAACTGTGGTACGTATATACAATGGAATATTACTCAGTCATAAGAAGAGATAAAATACTGCCATTTACAACAACACTGTTGGACCTTGAGATAATCATCCTAAGCAAAATAACCCAGAGAGAAAAAGTTGAAAATCACATGATACCACATATGTGTGTGATATAAACCTAAAAGCAAGAAAGGAACAGGACAAACAAGCAGACTCATGGACATGAAATATAGACGAGTGATTACTACAGGGACGGCGGTGGTGGAGTAGGGGAGAGGTAGATGGAGTAAAGGGGTCAAATATGTGGTG
>NW_006431208.1:0-642 GCF_000325575.1 Pteropus alecto
AAGGGAAATGGAGATAAGGCACACACAGAAGAAAAAAAAAAAGAAAAAATAGGTATATATATATATATATACCCTGGGATGAAGCCCACTTGATTGTGGTGTATAATCTTTTTCATATGTTGCTGTATTCGGTTTGCTAGTATCTTATTTAGGATTTTTGCATCTGTGTTCATGAGAGATATTGGTTTGTAGTTCTTTTTTTTCTGTTATCTTTACCAGGTTTTTGTATAAGGATGATATTGGCCTCATAAAAAGAATTGGGACGTATTGCCTTCTCTTCTATTATTTGGAAGAGTTTGAGGAGAATAGGTATTAACTCTTGTTTGAATGTTTGGTAGAATTCGCTGGTGAAGCCATCTGGTCCTGGACTGTTACTTGTTGATAGGTTTTTGATGATTGTTTCAATTTTCATACTCCTGATCGATCTATTTAGATTTTCCAGTTCTTCTTCATTCAGCCTTCTAGGTTATTAAATATGGTGTTATATGCTTTTTCATAGTATTCTTGCATGATCCTTTGTATTTCTGCTATGTCAGTCGTAATTTCCTCTTTCATTCCTGATATTGTTTATTGTGTCCTTTCTCTTTTTTCTTTACTGAGTAGTCTACCAGGGGTTTGTCAATTTCATTAACCTTCTCAAAG
>NW_006431209.1:0-741 GCF_000325575.1 Pteropus alecto
ACTCCTGTCAAAAGAACCCTCCAGAGGCCAGTTTCTACCAAAAGACGGCCACTCAACTTCATACGATGTCCTTAGTCTATCTGGAGAAAACTTTATGCCATAGTCAGCTTCCTCTACAAACTCTTCTTTGAAATGTCACAAGAGACACTCCAAGGGTGTCTTCTGTGAACTCGCACTTCCCTCCATCGCTTGCGCAGAAAACACAGGACAGACACTGAGATGAGAACAATTACTGGGTTGTAGGTGGACCTAAAGAGGTCCGCCAACCTACAACCTAGACAAGACCAAAGACAATAGACCGAACCCGATGACAGGGCACAGGAGGCGGCATCCCATGGCCTGCCCACAGTCTGGGAGATATGACTGCGTCCAGTCTCTCCACGGAACCCCAGTGACCGGTCATCAGGAACAGAAAGGTACCTTTTTATCCAGACGTTGAGGCCTTGGAGATTCCCGTCGAGATCAGGAACGAAGAGTGCGTCCTAAAGGTTGCATCCTTGATGATTGCATTGACCCTGTCACAGCATTCAAGGCCCTGGAACGTCTCAGGGTGGCCACCGTTTGAGTCTGTAACAGGGACGGCAACCGCTTTGGAGGCCGGGCCGGTCTTAGATCTCAGGGCCACTCCCTGAGATCTCGCTGGGGCCTCCAAATGATGTAGCCGCCAGCCCCTGATAGACACATGGACCACCAGAAATCAGTGCATTTATAGGAAACACACTTTATTCAGCCAGCTGGGTC
>NW_006431210.1:0-41544 GCF_000325575.1 Pteropus alecto
TTGTCATTAGTCTTTTTAAGAAGGAAAAAGCATAGTGATAAAAATTAATGAAAAATCATTTTAGATTAAGAAGCGGATTTGAAGAGCGTATTACATTCTGCTGCCAAATAATAATAAAAATTTTAATTGAATAGCTAAATCTTTAATTAGATGCCTACCAGATGTTAATTTGAGAAATGTGGGCTATTTTAAATCTGATAACAACCAGGCAGCACCACCTAAATGTGACCTTTTTGGCATCTTAATAACCATGCATCTTTATAAGCTATTAGAATAAAAAAGCAGAGTCGTTCTGAACTAGGAAATATCCAAAAAGTAAACAAGAAAAGATAAATACAACTTCCCAGGAAAATTAAAGAGGATTTATGGCCAAGCGTTTGTGGCTTGCTGGTGTGTTTAATGCTGAAAGTTTTTACTTCCTGTGTGCTCCCAGATGTGTGATTATGTCTTTGACCAGCTTCTTTTAACTAGAAAACAAAACAACTGCCAATCTTTTACATCTTTGGATTTATTTTGAAAAATATGAAAATCCAGAGGTAGCTATAGAGTTTCCACTGCTGTTCGTAATAAGAAATTCTTCTTTGAGCATTTAATTGGTAGTCGTCTTATGTTGTGAGATTCCATCTTCCATGTTTTAGGAATAAATTCTGTCACCAGATAAGTGAAGTTTTGGATAAGAGAAATGACAAGTGGGGTCAAGGTCTCTCTGAGGCTCCTGGCTGGTTTATAAAACATGAAGAAATTATAATCTTTTCAAATTTTAAGTGTTTATTTTTCAGTAATAACTTTTTAATGAAGAAATATGAAAACAATTAAATTGTCATATATTTAGAATATATATAACAAAGTAATGCTTTTAACACCAAAAAGAAAAGAAGATATAATTGTACATCATTATCAAATCTTTTTTTATTAATTCATACTTTACCCCAGATCATGAAATTCAGTAATGCTTCACTAATTTAAAACTGAACAACAGATACTTTGTTCTTTTAATCTCATTCTTCCTATTTCAATCCCATTTGTCTCTGTGACTATATATTCATTTGGAGGTAAGATCATAAAAAGGCATTTATTTGGTGATATGAGGCCTAGACCAAATGGTCCTCCTGGAAATGATGGAATAGGGAACTGCTTCTGCTTCCCCACTTCTGGGGTTTGCTGAAATTTGGAGGCAAGGGGTGTTTTTTCTTAATGGAAAAATTTATTTTGAGCAGTAACATTTTTAAGAAACTTTTGATGTCAAGTCCTTACACTATACACCTTAAATGTATATAAAGCGTTGTATGTCAGTTGTATCTCAATAAAATGAGAAGGGGTGAGGGAAGGAAACTTTTGAGGTCCTACTACTTAGGAGGCACTTTGGAGCACTAGGTTAACAAGAAGTCCTCACTTCTAGTACATGAAATAAAGTATAACATCTATCAGCCAGTTGATGGGTACACCAGCAATTAACAGTCTGTTCCCAGTGCAGTGGTCTAGGTAGTTCTAACTGCTGGCCTTAATAGGGCTGTTCATGCTTCACCATGGTGTTTATTGAGCCTGATATAGAATTCTTATTGGCCAGACATTACCTAGCTGCCAAAGTTTGTCTGTGACACACTGTTGGGGAAAAGAGTAGTAGAAGAGAGAAATAGAGAATATGCTCAAAAGGTTAGCACCAGCCACCCAGATTCCCTAAATTTAGCCCTACTTGGTAAACCTGATTTAATCCCTGAATTGCTGAAGTTTAGAATACTAATCAAATTTCCATTTTTCATAGACTGCTATTATTTGTAAATATTCTCTTCTCAAACACATACAAAATATAAGTTCTGTTATATTTTAATTCATATTTTGAAGTCTGTTTTTGCTGTTCTGTGGCTTTTTATTCTTAGATGTTTTATCACATTCTTTATATGAAATATATATTTATTATTTAAAATATGCCTATATTATGCTCTTCAGACCTATAAATAATGAATATTTTCCCTCATACAAAATGAATTGTTCTAAGAACACTGACAATTATGAGATAAAATGTCAACATTTTCCTGTACCAGATGCTTTATTTACAAAGTAATGTCCAGAAATACTTCTAACCCTTTTTTCCCATTCTTTTCTGAAAAGTATTTAAAGCTACATATCCTCTGGCATTGTTTTACTAATCTCAATTCTGCTTTCTTGCTCTACTTCTGTTGCTTTCTAAAGTGTTATGGGCTTGCTTCATCAAAATGTCATTCTGATACTCCAGCATCAAAAAATTTCTCCCAAAATGTATGGTTCTTATGAGATAATTGGAAATTTGAAAACTAAGCATTTGATATTGAGGAATTATTGCCAGAAATTTTTAGGCATAATAAAATGGAATTGTGATTATGAATTTTTTACATGTCCTTACCTTTTAGAGATACATACTAAACTATTTGCAGATAAAATCCTTTGATATCCAGGATTTCCTTTAAAATAGTCTAGAAGGATTAGAAGTGGGTAGGGATGTGGAAAATATCAAATTGACCTAATTATATTTTGTCGAACCTAAGTTCAACAAATGAGTACATGGGGGTTTATTATACTATTCTGTCTACTTTTGAATATGTTTGAAATTTTTCATAATAAAAGGTTTTTTTTATAAGTGCCAAAGATTAGACATACCAGCAGTATATCTATACAAGGTGCCTGATTTGGTTCTTTTGCTCCATGAAGGAATTTTTGGGACTCTGCCTCAAAATATACCTTGTGTATTTCATTCCCCTGTCATCTGCCTTCAAACTGTAGGCTGCCTTGTGATGCAGCCTGGGCCAGCAGGGTTCTGCATTCATAAACAACCATTAAGTCTTTATCCCCTACTCTTCAAACAGGCAGAACTATACAGCCCAGGTCAAATGAAAATTCTCTAAGCACATCCACCAAACATCAACACTCAGGATGGATGAGCTCTTCCCTCTCTCTCTCTGTCATGTTCCAAATAAAAATCAAGTGTCAGTTATTCCCAGTCTTAGATTTATGCAAATCTTTATTAGAACAACAAGTAGAGCTAAGAATGGCAGCTAATTAACCCTCTGCCTTACACAGTGATTAAGCCGAGAGTGAGCACAGCTGCAGCTTCATTGGTAAGAGCTTTATTCTTTGCAAATGGACGGAGCAAATGGAAAGAGGAATTTGCTCCCGGTGACTCTTTTATAGTGTTCTATAAAAGGTTGGAGAATGGCTCCTTCCTCGTTCTCCAACATCATAGCCCTTTGTTTCAGATCACTTATGGCTTATTTTTTTTTATAACTAATACAGTCTTTATCCATAAGTTGTTCTTAACTTCGATTGTTATTAATGCTTGTCTTTAACCTGATTATGATTAGATGGTAAATTGTTACTGAATATTAACATTTTATAATACTTAGTGACTACTAAGGGGTAGGGACCATAAACCAGGATCAATTATTTTAACACAGGCATATTTATGTAGATTATTTACACTGTCGTGAGCTGTTAGACTGCTGTGTTAGACCATTCTGTTGTTGTCAAAGAAGGGCTCTGAAAATACAAATAAATTTAAAAGGTGAAGCAGACCATCAGTTTAAATAAGCACTATTCTTTACTCACATGGGAATGTGTGTTTTTTGCAGAACTGTTTAACCAAAGAATAATTCAAAGACTATCTTTCCTATACTTGAGGAAACCTGAAGTCACAAACATTTAGTCTAGATTTTAATTAACTTTTTATTATTTCTTAAATGAAAGTAATTAAAAGATACCAGAGATTACAATGGTGAAAAAGGACTCAGATTAATTCTCTTCATTCTAGAGTAAAAAGAGTTTTTTTAAACGATAAGGAAAGACTTATGTAAGAATCGTTTATTTTATATTGAAGGTCTTTCCTATTCCCCTAGATAACTTCTCCTGATGTTTGTTCACTTTTTACACTTAAGGACCAGTGATGTTCGTCACTCTTTAAAATTAGTCCTCTTTCCTTCTGTAATCATATTTTTTGTTTTATTTTGGCCATCAGGTAGCACGGCACTAATTTAATGCTCAGTCACAATAACTGCCTTAACTCATATAATCAGTATACGTGCTAATTATACATGCTTTTTTCTTATACTTGTATCTATGCTTTTTATTATCATGTAGATTATTCTGTTCTGCTATAATAATTGTATTGAGGATATGTATTTTATAGCAGATCATTTGATGCTTGCTTAGCAAAGTGAGGCATGTACATGAGAGGTGAAATTTTTTGCTTGGGGTATGTTCAAGGAGCACTTTTCATAACTAACCAGCACTCACTATTTGGGTTTGTTTACAGCTTCTGTCAGGAGAGACATAACTGTGTCTGGCTTTGCTAAGCAGTTTCATTCCAACGACAACATTTATTTTTCCTGTGTGTTTAGTTGTTCTGTAGACTCTTGGTCTCTACACAAACAGAAAGGTTTCAGGTGTTATTCCTGGGCGGGCATTTGCCACAGATGTCTTTTCTACCACTTAAAATATATAGAAATGATAAGATTATTAAGCAGCTGACTATGGTCTCTATAATTCTCTTAGCTCTTCACTATATGTCACTTTTGAAACTCTAAATGCTCTTTCTTTTTGGTCAATTTATTCTACAATTTAGATTTCTGTCCCCATTCAGTCCATATCTGTAATGTGGTGTTTTGTTAATACTATGGGCTTGTTATCAGTAAATGAAATCATTCTAATGATATTTATTGTCGGAAACTCTGTACCAGGTTTATAAATGACATAGCATGGATTTTACTTTATGTAAGTTTAAAAAGTGAATTTTTAAAATTTGGTAACAGCATAAAACATTCCTCTAGGACACTGACTGCCCACCCTGGACTCAGAAGGAGCCCTCGGCATAGAGGCCATGGTGCACTGATCTCTTTACTGCCTCAGTACAGTTTCCCCACGTGGCTGTCACATTCCCCTTTCAGGTGATCTCCCACCTTCTGAGACCACTGACACTACCCACACAGCACTGAGGAGGCCCCTTTGTGAACACACTGACTTGTAAAGAATCTTTACGCTCAGAGGATTTGTTAACGAAGCTGTTCTGTAGTTTGTTAGTAGTTGTCTAGTGTCCTCAGGGACCAGGTGTGAAAACTGGGGAGAAGAGTGATACTCAAGGTGAAGCATTATACTCTCTCCTGCTGCTTGCAAATAGAAATAGCAAAGGCAGTGTGAACCACTGGGTTTTTGCCTACATTCTCACATCAGCTTGTTCATTACTGTCTTCTAAGACTGCCTTTTTCAGGAATCCTAATGGAAAAAGCAATTAAGAGAAAGACAGTGAACCACACCAGAGGTTATCCAACAGATATTATAACCTGCATCATGTTTCAAAAGAGATAAATACTAAACCTTGAAGCTATGTTTCTCAGCCATCTGTGACCCTGCAGTGCCTTCTTACGTTGACCTGTTCCTGTTAGCCCAGAGACTCTGTTACACTGTCCTTCCTGTAGTTTATAATATAAAATAAATTGGTCTGTAGTACGTGTTTTCGGAGTATATATGCACAACTCCACCTTCACCTCAGGCTCTGATTTGACTCCTCCCTCAAGCATGAAGTGTATCCCTCTCCTTCAGAGGAATCACTGAGCTGCCGCCAAAGGCAAGGCGAAGTGTACTAGCACTTGTTTTTTAGAACAGAACTTTGTGATGTCTGTATCCTTAGTTATTCTTTCCCCTTTATCTCTTTTCCTATTAGCTGATCTCTTCTATTTTATCTGTATCTCAGCCTATTGTTTTTTCTGCTGCTTCTCTTTTTCTTTTTTTCTTAATCTTTATTGGTCACCTGCTGCTATCCCTCTTAATTTCTTTTAACCTTTCTTTCTCTTGGTAAAAATTTTCTTTAAAAAAGAAGGAAATCCAAACTATCTTTTTTATTTATTTTTATGTAAAAGAACTTTATTTATTATTATTAAAATAACCATATGACTTAGCTAATAGTGTCTTTTGGCCTAGTATAACTTTGGAATATTTTGTTTGACTTCACGTGCCAAGTGATGGCTCTTGTTCTTCTGGTGTGCCAGGGCAGGAATGGCCCTATCATTTCTCAAAAGGGATATGGTATCAGCTCTGAAAATGTGGCTGAAACTGTGAGTAATGTTGGAGTTGTTGCCATTCTCAGCCAATACATTCCTTCTTAATGCCATGGCCTCTTTCTCCAGTTAAACGATTTCTTTTTTTAGTCTAGTTTGGAAAATGTATTAAATATTAAGTCCTGTGCTCTATAAGTAACATTGCCAAAGGAATATCATGTACATAACACAGTAATCTCGTTTTGATGTTCTGAACTTCTTTGTCCTATTCATGGATGGCAGAGTTTTAAATGAAAACACTGGAGTTAGGTCCTAGTGTAAGTGGTTTATATCCTTTAGCTCTAAGCTGTTTTCCTGATTTTCACTGCATTTATGACTGACTTCTCTAAGTCATAGTGACATATTTTTGCATGTATCTTTTCAGCAAACCTCATGATTCTCCTTGCTAGATTCACCAGTGGCAGATCATGAGCACAATGAAGGTTATACCTTTCCATGTTAAAAAGGATTACATCAAAGGAGCCAAGTTATACTGAGTTTTGAAGATGTCAGGAAAAGCAGAATGTTGCCCTGCTTTCTCACTCATTAGTACCCCTTTGTGAATTAAAGATAGTACTTCTAACCCTGACTATCTTGCAGCATTATTGTAAAGATAAAGTGGTTTGTATAGACTTCTGTAAACACTTTGAAGGCTATGAGTATCTTTATATGGAATGTACTGAACTGAAGGCCATATTAGCTCTGCAAGGTGTGATGACCTGGACTTTAGATGTCTAAAAAAGCAATTTCCTTTCTTGCATAAAATCTTTTTTTTCTTTTTTTTTCTTGTTTTTTTTTTTTTTAATTTTTCTTTTTATTTTTTCAATTAGAGTTGGCATTTAATATTATTTTATATTAGTTTCAGGTGTACCATATGGTGGTTAGACATTTATATAATTTACAAAGCGATCCCCCCATTAGTCTAGTACCCACTTGGCACTATACATTGTTATTACGATATTATTGACTATATTCTCTATCTGTATTTTACATCCCCATGACTATTTTGTAACTACCAATTTCTACTTCTTAACCTTTTCACTTTTTTCGCCCCCTCTCATCGGGCTATCACCACTTTGTTCTCTGCATCTGTCAGTCTGTTTTCATTTTGTTCATTTATTTTGTTTAGATTCCACATATAAGTGACATCATATGGTATTTGTCTTTTTCTGTCTGACATATTTCACTTAGCATAATGCCCTCTAGGTCCATTCATGTTATTGCAAATGGAAAGATTTCATTATTTTTTGTGGCCAAGTAATATTCTATTGTATATATGTACCACCTTTTCTTTATCCATTCGTCTGTTGATAGACAGACACCTACGTTCCCTATATATCTTGGCCATTGTAAATAATGCTGCAATGAACATAGGGATGCAACATATCTTTTCAAATTAGTGTTTTGGATTTCTTCGGATAAATACCCAGAAGTAAAATTGCTGGGTCATAAGGTAGTTCTATTTTTAATTTGGTGGGGAACCTCCACACTATTTTCCATAGTGATTGCACCAATTTGCAACCCCGGCAGGGCATGAGGGTTCCCTTTTCTCCACATCCTTACCAACACTTATTGTTTGTTGACTTATTTATTATAGCCATTCTGACAGGTGTGAGGTGATATCTCATTGTGGTTTTAATTTGCATTTCTATGACGGTTAATAGCATCGAGCATCTTTTCATGTGTATTTTGACTATCCGTATGTCCTGTTTGGAGGAATGTCTATTCATATCCTGTGTCCATTTTTTAATTGGATTGTTTGTTTTTTGGTGTTAAGTTGTATGAGTTCTTTACAAATTTTTGATATTAACTCCTTGTTGGACATATTTTGGAGAATATCTTTTTTCCATTTGTAGGTTGTCTTTTCATTTTGTTGATGGTTTCTTTGCTGTGCAAAAATTTTTTAGTTTGATATAGTCCCAGAAAGTTTACTGCCTTCTTGCATAAAATATTGTTCATAGTTTTGTGAGTTTGGATTTTCATATGTAACAGAATTTACTTTCTAGAAGGAGAAATAATAGGAAGAATAAAATATAAGTCAAATTTGATTAATGATTTCAATTTGCTTAGGTTTCTCTTTATAATTTAGATAATTTAAATATTTAACATTATCCTGTCATCTATAAAATGCAGTATAAGTCTGCTTCTTTATTCCTAGTACCCATAATGCACAAACTATATGCCCTCCTGTGACCCCATCTAGCCAAAGAACTCCCCAGGAAACTGCCTTGTTTTAGGCCCAAGCCTTTTTTAATGTTTATTCCTACCACTAGTCTTACCTTACTAAGATATAAGTCTCAGGCATAAAGACAACTTAAAATATGTCAAGATATTATATTGGATGCTAGCATCCTAAAGAGCAAAGACTGTATCTAGTTAAGGTAGAAGTGGAACCTAGCTATTTGTAGCGATCTTCAAGAAAATTTAGTCCCTGAACTAGATATACTATATAATCTGAATTGTTTGTAATGTTTTTAAAATACATCAGAGGAGACTTCTGCTTCTGGCCATGAAGAAATAATAGGAACCATACATACACTCCTTCCTTAAGCAACTAGAAAACTAGACATTGGAGAACAGACAGCCCAGGATTATCATCCCTGAGAAGAGAGAAACAAATGAAGTAAACACTATGATTGCCCCAGCTTACTGCCTAAAAGCAGTTTCCAGGCTGCAGTGCAGGGAGGAAAGAACCAATGAGTGAGCCCAGCAGTCTCATTGAGTTGAGGAGGCAGAGATAGAGTTTGAGAAGACCAAGGCGGCTTGTGTTTGTGGGACAGAGACCCAGAGAAGAAGGACTGCACAGAGAGAAAGTTCCAGAGATCTAAAAAGGATCCCCTAAGTCTTTAGCTAAGTTTGGATCTGTACATGTCAGAAGAAGCCACCTGGGGCCAGGGAAAGAACCTCCACAAAGCAATAGGCTGAATAATTGTTGAAGCTCACACGAGCCTCTCTGTGAGTGGAACGATCTCACAATAAACAGAACGTCATGTAGTCTTAAGAAGATATTGCATTAATAGTAAGGGTAAATCAGCTCTGCACGAAGAGTCACGCTCTACCTCTCAAAGTTTAAAGAGAAGCTTGAAAAGATTGAACTTTGCTAAATAAACATGTGCTAAAATAAAGTACAACATTCTTTAAGGGAATACAGCAAATTCTAACACCTAACAGTATAAAATTCACAGTTATACATCCAATAAAATATTACTGGGCATTTTAAAAACAGGAAAATAGAACCCATAATCAGCAGAAAAATTAATCTGTAGAACCAGACCCAAAAATGACAAAGATGATGGGATTAGTAGATGAGAACACTAAAACAGCTGTTATAAATAAATTTCATATGCTTAAGATAGAAGAAAGCATAAATATGATGAAGAAACAAGAAATATTTTTAAAAATGCAAATGAAACTTCTAGAGGTATTAAAAATATAATATCAAACATTAAAAAATACATTGGATGGAAGTTATATCGGATTAGATACAGTAGAAGAAAGGACCAGTGAAGTTGAACATAATAATTGAAACTATCCATAATAAAACAGATAAAGAAAGATAAAGAAAAAGATAAAGAAAAGCCTAAATAAATAAATAAAATGAACAGAGCTTCAGTAAGCTATGGAACAACATCAGGCTTGCAATTGGGAGCCCCAGAAAAGGGAGTCAGGAAAGAAAAACTGTTTGAAGAAATATTGGGAAGAACTTCCAATTTCAGTAACAGACCGTATTTGCACTTCCACCTAAAACAACCAAAAGACAGACAAAACACATTAAGCAATGGTTTTCAGGACACTAGACTCAGGCAATGAAGGAAAATGATCACTGGAATATGGGAAACAACTGAAGTGAACCCTGGATTACTGCCCTGTGAGAGTTTCAGACCATGGTTCTGGAAGGGAAACCCAGGTGGAGCCTAGCAGACTCTCCAAGAATACTGGGGTTTGGAAGACAGAGTACAGAGAGGGGAAAAGCTGCACAGAAAGAGAGAACTCCAGAGATCTGCAGAAGGTACCCAAGTACTGATCAAGCACATGCATACGATGAAGCGTACAGATCTGGGGAAAGAACTGTTTTGTTTGCTTCCTTTTTGCCGTGTTGGCAAGGGATAGATTCCTACTCTGGAGTTATAGGGAGTTGCCAAATACATAGTACCCAACACTGAACAGATTAAATTCATAACAGTTTTATTAGTCACATATGTTCTTAGCCTGGGTAGGGGAGACATCACACACCATGCAGGGCCATGCGGGGTTTGTACCTTGGGAACAGAGTTTACAAGCACAGGCTGTGGGAGGCAGGCCTTGTAGTCTCAAGAGGGTAGACTCCTCCCTGGTTCCTACAGGAGGATGTGATTTGCTTGTTTGAATAATTCCACAGACTGGCAGGAAATTGAAGTCTACTATTCAATGATAAGCAGTAACTATTCCTGGTGTGCATGATAAGGAGGTTTATTCGACTAGAGGCCCTTATCCATAGAAGCAGAGTCTGGAGAGGAATTTGTGGTCAGGCCATTTGAGGCCTTCCCAGTTTTCTTGAGATGTCAAGGGAGCGCATAATATTGAACCTTAATTTTAGATCTTGTACCACAAGATATATCCTAAAGGATTAAAGGCAACAGTGCCTTTTCCCACCAGCGAAACTTGAAAAATTGATAATTTGGGGGACAGTGGATACACAGGAAGCTCTTGCCTCAACCGTGAAAAATAATTAGCCCTAGAGTATGCACTAATTACGCCTGATCATACAAAGCAAGGCTTGACAGGATCAAACTGTCTCCAAGACCAAAATTCAAGAATATTTAGAAGACTACAGAAATATCTAGCACCCAGAAGGGTTAAGTCAACAATGTCTGGCATCCAGCCAAAGATTACCAGAATGCAAAGCAGCAGGAAAACATGAGCCATAATAAGAAGCATGACTACTCACTCAAAACTGACTCAGATCTATAGAGAAATTAGAATTTGACTAAATAATGGCTGACATTTTTCCAAATTTTATGAGAACTGTAAACACATAGCCAAGAAGCTTGGCGAACCCCAAGCAGAGGAAACATGAGGCAAATCACACCTAGGCATATCATATCAAATTGCTGATGAGTGGTAAAGAGAAATTCTTAAAAGCAGCCATGAAGGAAAAAAAATGGTCATATTATTAAGAAGCAAAGATAACGAGAGCAAACGTCTATTCAGAAATCGTGCAAAACCCCAGGACACTCAAACTAACATATTTAAAATACTAAAGGAAAAACTGTCAATCTAGAATTCTGTACCTATTTCAAAAAAGATATTTTCAATAAAACATACCAAAGCATATGAATATTCTAAAGTAAAATCTGGTATCGGAGAAAGGCCTTTATAAGTAAGAAAATCAAAAATCATAAAAAATTTAACGGATTTGACTACATAAAAAAATGTTAATTCCATATGGTAAAAACACCATAAATTATTAACAGATAGCAGTCTTACAATATATATAATGGACAGAGTTAACATCTCTCATATAGGAAGAACTATAAATGAACAAGTGAAAAACCAATAACTCATTTGGGGGCGGGGGAGAGGATGATCTAAGCAAGCAATTCACAAGAACAGCTAAATAAGACCAAAAACATGAAAAGATTTCAAACTCTAAGAAATACCAACTAAAATAAGATTTCTCTTTTTAATCACTAGATTAACAAAAAATTTTAAAAATAGTAACATCTTATATGGGAAGAGTGTTTGTAAGAATATAGATTGGTACATTCCTCACAGAAAATTTGGAGGTACCTGTCAAAATGTAAAATGCACATAACTTCTGATCAGCAACCTTACTTACAGGAATCCATCCTGTAGTAAATTACCAGGACTGTATTTTGTCAACATTCTCTGTTCCCTTTTTAATTTTAAAGCATCACTCTGTTTCCATTCTCTTTAGTCCTCTCTAAAATTATGAAGTTTCTCTGTCTTGATGAATTACTTCTTTTTTACGAATAATTAGTAATGCATATTTACTGCTTACTTATACCATGGTAAATTTACAGAGAATTAAAAACTCATTAGGAAATCAAAATACTAACACTTCAGAATTAAAGAAGAATTATTTTTCACTTTTTCAAGGGGTTTTAGTTAAAAAGTACTGCTTCAGCTCCTCTTTGCTGTCAGCAAGGTGATTCCTAGAGGTACCCTCTTGAGAACAAGGAAGCATAGGAACAGGCATCATCTTTCACTGGGCATCAAGAAAAAGATATACTCTCTTGTTTCTTTTGTGATCCTTCCTAATAGATAATTAGAATGCTTTTGGAGAAGTTTCCATTTTTACTTTAAAAATTTGTAGTATATATTTTAACATATCAACCCAATGACATACGTTGCCATTGTAGTAATCAACCAGAAGGTAAGATGGAAAAATTTTGTTAACACCAAGAAAGAAATTTTTAAATGGCTGTGACGTTTACTTCTTAAATGTTCTCTAGTCTAATATCCGTTTTTTAGTCTCATATTCTTTAAATAGTTATAGAGTCAGTAGGTGTTATGCAATTTAAGTCAAATTAGTGATAACATTATTATCCCCATGCTGTCATCTCAGCCCCTGAAAAATCTATTTATAGTGTATATTTTCTATTACCAGCACAGGAGATGAAAATTAGGTCTGACTTCATGTCTTAATTATGCATCCACATGACCACACTTGAGTGCTCACCAGCCACCGTTTGATTTCATTACCCATGAAAAAACTGTTTTTATGATGGAAGGAAACTTAGACCAAGGTCTTGGTAAGTCTGAGTTATAGTACCAAGGCATGGAGGCTACGTGTGGTCTAGTGCCTGAACCAAAATAGATCTTAGGGCCCCTAGTCACTCTCGAGATCATTGTTGGACTCAAGAGAGAAAAGTAATGTCCTGCACATTGTTCCTGGTGAAGCCCAAAAACATTGCCCTTCAAGAATCGCCATCCAACAATTTGAATATACTTAATGCCCCTGAATTCTATACTCAGAAATGAGTAAAATGATAAATTTTATGTTAGGCATATTTTACTACAGTAAAAAATTTTAAGACTTACCATCCACTTTCTAAAAGCAGCTCCTTAGAGACACAAACAACTTAACCTAAAGGTTAACCTGTCGAGTGACAGTTTGACCTAGGATGGGAAAGACAGGAAAGGAATGTTAAGAAGTAAGCCCTCTCTGCCACTGCAGCTGAAATGGAGTGAATCCAGCGGCATTAACACCCAGGCAGCAGGGAGGGTAAGTAGTGGCTGCTGATTCTTCTCCTATTCTTTTGCCAGGTTTGGCAATGGTGATGATAATATAGTTATAACAGCAACAGCTGGCCAGTTCTGACCAGGCAATATATTCAGTGCTTCTCATTAGTTTTCTCATTTAATTCTCTCAACCACCCTCATGGATATATTTACAAGGAATACTCCACTTCAAGTGGGCACTGTCTACTTTTTGCAGATGAGAAAAACAGGCTCAGAGAGATTAAATAATTTGTCCAAGTAGGGATCAGAACTAGGATTTACATTCAAGGACGTTCAAGGAGTTTTATTCCAGAACTTGAGCTGTTAAAATCTGGATCATACTGCCCCAACTGGGGTCTTAATTTGATACTGCTGAGATGTAGCTTCTATGCACGGACAACACACTGATGCCTTAAGTTCATTTACTTGGTTGTTCAACAAACATTTACCATGCTCTGATTCAGGCCCAGGGCCAGAGCAGGAAGGAGGGTGTAGTTAAAGTTCCTGCTTTAGGTCAAAGTCCCTGCTCTTGAGATTAAAATATAAGAGTCTGACAGTAAGTGAATCATCACTCAAAACCAGAGCTTATGTTCACCATAAGACCCCGGTGACCAATGATCGAAGCCTTCAGAATGCCTCCTCTGGCTAGGACACAAGGTGCTTGCTCCCTTTTAGGGAGCCCAGAATGCTTTTATTAGCATTTCTGCAGTGTCTATTCCTTTGGGTGGGTAGGGGCCGCACAGCACAGTTAATGCAGGAGATGGAGGGGCATGATGTAGCAGTAACTCCGCTCTTGCTCAGTCAGCAGACTCCCTCACCAGGGTAGGTTTGTAACAGCCAAACACATCAGACCCAAGAGGTGAAATTTCCACATCACTCTCCACCACTCTTTCATCTGCCCCAAACAAAAGTGCCTTGTCTCCTAGATCACCCCTATTCAGAGGACCCTGGCAATTTGTACAAAGAGCGTGGAGAGAAAGAGGAGGGCTCTTTGTGCACAAGATTCCAGAAGCCCTCAAACATGACATTGTTATCAAGTGACGTATTCATCACAAAAGTCCATTGCAGCTCCCTCACATGCACGTTATAAAATGTGCCCATCACACTCAAAATCTCCAGGAACACAATTTTAATCGTGGGCTCAGGACTGGCCAACTTGGGGTGAGGTGAAGGAAGCTACCTATGTAGTTCTGAAGTACCTCAGAACCTTTATACAGACAGAAGTGATATATAAATGCTCCTTGCATATATTCTTTGTAGCATCCGTTTTTTTCTCTTTAGTAGTACATCTGCCAATTTTGATATCTTGTGATTCCAAGGTGCCATAACTTTTCCACGGTACCTCTAGCTGCAGGATATCTTGCTCTTAGCATTGTAACAGCACTGGGCAAGTCTCTGTGAACAAATGTCCAGAGGTAGGCCATCTTTCCAAATTATTCTTTATCTACCTCAATCTAATTTCAACAGTATTCCATTTATATACTTTCCTTTACACAAACTATTATCACAGATTTCTGAATGTAAAATAATTTTCCTGTTCACCGTTAGTCATTTAAAATTGGCCTACTAATAAATAGTCATTGCAATCATCAATAATTACTATAATTTTAGAGAATCCTCAGACACTCAGTTCAACAAATATTTATTCTTAGTGCCAAAAGTTGGAAGGAACTGTGCTAGGCACTACAGGGGATACTCAGGGGCTACAGTCACCACCACCACCACCACCACTGCTACTGTTTCTACTAGAAATATTCTTCTGGCCATTTATAGTCTAATGGAGGGTGAGTCAGATATAAGGGAAGTACAGAAGCAGTATGTTGCCTCACTGGAGCTTGGAGGGGTGTATTTAGAAAGGAGGGGCAGCTGGAAGATGATTTCCTGAAGGAATGTAGGACCAAGAAATGTAGGGATGTGAGAAGGATGACTGACTGGAAGTCTTGCAGGTTGGGAAAAGATGATGGAGCTGTGAAACACCCCTGGCTATAAATGGTCCCTAGGTACCGGAGGTGCAGCCCGGAAGGGTGTGTTATGCACTGAAGTGTGTTCCCCCAAAATTCTGTGTGGAAGCCCTAACCCCATAATGTGACTATATTTGGAGATAGGGCTTGTAAGGAGTAATTAAGGGTAAATGAGGTCATAAGGGTGGAGCCAGAGTACAATCTGTCTCTCCCCCGCTGCCATGGGAGAACACAGGGAGAAGGCAGCTGTCTGCAAGCCAGGAAGAGAGAACCCTGACGAGAAACTGAACTGGCGCACACATTCATCTAGGACTTCCCAGCCCCTAGAACTATGAGAAATAAATTTCTGTTGCTTAAGCCACCCAGTCCGTGGTATTTTGTTAGCCCAAGCAGACTAATACAAGGTGTATATAAAGTTTCTGTCAGGCATTGGTAAAAATATTCTGCATCATGTGCCAGTTCCTAGGCACTGCAGATGTTGACTAGACCTGTATTTCCTTAATTTATTTTGGATTCAGCACTGTCCAATGGCTTCAAAGATAGGTTTGGTGTTTGTTTTATCCCAAATTTTATCCCAAAAGACAAAGGGAAGAATTGATCTTCTTCCTCATCTTGCTTACTGCTAGCAAATGTGCAGCATTATAAAAGGCTCATGGTAAGCATCTATTTAACTGAATTAAGATTTCACTATTATCAAGGCACTACGTAAAGAGGGCCTAAGTAAGGAAAGTCACCAAGGAAGAGGTTTTTGGGCTTAAACATTCATACATTTCCAGGAACTAGGTGGTCAAGAGGTAGCACAGGAAGATTGCGTTTGCGCGTGCATCCCCACTCTGCAGCTCAGTCTCTGACAGTCGGCAGTCCTGGTTCTCTTCATTATGAATAGAATCTGGATCACTTTATTTTATAATGACTTTTTTACAGATTGTACTTTTGAATTCTTAAGAATGTAAGGTTTCTGGCATCTCTTTGCCAGCCTCATCTCTCCATCAGTTTTCACCACATGAATGCAAACACAGCCTAAATTATTCTTCACCTACCGTTCAAGGCTTTGAACACACAGCTATGGCCATAAATCATCCAGAAAGACACTGACCTCTAGGTTGACTAAAATCCTAGAAGCCTGTTTTTCCCCATTCCCCACTATTTTCAGCCAATCTGTTAACTACCACAATATTTACATGTTGCCATATAAGTCAGTCATTCTATAGCAAACTGAATTTTTCAAAATCTATTAATATTTTCCATATAAAAATTTAAATATAAAGATAAAAGTTATTTTCTTAATTTTAATAAACATTTTCTTGTTGATTAACTATCACCTCGATTATATATACTGTACAGATCAAAGTTGAAGATGATTTCAGAAGGAAAAAAATGTTCTCTTGCTTATAAAAGTTAGCCTATAAGATTAACAAAACTAGTAAATTATTTGACATGTTTTCATTGTTAATGTAGCCCCAAATGCTCTACATTTCTTTTATAGAATGATAGAAACCTTTGGTCACACTTCAGTAAAACAAAATTCTAGATCAAGAATCAATGATATTATAAATGTTATACCCTTTATAGAAAGAAAAAGGGATAACTTCAAAGATATATAACTTGTGGGCATGGGGTGAAGCAGTTTCCCAGCACAGATTAGTGTCTGAGTTTTTTCTTTTTTTCTTTTTTTTTTTTTTATCAGAGTACTTAAGTATACTGATAGCCTTAACCATGGGCCTTCATTTTAGTCAGTGGTTTTTAACCTCCTGTTTACATGAATAAATCAACATAACTTGTAAAGCAGATTATACATTAACCATTTAAAATTGGACATTTGTTTCTGAAGGAAATGGTTTGGTTTTTTAAATGCTTCTGTTCATTCTTATTTTTTTCCAATCATTGGCAGTAGTTCTTTCGATGTTTTCAGAAATGAAGCAGCTTTCTCAAAAGCTGTACCCCAAAAGACTCAAAAATAAACATGAAAAAAAAATTAGAATTATTGATATTGTATCAGTATTAAAAACCAACTTTCCTAGATTTAAGACAAAACTAGTATTATGTACGTTACTTAAGTTTATATGAAGTTAATGACTCTCCCTTAAAATATGTCATACAAACATACAGTTTAGAATTTTATCTCTTATGCTACTCAAATGGCTTAAGCATGTGTGTGTGTATCAGGAATCAAGCATATCTTTTATACCATCAAAATTTATATGTTAAATTAACTCACAGAAGTCTAACACAATTTTAAAACAAATGCTAATTTTTTGTGATTCTGAAGTAACACACACAGAATTGGTGTGTTCTATAAAATTATTACTTTCTTATCAGTAATGTAGTTTGTACAGTTAATGAGATCCAACTTCCTAATCATTCACTCAGTTTCCAAAGATAAAGAGTATAGCAGACCTCATCTATAACTTTTTCAAAGGTAAGTTCTCAGTTCTTTTATTAGCAAGTTACTCTGTCGCTGTATTTCTCTAACTTCTTGTCCACAAGCGAGGCTTAAGTAGACTCAGAGTTTACAGGGATCTGACGAGTTCCATTGGAAAGTCAATCTAGCTTTTTGTTTCTCTTGACATTAACACACTAGGTCAGCCTATGTCTTAGAGGGGCATGTCAAAATGGTTGTCATACTGCATTTTTCATTGTTATTCTCCAGGGTGATATCCCTTGAAGGTCATATTATAGATCGTTTTATCAAAAGAATGTCAACAATAGTAGCTGGGCAAGGGTTGGTTCCACCTAATCAGATATGTCCTCTAAAGCCACTAACAGCTTGACGCCTTGACAAAACCTGGTTGCTTAAATACTTCACCATGACTTCGGGCTAGTCTCGAACTTAACCATGCCTGATCTGCACATTCATTCTCAGACCTCAAAAGTTACATTGCTTAATGCCTTTTATTCTGTAAGTATAGAGTGAAAGCCCAGATAAATGCAAGTATGCAAACAGTATTTCACTTTATTATTATTCCTCCTCTGCCCTGCACTTGTATGCACCTAAGCAGACACATACACACAGATTTAAGTATATACATACATGTTTTAAGTTTGAAGCTTGAGTCTCAGACTTATTTAAAAAGCAGATCTGATAAATGAGTCTAGATGATGTTTGGGCCATCCTGAAATCTGTCTCCAAGAAAAGGAGATTCAAGGTAACAAACAGTTACCTTTTAGGAAAAATCAGCAGATTTTTCCTAAAATACACTCACCTAGTAGTTAATTTATAGAATTTCATTCTTAATCTAACTTACAGTATATTATAGGTGGATGGGAGGTACAATGTATACCAACTTTTTGAATATGACAGTTTCTTAGCATCCATCTGCTGGATATTGCCCTCCAGTATGAGCATATTGGTTTGCCTTTGTCAGCCCTGGTATTCGCTAAACTCTGCTCATCTAAATGTTATTTATTGACCAGTTAAAGTGCTAAAACCAAATTTTTATAGACATCTTAATTCCCATAATGGTTTATTAAGTACCATTTCCTAATGAGATCAAATAAATCATCAGAAAACTGAAGTCTCAACACAAGCATAATGTAATGATTGGCTGTCAGTAGGGACTAAAGTCCACGCAAGTCCATGGACTTTAGTTTTGACAGATTAAAATTAACCAGCAAATGAAATTAAGCACTAAAGTTTTATTCTTATGTTGTCCCTAGAGAAACATTTTTATTTTGGTTTCTAACAATTATAAATTGAGGGCTGACTTGTTAGTTCAATCATGCACCTTTTAGTAAATCCAAGTGCATTTGAGTATTAAGCATTTAATATCACTCCCAGGGGCAGACAATCCCAAAGAGCCAAGGGCATGGAAGGCATGAAAAATTTGTTTTACTGCCCTGTAATCAGCCTTAACCGTGACCTGTCACCCCATACTAGATTGCCTGGGGTCTTTCTGTGTCAGATATCATATACTAGAGACTCAAACTTAGTACAAATGAAAATTAGATTTAAATTACTAAGCAAATTTTCATTCCAATTTTAAACAAAATTTAATTACCTGCCTCCGGAAATAAGAGTCATGTTTAACTAACACCAGTAGCCCTGTCTGTCCTGCCATGAGCAGTTTATACATCCTTCCTTTTTTCTTTCTTTCTTTTTTTTGTTACAATGTTGAATTAAGGACACAATATCTCCTTGTCGCGCCAATAAAAATTTTAAAGTCTAGTTAAAATATTTAACATGAGTTGATACCACAACGACTTGGCAGCATATACATAAGAAATAACCTTCAGTGAAATTAAATGCTGATGCTTAATTCTTTTGTTATCTTTATAGGAGTAGTTCTCCAATATTATTTTGATTTATTACTGATTTTTTGTGATTATGCTAGACTAAGTAAATATGTAAAGCCCTACAGGTGCTTATTGGACCTAATTTGCAGGTGAAAATATAGTCATTGTTAATGCAAATAGAAGATGTGGCCGCATTTAGAGGCCAGGAAGATATTTAGTATCAGTCTCAAGGCACCCCTCCTCTTTGTTTATTAATAAGGAGCTGGAAGTCTCTCATGGTATGCAGAGCAGGTCATATTATTGCCTCTAATGATTTTCTCTTTGACACTTTTAACTTTGTGTTTTATCTGGAAGAGTAAAGATTTTTTAAAGAATTCCATAAACTTCAAATTGATAACCGTAAACAAGAATCTTCACTAAACATATTCTGTAAGTGAAATGTGGCAAATAAAATTAAAATGGACATTCATTCTATTAATTTATTTGTCGTAAATAGTCACTGAGGTGTATATTATACATTGGGCTACATTTTTTTGTTTGGCTTTTCCTAGACCTAAATAAGACAATATAGCATGTGTCAGTGCCAAAAAAAAAAAAAATTTGCTCTTATGATCTCTGACAAAATGAATCAAAACTTACGGGTCTAGAGGGTTGATTTAACCTTACAAAAAATGTATATTTTTTAAATCATCATTTCTTAGAACAATCACTATGTGTGTTTATGAAGAAGGGTTATTTAAACAAGGAAAACATTATAGGTACAAATGGTTCCTAATTTGTAAATGAAATATAATTGTTCCTGCCGATGTGAGTATAGTCTCATTTAAGGGCAGTCTGTTCATTGCTTTTTCCCCGCCTCCCGCAAAAAAACAGCTCTAGACATATAGTCATTATGCAAATCTAGTCAGCATATTTATACTGGAAACAAATGTAGCCAATTACAGAAAAATAGGTGGAGCTATTTTAAGCATTCATTAAGTCTCTCCGGGCAAGGGGATAAATTAAACTTTATAAAGCTGCTATAAAAATGACTATTTTAGAATTTAAATATGGTTGTGTAATTTAGTGCTAGTTACCAGATTCAATTTTAACACCAAAACTTAGCTTCCAAAAAGTATTCAAATGAGACACTACATCTGGGAACTTGTGACTGCCCGCCACACGAGCATTTAAAAATTAAGGCCTCAGCACATCTCATTTCATGCTAAATCGAGTGGCCTTTCAGTTTCCAAAAAGAATCCCATGGTTTGACCAGTCTCGAATAAATATAGCAGTAGGTCCAAAGCCCCCATAGGTGAGCGCCTGTCAGCGTCATCTACAAGGTAGAAGGCATTGTCCCTCCCACCCATTCATTAATAGCCTGCATGATCTCAGCCAAGAATCTACTTTCTACAACCTGTCTTCTCATTTTTAATTATGTATCTTGGAGAAAGAATTCAGGTAGTGTAATATGAATGTTTAAATGTCATTTGAAAAACTGAAGCATCAATGAGAATCAAATTTCCATGAGGAATGACTAGCACAGCTAGCTACTTGAAAAGTAACAATCAAAACCAGGCTTGTGAGTAGGGGATGGAACAGATAGGGTTGTGTATCAGACAGCAGTACCGGGCACCTTAAGGTGGCAGAGTGGATGGTGGCTTTCAACCATGTGATTTAAAGAACCCAATTCTTCCTACTGGAAAAACAGAACTAAGTTATACATGTACTTTTTTGTTCCAATTATTTCGTGTCTAGTTTTCTATGCTAAATGTCCCTATAGTTCCCTTTGAAAATGTACATATCTCTGAAAAAGATAGCACATTAGGTGACAGTCACATTATGATCAGATATATGGACCTTTTTTCTCTTCACATGTCACGAAGGAGAACTACACCAGGGAATTAGCCAGTGAGGAGGGAGGGAGGCAACCAAGCTGGGTTTCCTCTGCTTTACAAAGCTGCTGTGCAATCAGAGAGAAGCCCACTTTCAATTACCACACTCTTGTGGAGAGTAAGAAAGCTGGGGAGTTTTGATGTATGTCCTTGTCCCACTAGGCCTGGCATTTTTTTAAAGTAAGAGAGGCTTGCAGCTGGGCAAGGAGCGTTAAGGTAAGAAAGCTCAGCAGGTCATAGAGGCAAGTGCAACAGGGCTTGTTAAGAGTAATCAAAGACCTACTTAGAGAAGCAGCAGGAAGCAGAGGTTGGAATTTTTACCCTAGGGAGGTTATAGGGGCCATCTGGCCAGAGGAAAGTTGACTTCACTCTGCAAAGGTTTAAAATCCAGATTAAAATGATGATTAGAAAAATCACCACAATGAAGCAGTATGATTCCCACCTCCAGTCCCCCCCATGAGACTAGAAGATTCTGCTTAAATAGTTCAACATTATTTTAAAGGAGTTAATGTGTATGCACATTACTTTGATAAATGTTTCCCCACCTCTCTTCTTTCCTCCTTTCTGTTTTAAAAGCCTCCCTCGTAAGATAAATGATCTCTATTTTCTTCTTCCTCAGAGATTCCTTGGGAAGACTCAAATGACAATGTAGGCCAAGTTGTCAGGAGTTGTTGCTCATGAAGCTTTTAAGGTGGAAACCAGTTTATACTGATGCACTTTAATGCCAGCACTTTACACTTAGTAAGCATAAAGTTTTTCATCAAGACTTTTCATTTTTGATTTCACACTTTTCTGTGTTATAGTATTCTCGCATGTTATCATGTTTGCCTCTTGAAAAGTTCTATTTCCTCCTTAAACAGTAAGAACTAAGGAAGAGGGCAGAATTTTAGAACAGCCCCTATTGAAGATAAAAATATTATTAGAATGTTGAAAAATAATTTAATGGGTAAAAATCATCTGGAACATCAGACAGCCTATTGGCAAAAAATGCATCCTTTGCATAGCTGGTATTGCCAGTAGAGTTGGGGGTGGGGAGACAGGAGGGGATAGGACTAGAAACAGAAGGTTTTAAAAGACCTAGCATGACCAGTTTTATGTCTTTAGAGACTAAAAAGCTTAGTTCATCTGGAGAGAATGAGGACAGGGAGATGTTCAAGGAGGTATTTTTATGGTCCAGGTAAAAGATGACAGAGGCCATGAAGAGGAAGAAGGGAGGGCCAAGAAATATTTGGGAATCAGAACCCCCGGACTTGGTTTTCTAACCACTATGACAGCATCTCTAGTGACTGTGTGAACTTGCCTATGCCTGGTCTCCCACAAATTTCCAGGCCAATCTTGGTGGGCAAGAAGGATGCATTTCAAGACCAGTTCATGGTACTCAGTAGGTTAACGCTTCTGTCACCCCACTAAGCCATCTCCATTTTCTGCTAGCAGAAAAATAGAAAACAAGATCTACAGTTTACTACCTGTCATATCTTAGAATTTGTTTGGACATGGTTCTTTACCTGTATCAGGATACAGTAAGAGTTTTGATTCCTAGAAATAGACCTGCCCACTTGACTGAAGCAAGATGTCAATAAAATAGGAAACTACTGAATATATACTGAATATAATATTCTTTGTAAACTATGAGAATTGAAACCTTCAGGGAGTAAAAGAAGGAGATAGCAGGAAGCTAGAAGATAAAGTAATAGGTCATTTAGAGGAAATAGACCATATAGTCTTCTTTAGACTTAAAGCAGAGATATTTAAATATTAAACCACAAATAACAATTGACACTGGGGCTATCCAGATGTTTAACATCTCAAGTTGGTGGCTTGGAGAGCTGCTGATCCTATAGGTATAAATGTCATTTTGGCTCAAGCATGGAAAGGAGGAATCTGATTCCTACAAATTAAATTCCATCCTGACCAATGAGTATGTTTGCTCATTCATTTATTAAACAGATATTTATTGAATGGTCATCCACAGTGGCTCAGACACTCTGCTGGTTTTATGATACAAGACTGAAATAGAGACACCGCCTGCCCTCAAGGAAAGCGGGTAGTTAGCAAGCACAGAGTGATAAGCGCCATCTATGATAGAGGTAATGGTTGGGTTTCAGTTTTAGCAGAGGATTCAGCAACATCCATTTTGGAAGAGAGGATGAGAGCAAGGCCTCAGCCCAAATCAAAGCCCACAGCTTTGGTGGAAAGTCATTCCTTAGCATGGACAGCATCCATGGTGACGAACCAGGCTGCCTTAGCTACAGATTTTCAGCACTCAAAGGCAGACAGAATGATCTAGTAAACTGAAACCACTGAGATTCTTGTCCAGCTCCTACTGTGAGCTGGGTTATTTATATCTCTGGATCCAAGTCTGGGTTCCCAGATGTGGAGAGACTCTGAACATGTGGGATAGTATCTAGGACATGACTACTATATGCATACCCACTCTCAAAATTATCTCCTGTCCCACTCTAGCTACTGAATAGGAATATGAACAACAAAAAAGTATTTGAAGGAAAATTTGATATTGATATATTAGAATACTAATTTATAGTGGGTGGTCTACTTTTGAGAACTGTGAAATAAAATTTTTATTTTGAAGAAAAAGTGTGCATTACAAACAAATCTTGTTAGATTATTGTTGTCATTTGTACTTTCATCAGGGTTGGAAGAAGAGGGAAGAGAGGGTCAGGACAGTCTTCGGACTCTCATAGCCAGAGATGAAAGAACTACTCCAATTTAAAAGAATTTGTTTTCTATGGTTGGCAGAAACAAATATTTGTAGAGAATATATATTTTTATAAAAACTTGGATACCTGGTTGGTATAGGCCAATGGGGCATAAACTGTTCTCTCTATTTTAAATCTAGCATCCTCAGGTAATAACAAGTGTCAGTGAAGATATGGAGAATTGGAACCCTCACACACTGCTAGCAGGGATATGAAACGGTGCAGCCTTCTTGGACAGCACTTTGGCAGTTCCTCTAATGGTTAAACACAGAGTTACCGTATGACCAAGCAATTCTACCTTTAGGTATATACCCAAGAAAAATGAAAACATGTCCATACAAAACCTCTATACAAATGTTGATAGCAGCATTATTCATAATAGCCCAAAAGTGAAAACAACCCATATGTCCATCTACTAATGAATGCATTAATATAATGTGTTATATTCATGCAGTAGAATATTATTTGGCAATAAAAATGAATGAGGTGTACTGATGCATGCTATAACATGGATGAACCTTAAAAACATGCTTTGTGAAAGAAGCTAGTTACAAAAAGCCATATGTTATGTGATTTGATTTATATGAAATACCCAAAATAGGCAAATATATAAAGACAGAAAGTAGGATACTGGATACCTAGATCAAGAGTATTTGGGGGAGGATGAGGAGCGACTGCTAGTGGGTACAAGGTTTCTTTTGGGGATGATGAAAATATTCTAAAACAAATTGTAATGAAGATTGCATAACTGTGTTCTAAAAATCATTGAAATGTACATATGAAATGGGTAAATTGTATGGTACTTGAATTATATCTCAAAGATGCTTTTTTAAAAAATAGTCAAGTTTCAATATTTTAGCATCTTTGCCTCTTTCCTACTTGCTACAGCCACACAGCTTTTTGTAGTATTTTGGGGAAAGTGATGTGTGAATCTCTGGTGTCTTAAACAAGTCCTCTTCTGTAAGGATATTTGCTAAGAGTTTATTAGGAATTATTGCTTAACTAAGCCTGGAATTGCAATCCAATAGCTTCTCAGTAGGAATGCACCATCTATGCTGTTCTTAAGATGAGTCTATTCTAACAGAATGCTTTATATTTCAAAGCACACATTGATTTAATGTACATAGCACTGCTATATAAGCTTACAGGATGAGTTTTTAAGTTTTTAAAAACATTTTATCAACAGTATACTTCAGGTTATAGCCAGTGTATTATTTATCCGGCAGTGTGAACTCAGGAGGCATTACTACTGAATGGTTTTAATTTTCTCCAGTCACTGCCTTAGGCCATGTTTTGTTGAATCTTGTTTTTCTATCCCTTAACAATATTTAGTAGATCTCATAGCATTCAGGTCATTTTTAGTTATGTGGAGATCAGTATGGTCCATTTTAAAACTCTCATCATATACCTGATTTAAATCTAATTTCCTTCTTCCGCTCTTTCAAGATATATGGAGCATGGTCTGGTTCTCGGATACCTCTTTTCTCTCCTTTTTCAAGGCCTAACTTCTAGGCAGTAGGGGCTAGGTAATAAAGGAGAACAGTGTTCCTTTACCTAATTTCTCATGGTTACCATTCTCCCTGCTTCTTTGGCAAGCAACGTCTTGCCATACATGCCTTCTGGGTGACAGGCGTCAAAATGCTGCTTCATATTGGGTAATTTGGAGAGCTCACTTCTCAGTTCCTTGATCTGGAAGACCCAGCCCTGGCCCAGCCTCCTTCCTTGACTAACCCCTTCCCCAGTGGTGTACTGGTAAATGTTTAACAACTGGCCGAAGGCAGGAGTAGGGTGGTGGTGTGTGCGTATGTACATATATGTTTATTATACACGTTACTAATGCATAATACACACTTTACAGATAATAAAATATATAGTACTCTTTAACGCAAATTCCGTATAGCCAATTAATTCTCCCAGAAGACTTTCGGTGATTTTTTTGCCAAAAGCTTATGTGTATCCATCTTATGGTTGCAACTGATAAATGAGTGTAGTTTTAATATGAATGTTGGGGTAGTATTTTCATTTAAGAACTAAGACAAAAGTGAAACAATGAAGGGTGTTGGAACTTGTTAGTCATTGTCATGAGTGACTTTTTTGCCGAATCAGATAATAGTTTCAAATACTGGAAGAAGTTATCCTCCAAATATTATGCTATTCAGAATGTAAGGACTCTAGAAATGATACACTTAAGTTTAATCTGCATTATTAGCATTTTCTACATCACCTTCTTAGCTGCAGGCAACAAAACAATAAATCCAGTCCTAATTTGTAGCATTCGCCGATTTCAGGTTACATGTATGACCTTACTGAATACAGTAGCACACTGTTTTTTTCTACCATACAGATAGACATTTTAAAAAAAACTTATAAGGATTAATGGTAGCAGTAAAATAGTTAAGAAATAATGACTTTTAATTATTTATTACCTTTGTTTATCAATTATTTAATAGTAATTTATATAATTCAATTTTAATAATGGCAGTGTTGAAATTCCTAAAAATTTAAAAGTTGGCTGGCAAGCTGGCTCCAGAATACCACTGCCCCTCTCACATAGCATTCTCCTAAGAGCTTGTTAGCTACTGGGGTCCCTTCCCCTGAGATGCTGATGAGAGAGCTCCCTCTCTCTACTCAGATAGTCAAGGGACAAATCAGCAGAACAGCGAGCTGCCTAAGCAAATCATACCTTGTTTACATCTCCAGCCAGGGAAGACGTTCGAATCTCCTTCTTGCAGGCACCCTCAGTTTACTGATGAGTCGCTTGGTAACCTCTTCACATAGCTTTGAGAGGAAAGAGTTGTCTTCTCCCTGTTTTTGTGGTGGTGGGAGGCGGGAATACAGGGAAACTCCAGTATCACACATGCCACACTCCCAAGGTAGTAGCTCAGTATTCCTACAAACCTTTCCTCTGCCATATTTTATGCTAGACTTCTGGGGCTGTCAGAGCTAGCTCATCTATCTTAATAAGTCTTAAGAAATGTATTAATGTCTCTTTAGAATTTGGGGTACTCGATAACTCTTTTAGCATTGCCATTCATTAATTCTGGAGTAACAGCATATCTTGCTAGACTTGTATGCAGCTTTATTTAGCATTCTTAAATTTAATTCTAGTTTCATAACCACCATTTTGTTCAAATCACAGACATGATCATTTTCTCTGTAAATCACATATTAGTAACATACACACCTGATGTTGCTTGCCAAAGAAGCTAGGAGAATAACCATTCTGTGGGGGGCGGGGGGGGGGGCGGGGCGCGCACGCACGTTCAGGGAATAATCTTTCTGGTTTGTGTCAGGCCTATAATTACTAGTCTGGTTTCCCCACATTCTATAATGCAAAAACCTTAACTTTGCCCTACTTACCTGATTTTTAATTAGTAGGCCTAGCAGATTTTAGATTTCCTAAATCTTGATAATATTCTCCAAAGAGACATGCGATTCCTATACCCCTAGGGTGAAATAATGTTAATTGCTCCAAGTGTTAACCTCATCAAGATTAGAGTTCTCCAAATAAATTGTAATGAATGAAAGAAATGGGGAAGAGTGAGAACTTCTACTCTACTAGATACCAAAACATAGTATAAAACTATATTGAGAAAAACAAGAGGAACAAATAATGCAAAAGACGAAGTAACCTACTGAAAGAATATCAAGTACAGAATCAGGTCCAGATATGTAGAGGAGTCTTGTGTATGATAAAGCTAGCATTGTACATAAAAGTTACTATATGTAAATATGGGAAAATATTTCTAAATTACTGGAGTGAATGGAGAGGGCCATTGTAAATAAGCATGACATCAAACCAGAAAATATTAAGGAAATATTGACTTATTTAATTTACTTAAAATTTTTAAACTTATATATGGCAAGAGACATCATAAACTAGATTAAAGTATAAATGATACAATGGGAGAAAACATTTCTTCCACACATAATAAATAAGTAGTTTATTGAAGGGGCACTGAATTTATTTTGGCTGAATACTGAAGAGCCAGTGTTAAAATCAATGAAAAGCCTAAGGCAAGGTTGAATGTTCCCATAATAAAATGATCTTCTGAGATACCAGAATAAACATGAAATTTGATTTTAAGAACCTAAGTAATTTTAAAATTTTATCCTTAAAATCTTATGTTTTTAAAGTTTGTCATTAACGATGAAGCAATATAATTTCTCAGCACTGCCAGCTGCTAGATGGCTCCTCTGCACATTCGTCGTGCTTAACTGTTTCCGCATGATGAAAAGCATGAATTTTTTTGGCTATCTGTGCCAATGTGGGTTACTCTTAATTTTGCTGTCAGATCAGTAAGCTTTTCTTTTTCCTTAATGGTAACAAAAAAAGGTGAAGTCCAAGTCCTGGACTTAAAGACTTGGCTGGCGGTGCTGGTGCCGTGTCACTGAAGCACTCCCACCAGCTGAAGCTGTGTGCAGTGCTTAAAGCAGACATAAGATTTTTGCCCTTACATTTTTATTTCTAATATTTTTACATTGATTTGCTGCTTCACACAGTCAGTGGATGTGCTACTCCTGCCAGGAACCACTGGTTGTTACCGGGTCCTTTTCTGTCATTAGTGTCTGCTGTGGACAGTGTTAAGACCTGTTTCGTTCTGGTAGCCTTTTTAAGTGGGATAGCTGCTCTTCCATCTCACTTTGAACATTCATATGAATATACATGAAGGCTGTTCCACATCTTTCCCTTGTATATCGTTTGTCTTTGGCCAAAAGAGATTTTCAGTCTCAAGTTACATTCATAATGCTTACCAGTAGTTTTAAAACCAATATTCAGATATTAGCAATAAGTCCGGTGATGATGTTAAGCTTATTAAATATGATGGGACCCTGTATGATCTTTGATCTCCACAAGTTCAGTAAAGCTGGAAGGAGGCATTTCAGTCTTCCAAAGACTAATGCAAAATTTGGCTGAATACTGGGGCTAAAGCTGAACTTTAGTTCATGTTTAGTGTTTATAATATATAAAGTGCTCTTTCATATTAGTAAGAAAAAAATGAACAGAAGACATGAACAAATCACAGATGAAGAAATACAAATCATAAACAAACATGAGAAAACGCTAAACCTCAATCAACATCAAGTTAAGGGAAATTACAATAATGGGTTTTTTATTAGCTTGACAAAAAATTTAAAGATTGATAATGCAGTGTTGGTGAGTGTCTTAAAAACAGGGTAAACTGTACATCCTTTTATTGAAGGGCAGTTTGACAATATTTACCAAAAGTTTAAAATGTGTGCTCTCTGATCCAGCCAGCACTGACACCTAGAGGAATCTACCCTCTGGAAGTAGTTCTCAAACATGTGCTCAAAGATTTATATGAGATTGTAATACTAGTTCTAATTGAAAAAAAAAAATCAAATCTAATTGTGCATCAGTAGGGAAATGTAAAAATGAATGCTGAATAACTATGCAAAAGAATGGCCTTGTAATTATTAAAAATAATGAGCTAGATCTGTTTGTACTATCTTAGAAACACAACTGCAGTACGTTATTACAGAGGAAAATGTAAGTTGCAGAATGTCTATCATACGATTCCCACTTTATTTAAATATAAAGAAATAAATATGGAAGGATAAGCATTAAATCATTAACAGTGGTTACCTTGAGATGAAATGGATATTGGGATGAAATAAATCAGAGGAAAATAGCAGAAGCAAAGGTACAGAGCCGTGAAAGAGCAGAGCTTACTGAAGAAGCCGCAGATCATTTATTCTGATTAGAGCATGGGTAGAGGAGGCTAGAAAGATTAGGTCTACATCACAGAAGGTCTTGGGAGCCATGCTAAGGACTTTGGATTTTATCTGAAGAGAATTGTCTTCAAGAAGACAATCAGATTTATATTTTTAAAAGATGTACATTAGTACTTATTTGTCAGACTTTAATTTGAAGACAAAAGCAGAAATTTTTTTATGTGCTTTACAAGAATTAATTTATTTAATTTTTATAGCAGCCTATGGAGTAGGTACTATTATTGTCTCCATTTTACAGTTGAGGAAACTGAGGCACAGAGAAGTTAAGAAATTTGCCCAAGGTGACTCAGTTATTGATAGAACTGAGATACAGATCCAGACAGTTTGGATCCAGAGCCCATGCCGTTTTCTGTTATGCTGTACTGTTTTTGTTTCTGTGTCTTTAAGAACATGTGTTTTCTTAAGGGAATCAAAAAATGTTTCTCCATGTAATTTCTCCCATACCACCTACCAACCAAGATAGGATGTTCTTTGGCTTTGCAAATAGAATCAGTCAGCAGTTCAGCAATCTGTCTTTTCTCAGCTTCCATCTTACCGTTCAGCCGGTTCTTATCCTCTTTAGTCTTGATCCCTGTCTCTTTTTCTGGGTTAGCTGTAAGCCCTTTTGGCTTCCAGGGGACCCAGTATAACCCCATCCAAGAGAGACAAGGCTGGAGATGGGGTTGCATGAGTTTTCTGAGCCTTTCTCTTCTAGAACTCTCCAAAAAAAAAAAAAAAAAATGAGAGATGGGGCAGAATACTTGGCTTGAGATCATCGTTTACTCACTTGCAAATAATCCTGATTATTATTCGCGTCTTTGTGCCTGGAACTGTGTAGGGAGGCAGAGTTGAGAGGAAGAAGTAGAGATGAGAGAAGAAGGTGTGTTGCCCATCAGTGATCTTTCAGTCTTAACGCTTTCAGGCTAGTATTTCATAGCTAGTATTATGTCAACGAAAATGACATGATTCTTATTAAACATGATATGATGTGGTTTAGAGGTCCAGTTAGTGACCAACTTCCACTCCCATGATTTTCCATTGACCACACTGTAAATCCTGTCTCTATGCCTCAGGGAACCTCTAATACATGCCGCACTATTATTTGGGAGAATTAAGTGCTTGTAATCATCTAGCCTTGTTGTAAGAGGAGCAAAGTATGAACATGCTCCTCTTTTCAAAAATTCAAATAATTGCTGCACAAACATGGAAATTATAGGAGACTTAGATATCAATTTCCACTGATGAACTTAGTGCTTTTTCTTTAGTGATGAGGAGAAAGACCGATAGATGATACTCTCAAAGACTGATAAAGACTTGGGAAAGTAGTAACGATCTAGAAACTCAAAATGATGGGAAAATTTTCCTTCTTTTTTAGAAAGTAATTGTTATAAATAAGGTTGAGTAATTTATGTTTATAGACTGTTGTTTTGTATAACATATCCAACTATGAAATATGAAATCTTGTATAATAAAATTCCACCTTACTTATAGTCCTAATTATAAATACACTACAAAAATGATGTCTTACTCCATTAAATTCGCCGTGGTAATCAGTGGCTATGCATATATTGCATAGTTTTGATATAGTTATTTGCGTCTTAACTTTATTCAGCCAAACATTTTAGCATTAAGAACTATTTAACCAATTACATGATTTTAAAATTTCTTCATTTCCTACTTTTATTTCTTTAGTCTTTAAATAGACTTTAAGATTTGCATTAATTTGCAAAGACTCATGCACAGTGTTCTTCACAGCACTGTTTATAAAACAAAAATATTGGAAAGAACCTAGATAACTCTAAATAGGAAATTGGTTATTCAGATGAATATTCAAAATGATTAAGTCTGTAATTATTGATATAAAAAGTTATTCACCATATAGTGAATTTTTAAAGATTACAAAGCAGACTATAAATTAATCTTTTTTAAAATTATATGTTTAGGAAAGAAGTCTAAAAGTTAGAAGTCAAAATGTTAACAATATTTCTCTCTGAATTTACAGATGGTCTTCACTTATAACTTTCTGGCTTATGTATTGTCTAAGGTGGTTTTTAAGATGATTAATTATTATTGTTTTTATAGTTAGCATGTATAATTTTACAGATGAAAAATAGTTCCCTTTTTAAAGTCAAACTTGAAAAGGCAAAAGGAACCCTGAAAGAAATTTACTGTTTATGTAAGCATACAAAATATCTTTGCACAATGCATGTTAATTTATCAGACTCTACTTAGCTTTTGCGGGTTTTTCTTCCCTTCTATTCCTACTGAAATAGTATTAACATTTGATGTAACACCTTTCCCCACTCCACAGACTCCTGCTCCCTATCCTTCATCTTTCTCCTTCTACCTCTGAGCTGAAACAGCAGACCTGTCCTGTTCCCAGTACACCTATACTGTGTAAGGATGCAGTTTGAGGTAGAACATTAACATTACAGGTCATTCTTCTGACAGTAAGCCTGTCCTTTACTTCGGTCAGTTAAGTGAGGAAGTACAGATGGACCTTTAGTATGTTTCACTAATATGGAGTCTGTTTAATTAAACACCTGTCTTTAGTGATGTAGACTTAGGCTATTGAGGATGCCCAAATTTCACCCTAAGGCTTTGTATTCTAGACTGGCAGAAGTTGGAACAAGATGATTTTTTTCAAGGATAGAGAAATGTGACTCAAACTTCTCTTTGGCCCTTTTTAGACTCTAAGGTACTTAGTCTCAACGGAAGGACCACATTTTTTAAACGTATCTTGGTCAATTCCCAGGTATTTTGTGTCTACATTTGGTATTGCTGGTTTAAATCTTGAACTCTGCTAGACTGGTTTAAGTAATAGAGTTTCAGTTTCAGCATTTGAGCAAGTGAAGGAAAAGAATCATAAAGAGTTGGCAGGGAGGCAAAAGTTCTAAACAAACCCATATAGTATTAGTCTAGTAACTGTTAGTGATATAAGTAGATGAAGAAACTGGCCTCTCCCTAGAATAATTATAACAAGCTTAGCACAAATCCAAGAAAACTTAAACAGGCTTGTTAAAACTTAAGGTCTTATTGGGAGGGCTTTCAAAGGCTTTTTTTTATCAGCCTCAGCAGATCATTAAAAGGCAGCGTTTCAATTATACCTTTAATATTGAGAAGGTACAACTATGAATATCTTACTAGGTTAGAGTCTCAAACTCTCCCCAAGTTACAGGTGGTATTAGATGACGGGCGCATTTACATATTCTTTACTCTTATTTTCACATTTAATATTAACTCCTGCTAATTTTTCTCCTTTTCTCCTTTGATTCCTTCTTATCCATTTGCTCTCATACACCCAAATTCTCATCAGGAAACAGTGAAATCAGAGAATGAGATCTCCAGAAATCCAATTTTTTTTTTTTTTTTAGTTGCTTTAATTTTTTTCCCATTAAACTGAGCCTGTCTGGGTAGAGAACACTGTCCCAAGAAGCCTGTAGTTAAGAGTGTGGACTCCGTTTCAGAGCCTCGCTCCACCCCTTACTCAGCCTTGGGCAAGTGACTTATCCCCCTTATGCTTGTTTCCTCATATGTCAACTCCCTCAGCATTTTTAGTTAATATTTTAAAGTTTTAGAAATGGTAAATCACTGAGTGCTAGCTATTATTAACATTTATGAGTATTTTTGTAATAAAGAGCTGTGTAGATTTTGATATTCCCAAATTTGGAGGAAGAGGCAGACTATCTCCCCCTGTGTCATTGGGTCTCAGTAATGGCCGAGGCGCCCTCAGTGCAGATAGTCAGAGGCGTGAGTCCAGGGAAGGACCTGGCCAGGCTATTGGATCCTCCTCCCAAGAGGTATCATCAAGAACCCTGAAGTTTCCCTCTCCCAACCCACCTGAATTTTCTCAGTGAAATATCTACTCGAAATCAAGGGGAGGAGGGTGAGAAGTGTGTGGTTGGGGACAGGGAGAGAGAATAAGACTTGTCAAGAAATTTGGTAAGAGGTATCAATAAAAGCACTGGTATGGTAGCTGGTGTGAAATGTGGTCTATCAGTAGCAGGTCGTTTGCAGGTTAGAGCAACTTCTCACCTCTTCCCCACTCACTCCTACCACACACGCACACACACCCCACCCCCAGCTCACAGAGCCCAGCCTTCCCGATGTTACTTCTCTTCCCTGACTTCGAAAGTGGAAGAGGTGCTGATATTTACTGACCCTTGACTCTGCTTCCTTTCCAGCTGACCCTCTGGTGGGCAGCATTGCCACACAGTACATGACCAACAGAGCGGAGCACGACCGAATGGCCAGACAGTGGACCAAGCGGTATGCCACATAGGGGCCTGCTGCCTGCCACCCCCGCCGGACCTGTGCAAGCACATTCACCAAGTGCATCAATAGCCCTGCCCACCCCTCCGGACCTCAGTTCTTACTTTCTTATTTTTATTAAATTTTGAACCGTTTGTGATGGTATGTCATCCTTCCCTCTTCCTCTTCTTTTCCTTTGCTTTCCCTTCTCTCCACCCCCTACCCCCCGTTTTATTCCCTTTTTAATTTCTATTAACTTGAAAGATTGGGTTTTTTTTCCCCCCACCTCAGTGTGGATGGGAACTTTTGTTTTCGGTGCAAACAATGTTGGATCTGTAATAGTAAGAGCTTTCTTACAAAGTTTTGTATTACAGTGTGCTTTTGTTTTTCGTTGTTGTTCGTTTTATTTTGATTTTTTTTCTTTTATGTGATCTTTGGGAAAACACGAATTCAGAATTATATCTCGTTTCTACTTAAATGTAGTGCTTAGGGTTAATTTTTTGTACTAAAGTCTTTATTGGTGGGTGCATGCTACTGGGAACAAGTTTTTGTACAAAAGCTTCAATCAGAATCACTGTGCATTACTGAGACTCTGTTTATCACTAGCCTTCTGTCCCCCACACAGAAGACTGTTGGATTGAACAAAATAAGTATTTTGATTTACTTAAAGTGCTTGTAAATTTCTTAGGGACCTGCCACTTTTGACTGTGGATCAGTTGATGTACACTTGTATTATTAAAGCACTCAATAAATCACTGTGGCTGATAAATGCACTTGTGGTAACCTGGCGTTTGCTTTTTATTGTGGTGATCAGTGCAGCCCTACGAGCAGCGAAGTTTGTCTAATTCAATTACAGAATCAAGTGTATTTTGCATCTCAAACCTCTAATATTTCTTTGTAATTGAGTCACTTAGCATGTGGAATTTCTCCGGCTGTCAATAGCCTAATGATTTTATGGTTGTTTCAGATCACTATCATTTTACGTATTGTCTGGACATTACTTTCTCATAGACCTCCGTTCCATCCGTTAACAACCTTTACGTAACAATTAAAATATGTGACTCCAAAAGTGGCCTGTTAGTGAAAGTGAAATCTGAGCTGATCGTTGTGTTTGACCACTTTTGAATTTATTTCTCCTCTTTTTTATCCTAAGGTTGTTATAGTGATTGCCATTGAATTTTGGTTTTGTTTTTTCTTCATAATTTTAGTGAAAGAAGTAAACTCAAATGTACCAGTCATGGTCAGCACATCCAGTGACCAAGGTATATATGTCTGGCTTTGACCTTCAGGCCATTTTAGGTCTGCAGCTAGAGGAGGTAAAAGAAACGTGTGTGATATAGTTTGAAAAACACTGACATACCAATTGATATTCAGGGTTCTTTGTGTTACAAGGCAGGCTGGAAGCTCCTGCTTCCACTAAGTACAGAACAAGCCTACCATACAGCTTGGTCTCACGTAAAGAACATTTTTACTGCTAAATAGTAAGATTTACAAATTAAGTCATCCACTTCTAAATATTTGATTCAAGTTTTAATATCTTTATATGAAACATTTTAAATATCTGATTCAAAAAATACAGTTTTGTTGTGTTTTAGTAGTTAAAAAGAAATCCTAAAGAAAATTCGTTTTAAAATTGAAAATGTTACTTTTAAACCAGAGTACATAGGGATATGTTTTCTTTTTAATAACAATATTATCATTCATTTTATTTGGAAACATTTTCCAGCATATCAGAACACATTATAGTCTGTATTGAAACTACTCAACTGTGTAATTGTAACAAAGGGAACCACTGACTATATCTGAATGGGTGTAACTGTGTTCCAATAAAGCTTTATTTACCAAAACAGTCCGTAACCAGATTTAGTTTGTAAGTTATAATTTGCCAACCCCTAATATAGACACCATAGACTAGGGGGAAAAAGAGTCATCTCTTTCTTTGAAATAAAATTTAATTAATATGATACAAGACTAATTTTTAGGAAATTAACCCAGAATGTTTTATTGCCTATAGACTTTCTCACCACAGAGATTTACATATTTACTTTAATACCTTAGATTTAACAATTCAATCCTAAAAGCATTGAACTATTTTAATATGTACTTTTATTAAATTGATTTTTTTTTTTACTTTTAACTAAACCAGACTCATGATATTAACACTGACTTTTATGGACAATGTTTAAACTCACTTTGCCTTTCTTTTTAAAAAATGTCTACTCCATTGGACATATATTACATCTACATCTCATATCTGTTTGTACTTCAGATCATTTAAAAATGTGTGTTATTTAGAAGCCAGAGATTTTAAAAAATTCTAGTAGTAAATTTTGTCACCAATCTGTATTTAGTGTCCCATGATCCATTTTTAGGTTTTATGCCAATTTGATAGGAAGAGTCTATAAAACTTCTCTCCCATGTTTATGAACTCTGAATACTTAATAACGAATATACCCTCCCCTCAAAATGTGAGAAAGCGAGAGATACTCCAGAGAGACCAACAAACTCTTAGTTGAGCCTGTTAAGTCTAGATTCCAGATAACGTGGTAATTTTACTTGAAATCAATCTGTAATCATGGCAGGCAACATAATTCCAATAAGTTTTCAAACATGTTTGTAAAATAAGGCTTGGGAAAGTTTAGTACTCAGAAAGCTGAATAGTTTTGCTAATAATTATGGAGATAACATTTCTAAAATTCAAGAACAATTTTATACCCTAATATTTAACTTTTCAAACCAATTATTGCTAATTATAGTATTTTGTAGCTTTGTTAAAATGTTGGCAGACTACTGGTCTTTGAAAAACTAATTTGAAATGGTATTTATTGATCTTAATTCAGAAAGTTGAGGCCTTATTTGTCATGAAACAGCAAATAAATAGAACATTATCTGTTTTTCTACAGGAATCCATCGAAGATAGCAAATGCAGAAGTAATCAGTCTTTTTTTATTCCAATATTAGAGAGTAAACTTAGATGTTCATCCCGGATTAGTGGTTTGAGAATTAGGAAGAAAGGAAATATTTATTCAAAGTTTAGTGTATACCAGACCATAAATTACCTAATAAAACCTTAGCCTATCCCTTTAGGGTATAGATTGGCTGCCATAATGTACATGTATTCCCCCCCACAAAAAAAAATTTCATATGTTGAAATCCTAATCTTCAAGGCGATGGGGTATTAGAAGATGAGGCCTTTGAGAAGTGATTAGGTCATGAGAGCAGAGCCCTCATTATTGGGATTAGTGCACTTTAAAAAGATTCCAGAGAGTTCCCTAACTCCTTTACATCATTTGAGGACAGTGAGAAGTCAGCAGTTCACAGCCAGGAAGACAGCCCTCACCAGAACACAGCCATGCTGGCACCTGATCTTGGACTTCCAGCTTCCAGACTGTGAGAAATAAATTTATGTTGTTTATATGCCCCCCAGTCTGTGGTATTTTGTTACAGCAGCCTGAACAGACTAAGACAGAGGCCCTCAGTCATGCACTGCTAACAAGGTACCAAAATGAGATTCCCACCGAAGCATGTGACACCAGAGCCCCTGCTATCAACTGCAAAACCACATACACCTTTCTTCTGACTAGGAGATCGTTCTGTAAAAATAGATTGGCATAATTCAGCCTTAAAGTCGAGGCGCTGTACAGTTTCTAGGTGGTAGGAGTTTTGCCCTCCTCAATAAATGGAAAAGAATGTTGAAGGAAGTGCGGAACTGGTATTAGATAGGAGACCAAACGACACTTCTAACCCTAGTCTGCAGCATTACGGTTTGACCAGCTGTGGGAAAACCTGTCACTAGAAGACTCCTGGACTTTTCTGCATCTCAGCACTGTAATAAAAAGCGCTGTTGATTATTACTGGGCATGGCAGTTTTTAAATGTCTCTGTAATACCTTGTGCTTTAAAAAAAGGTACGTTCATAGTTAATACTGGAAACAGTTGAAATTATACCAAAACCCCTGCTGGAGGATCCCGACCTACCATGTATTCAAGGTGGCTTTATAACCTGTCTAAAAGTCCCTTCTGTATGGGGCTCTCTGATGTGTGGGGTGGGACCTCAAGCCATATGGGCACACCCTGTGTCCTAAACTAACCCTATAATTGTTCTCAGAGGAAATCTGGGACAGGCCCAGTTGTATTCTGAACCATAGCACGTTAAGCTTATCAGATCTGGAATCTCTTGCAGTTGACACCTTCAAAGGCTCAGGGCATTATAAACTGTATAAATGTCTAACCAATGTACTGTATACTTGAAACTAATAAAACAAAATTTTTAAAAATAAAAATATTTTTTAAAAAAATGAAAAAAGAGGCTCAGGGCAGCTTGGCCTCTGAGGACTTCCCATAACAGCCATGCATTTCCTGACATCCATGCCACCCCTGCAGAGCTGACCTGTTCCTTGAGCATAGAACATTCCTTCTCCACCAAGCACCTTTTACTCTCGCACTCCACCGTGAGCACTGGTAATGTGGGTTAGGGGAACTAGCTTAGTCCAGTGGTCCAGGTCTTTCCCAGTGTTAAAGTCCCGTCCCCCAGGCAACCCTCCTCAGTCTGAGACAAACCAGGGGTGTAGGTCCTGTGAGCATTTGTGCTAAGACTAAATTTGAGCATAAGGTCTCAGGCATTGCACAGGACCAGTGTGGCCCATAGAAATGTTTTACTTGAACAGTGTTTTACTCGACGTGCAGTTATCATTTTCGAAGAGACGTGCTCTCTACAGGTTGAAGAATTCCTGGCACTTTCACACCCAGCCATCTTCACCCAGTCCCTGGTTCTGAAGGCATGTGAGTGATTGAAACCAACTGCATCCTTCCTTCGCATCTCCAAACGTGACCTGGTATAGGTATGTATGCCTTTCTGTAAATGAGCGGTCTTAAGCTTAATATCCTTTTTGAAAGGATTTTTTAAAAGAGTTATTCCTAAATTTTAAAAATCTCTTAGGTCTAGGACCCACACAGGAAACTGAAGGAGATAACATAATCATCTCTCTCACCTGTTTGTATAGTCACATAGTCAAAGCACAGGCCAACCCCAACTGCTCTAGAACTCCCAATGTCAGGGTTTTCGTTTTGATTACAGAAAAAAGTACCCAATTACCTGGGCACCTTTTGGGGCTGCTGTGACCCCTAACACCACTCTCATATCCTCCCCTCCTCCCACGCAACTCCTCTCTCTCATCTATCTTAAAAATTAGATGGGAGGTCAGAGTTCAGGATGAACCACATCCTGGTTACGGGAAATGAAGATCTCCTGAGAAATTCTGTCAAGCTATGCAACTGAAAAGTAACAGATGCTTTACAGTTGCTGCCACTGAGCACATTGAGAAACACCAAGCAAGATTCTTCTACTGAATCTATAGTGTAAGAACTGTACAAGGGGCGGAGAGAGGTCGCACTCGCTTGGTACAGCCTGCCTCTGCTGAGGCTGCCTAGACGTAAGATGATAGCATTCTTCATTGTCTGTTCAGTCTCCAACTTGAAACTACCGACAAATGAAGATGACCACTACCATGAACTTTGACAGTTTTAGTCTCCATCCTTTAGAATGACAGCTGACTTTATGTTAACCACCAAACAGCTTCCAAGTACAATGCTTTAAAAATCAAAGCGGTTTATGGACATTCATTTAAAACCTATGATGAGAAACTCCAGAAGCTATTATTAATCCCCAAGAGACCCCATTCACTTGAAGCAATAATGAAGAAATTATTTTAAATTCAAGCATGACTGTGCATTTTTATTTAAATGTAAAACATCTGTCCATATTAAAGAATCCCAGAATTCTCATGTGTTCTTAGTGGTATTTAATAAAATACCAGGATGTACTTGTCAGTCCACATTTGGGCGGTTGGATTTTGAGGACTGGTATTTAGGAGGTATTCAGGAGAACTAGTTATTGTTTGAGGTTTTTAAAATAGTTGAATAGGATAGAAAAAAAATCCATTTATATAAAAAAGTTTACATAATAATGCTATTTTATGGGGCACTGCAACATAACACAAAGACTATTAAACTCTCAAAATGTTTGTAAGCAATCTAACTTGATTCATTTCATGGATTAAGAGGTCAAGGAGTAAGTTGCTGGGTCTTCGGAGTCGAGGCAAATCAAAATTGTGCACCGGTTAAGAAGAATAGAAATTATGTCAGAATGGTATTATTTACAGCAAGAGATTGAGAGTATTACCGCCATTTAGGAGAGATGAATGGGGAACTATAATTCCTCCTGAGGCAGAGTCTATAAATTAGTCGTAATATCCATTCTCCCTTTCTTCCTTCTATTAATAGAAATATTGGAGTTGTAGCTGAGCATTTGGCCACTTAGCTGGAAACTGAATTCCCCCCAATCTCCCTGTGGTAGGTTGATTACAAAAAATGGTCCCAATTCTCAATCTTTTGACGATCCACATCCTTTGCAGCTTCTTCCATGAAAAGGTGGCGTCTTCTTTTCCCCCACCCCTTGAATCAGGGCTGACCTTGTGACTTGCTTTGGCCAGTAGTCTATCGTGGAATTGTTGTACCAGTTTCAAGCCTGGGCCTCCAGAAGCCTCATGCACTTACGGACCCTCCTGGAACTCTTCCATGCCTGAGGCTAAACCCAGGCTGGCCTGCTAGAAGGTGAGAGACCATGTGAAGAGCTGAGATAATCCCGACAATCCTAGACAAACCCATCAGCCAGTATCCCCAAGACAGCCCAGCCAAGATCAGCAGAGACACCTACCCTATGCACAGCTGATGGCAGATGCCTGCCTCAACCCAGCAAAGACCAGACAGACTGTCCACATGATCCTTATATTTGTGAACAACAATAAATAGTATTGAATTAAGCCACTAAGTTTTGAAGTGCTTTGCTACACTGCAACTAATATCATTCCTTAACAGCTAGGCATCACCATGGAACTAAATTCTAGTCAAAGAAGTGAACACAAGTGATGGGAGCAAACTCCAGACCTCATCCTGTAAAAGGAAGCTGCTACCTTCTACTCCCTGTTTACACTTTCCTTGGTCTGGAATGTAGGTGTGATGCTAGTGAGCAAGCTGTGACCCTGTCAAGAGCAACACCTGAGAGAAGACGGACCCACAACAAGATAAAACGTTCAGTTTTGAACATGTTGAGATTGAAGGACTGAGTACATCCGAGCAGACGTCCAACCATTGGACATACTTGACTCACATTCATGAGAGCTCACTATCCAGGACTGTAGCTGTGAATTGGGAATCATTAGTGTATGGAAAAGAATATGATTATAGGAGGGCATGAGATCACTTATAGGGAGAGTGCGTGTAAAATGAGAAAGAAGGCGAGCACCAAGCCTTGAGGACGAGCCGCATGACTTACCTCCTCTCCTGCCCCAAATGTCCTGAGATGACATTTTAACACATTTACTTAAAAAATAGTAGATGAAATATTCCGAGGAATTAGTGGAAGACAGAGCAGATGGAATTATTGATGGAATAATTCCATAAGCAGAAGTGTGGACAGAGGAACTCACACG
>NW_006431210.1:41714-47658 GCF_000325575.1 Pteropus alecto
GCTACTGAAATGCAGGAACTGGAGCTGCTACCTTGGCCTAGGAAAATGCATTGCTGCAAGGAGCCTAGACCCCTGGTCCCTTAGAGCTCCAAAACACCCCGGACATCTCACCCAAACTGTCATGTGGAAAGAGGCCTTTTTATCTTCTTTAAGCCACTGCTGTGTTGGCGTTTCTGACACTCGCAGCTGATCTGAGCCTAACAGCACTGTGCACATCCCCTTCATGGTGATGAAGGTTGCCTGTGGGAGGGGCAGGCACAGTACTAGGGAGACACAGACAAGATTTCCATTTTACCTCTAAAATGTTTTACTTTTTTTTTTTTGTAGAGCTATAAAGCCAATAACTATAACAAATGTTAACATGTTTTGTGTGGTTAAAACACAGGATGTTTGTTATCATCTGTACTTTTTTACATGTAAATATTTTTCCAAATTAAAAAATTTTTAATGCGAAAAACAGATTGTGAGGGGATAAGAGTTTAGTTTCCGTGTGATATATTTTGGTAAGCTTAAATTTTTTATAATGAGTGTCTATTACTTTTGAAATCAGAAAAAAAAAAGATTTAACAAAGGAGATAAGAGTTGGGTGTAGGCAGCCTAGGTAGAAAATCCTTTCAGTGAGAATTGTTTTAAAAGATAAAGAAAATGGGATGGTAGTTTGAGAGAAGTGTTTGATCAAAGGCGGGGTTTTTAAAATGAAAGATACTAGAGCCTACTTATGATGATGAAAAGGACCTGAAAAAGAGCAGGATAAGAATCTAGTCTTGCTACTCCAAGCATTGGCATCACGTGGGAGCTTGTAAGAAATGCAGAATTTCAGAGCCAGGCCCAGACCTGCTGGATCATACTCCACATGCTATGACTGACATGCATAGTAAAGTTGAAGCAGCTCCGAGATGGAGCACACTGAGGGACAAGCCTGTGGTTGGAAGGACACTTTCTCTGTCAAGCAGGAAGGGTGATCCTGGTGTCTAGTGCAGATACAGGAAGATGGTTGATTTGGTCATGAAATGATGAGGGAGGCACCATCTGACAGCTGCTATTTTTCTGAGTAAAGTATGAGGCAGGTTCACCTTCTAGGAGACAGGAAGATAATTCAGGAGGTTTGGGAAAAATGTACAAAATGGTCATCTTAGAAAGGAGAGAGTGACCAATGTGCAGTGGCTACATGGAAATGTGAACTCCTGAGCTAAAGGAGGCTGAAACTCATCAGCCAGCTTGAATGGCTTTCTCCACCAACATTCAGCGGCTTGGGCGCAGGCAAGAGAAGGCAGATGGGCAACCAAGAATGGCTTTGCTGGGCCACGTAGGCGGGAGGCCAAGAAAATGATGGGGGAATTAAGGGCACTCGCAAGCAACTAATTAAATGATGGACCTTGAAATCCATCCGGGAAGTGGAGAGCAAAGGGCAAGGGAAGGATGGAAAGTAGTGATTACAGATAAATGATGGGCAGTCTGGCATTGATACATGTCACTGCATGATTAGTCCTTGAGGTTAGTTTTTGACAGTAGTCAAGTTACTGTACTGGAACAGATCTTCTGAATAGAAGAGTTTATTATCCGCACGACCGAGGTTTTGTGTTCAATTTAGATGCATGTGCCACTGTTTCTCTCTGTCGTGTTGAAAATTGAGGGAATCTGTATTCTGAATTTCTGGTAAAGGTAATACCAGGTGCCCTGAGAAGGGGAAGCTGTGCCAGTGTGCTGGCTCTGTGCCAGGTTCTTTACATATATTCCCTTCTCCAGTCCCTGGGATAGATTCTGTAGGAGAGACGTAATCAATCCCCTACCCCCTCCTGTTTACAGATGAGGAAACAGACACAGAAAGTTTAAGTAACTTGCCCAAGGTTGCCCAGCTAGGAAACGACCTCGTCAGGATTCAGACCCTTGGGATTTCACCCCCTTCCTGCTATACTTTCCTGTCACTCTCCATAAGAAGATTGACTCAGTCGATGATTGTGTGTGCAAACAGGTACCCTCAGGCCAGCACACACATTTCACAGTTCTGGCCATATTTTATTTAACTAACAAAGCAAGAAGACACCCTAGGCAGTACATTCTTGGGTGGTGAGGTGATTTGCTGAAGGTAGAGGTTCTCAAGCATATGGTAGCATTTTATATATATATATATGTATGTATACACACACACACACATATTTTAATCTTGGCCTTGCAATTGGCGGTAAAATTCTTTTAGAAGTACTAATGTAAAAAAAAAAAAAAAGGCTTAAAATTTTAGAAAGCTGTGAAAATTGTGTGCCTTTGGGCAGAACATTTAAAGCTTCTTTTTCTCCTTTGGTCATTTTCATTTTGTGTTTAATGTTTTGTATAAAAAGGGTAATCTGGGACAAGATTCTGTATTATTACTATCATCATCATCATTACTTTCACCACAATTACTACCCCTTCTGAATATATCTTCAGCACAGGGCATGGAACATACTTATGGATATATACACATATGCACCTAATCTCATTTAATCCTTTCTATAATCCCTGAGATGTGTATTATCCTCGTCATGTAGATGTGGACACTGAGGCCCAGAGATTTTAATAGATCTCAGCGTGTAACGCTCAGTGGCAGAGCTGGGTCTCAAACCCAGAACTGTGTGCCTGCGAGGCCCATGCGCTAAAGCCCTGTGCGGTATCACCTCTCAGTCCAAGGAAACTTGATACAGGTAATTGTGAATTTATCAATTGAGGAAATAGGAAATGACTAGGTTTATACAGCCAAAGCCCTTGAACCTTGTGTTAAATGGACCTCAGGTAAAGCAAAATATTAAATGCAGCTCCACTGGGTTTAATAGCCCCTCAAAAGGAAAACAAGGAGAACAAAGCAGGAGGAAATGAAAGTGACCCTTACAGTCCAGGATATTTGAGAGAGAGCAGCACAAATCAGTCCCAGAGAGCACAGAGCTCCCTCTGCACTGCAAGCCAGTTTAGAAAATTCGAAGCCTAAACCCACCTCAGCTCCATAGCTATTTCTTCACTTCCTTCTAACAGTAGATTTCAGCTTTTTTGCCCTTCCCCCCACCCCCCAATCCACATGGGAGGATTTCTAGTCATTTTATAGCTGAATTCAGTAGAAAAATTATGTTTATTCACTCCACAGCCAATTTGGGCAGAACATCTCTGTTCCATAAAATAACGCATTGATACATTTACGATCCAGAATTGCAAGCACATTTCTTCCCTATGGTTGTATTGCAGGCTGGATAAAATTAAAATATCACTGTCCTTTTTCTTTCCTGTGGATTCACTTGAGTTGCCCTCATTAGGCGGAACTCATACCCTTGGGAGAACTGTCAGGCTTCAGAATAAAGGCCTGGTAAATCTAACCTCATGAAGTTGCAACAGCCCAAAAACAAGACAAAAGGGCAACATAAACATTAAATGGATACCCCGCTCCCCGCCCCCCCCAACACACACCTGGCTTCCTTTATGCCACTTTACTGAATCCAGTCAAATATCACTCATCAAAGCCAATAGCATCTTTAAAAAGCTCATCCTCGGGCCTCTAGAGCACTCCATGCTGTCACCCTCCTTCCTGAACTTCTTTTCTCCCTTGGCTCAGGTTTAAATCCTACAGACCCCAAAGGCAAGGCTTTCACATCCTTTGAAGGTATTTGATCTCTGATTTTCTGTTCCATCTTCTCACCTTCTCTCTTGTTTGATGATCCCATCTCATGTTTTTCTGACTTCCAAATCACTCACCTGGCACCTCTCACAAATGTCAGCTCTGAACTTCCCACTAAACTTCCCACTAAAAATGGTTACCAGGAAATCCCACTGACACAACAAACTTCATTTTTAAAGTTGAACTCGTGCACTCAGTAGGCATCTACTGCATCCCTAGACCATGTACAGTTGCAGGAGAATCACAGAAACACAGCTCATCCTGCAAGAAACCAAATCATCCTGATACCATGTACCAGTTCCCCAAACAGAAACTGTCCCAGAACTGACCTACCACAGTTCCCCACTGCAGAAGGAAGCAGCCAAGCCAGGCCTAGGCAAGTGACATAACTTGCCTCACTTCTGTCTGCCTGTCTACAAACTGGAAATAAAAACATCTGCTTTATAGGGTTATATTTTCAAGTGCCTGCCAAATAGTAGGTGCTGGATAAATGTTATCCACCACCTTTCCCTTCCCAAATTATCATTCTTCCAGAAGGTATTCACCACCTAGTATGTGCCAGCCAGAATCTCCTTTATGAGCCAATGGTAGTGGCTGACACTGCCCACCTTGTTCCTATGCTATATTCTTAACCATCAATATAAAAGACTTGAAATTTAAAAGAGGAAGAGAAAAAAAATGTGAGTTAAATAGGGAGTAGGGTAGAAACTGAATCAGTGGAGCTTGAGGGGTTTTTCCCAAAGTTATTCTGTTGAAATTTGTTTCAGATGTTTTATTGGTGCTTACGTTTAAGTTACCACTCCACCTTCATATCTCTCGAAGGATACACAAGAAACAATAACAGTGCTTGCCTCTAGGGAGGCGATTTGAAGTATTACGAGTTAGCAGTAAGAAGACAACTTTTTACTGCGTACCTTTAGCACTGTGTGAATTTTAACCATGTGCAACTACTATATTTTCAAAAAATATAAAGCTACCAACAAAACAATACCATAGAATTCTCTCTTAGCAAACAGTTTGAGGACAATTAAGAGAACCATTTTACCCAAAACATACCTTTCTCTTTTGACGACTGTAAATCAAAATTAGCTCCTAAAGATGCATGATGGCTGAGAGCCTGAACACGCCTGCTGTGTCCTCATCACCCACCAGACAGAGGCTGGTTGCAGTGCAGACCTGTAGCCCTGAGCGCTGGAGGCTCCAGAGTACCAGCCAAGGGTTAACTAAACTGAAGTGGGACTGCAAGTCAGAGGATTGGCTTCCAGCCTTGGCCCTGGTTCTGACTTGCCTTAACCACTCTGCTTCTCGTTTTTCTCTTCGATAAAATGTGATTTGTAAGGTCCCTCCGTTCCTCTGATCTGGAGTACTGTGTCAGCACAGAGTAGTTAGACAGCCCCCTCACCTCCCAGTCTGGTAGACCACAGCCCGTCCCCGCACCCACCCTGTCACCGTGCCTGAAATTCTCATGCCAAGAGTGCCTTCTTCCTTTCCGTGTTCTTTCTAAAAATGCCTCCCAGCCCCCATCCAGATTAGACATATGTATTTTCCAAAGGGTGTTTTCAGCCAGACGGGATAGGAAAATGATTTGGGGTAGTACATGGACAAACATTTTAATAGTTATGTATTTGTTTATTATGTTATTTATGTTTATTTATGTATTCTGTTTACCATTAACTTCCTTATGCCATGCGATATGGGGTTTCCATTTATAGTATACAGTATTATGGTTTTAGGTAAAGAATAACAGCTAATTGCAAATGAATATTATAAGTGGCATATGATTCCTGAGAGCAGTTGCAAAGATGGTTAAAAAAATGACTGAAGCTCGAGGAACACTGACTGTTATGGGTTGAATTGTCCCCTAAAAATTCGTGTGTTAAAGTCTTAACCTTACCTAGTACTTCAGAATGTGACTTTCTTTGGAAATAGTGTTGCTGCAGGCACAGACCCGCACACAGGGAGAACGCCACGTGAAGACGGCCGCGCTGCTGCCACAAGCCAGGGAACCACCAGCAGCTGGGAGACAGCCAGGGCACGCCCTGCCCTCGCACCCTCAGAGGGGCCCGGCCCTGACTTCAGACCTCTAAAACTGTGAGACAATGAATTTCCGGTTAAGCCCCCAAGTTTGTGGTACCGTGTCATGGCCACACTAGGAAACGAATGCTCTGGTGTAGAGCACTGCACAGCCCTGGGGACATGGGACAAGAGAGACACGTGCAGGTAGAAATAACTGAGGGAAGCAGGGGGAATCTAGGGACTGGGGATATCCCTAACCTGCCAAACATTCCACCAGGCTTTGGCACCCAT
>NW_006431210.1:47702-50286 GCF_000325575.1 Pteropus alecto
CAGCATGACACCCCTCGTCCAAGTTCGTTTGACCTCAGGGCTGAGTGCCTCCAGGTGGACTACTGCTGACCTAAGAAGCTTTCTCAGAGACTCCTCCCCAGTAGCTGGGGTGGTAGGCCTGAAGTGGAGTTCTTTAGAACTTATTTTGGCCGGAACCTTACATCAAGAACTACCAGCCATTTAAAAAGGCATTTTCATAAGCTAACTACAACCATCAGGGGATGTGAGGTTTGTAACCATGCTCTTTTTTCACAGTGGTAATTTTTAGATGCCGTGAACCTCAGTGCTACCTTCCTTACTCTGAGATACCATCGAACACCAGGGCAGTGTCCTGGCCCATTTGTGCCCAGATAATGGAGAGAAGGTACAAAGTTAGAAAACCTGGCCAGGGCCCATGCCAACAGTGTACCTTTGTACAATCCTTGGTTTCCTCATCTATCACAAGCGGCTGAGGTGCCTTTAGCACCTCAAATTGTTGTTGTGAGGATCTACGGAGATTTATATCAAAGGACTTTGAAATTTTAAAAACAGTAAAAGACCTTCACCAAATTTTGAGGGGACTTCCTAAGTGGATGACAGGGGAATACAGGAGTGCTTAAAATCCTGTCCATCTTGGAACATTCGCCACACCTGTCAAGAATAACCACTCAACAAAGATTTATATATTTGAACAAAGTAAAGTTGAATTAAATAAAATCTAGAGTGTTCGGACAAGGGAGGAGTGGCTACAGGCGAGAGGGTCCTGGCCCTTGAGACTTGGAAGGGATGGAAAAGAATCTCTTACATGTCAAGAGACCAGGATGAACAAAGACCCGGGGCTGAGTGAGGCCAGACATGAGCCGGAACCACGAGGACACCAGGTTAGCTGGAATGGGGGAGAAACCAGACTGGGGAGAGACCTGGATTCCAGCAGGAGGGGTCTGTGCTCAACAGATTTAGAGGTGCTGGGACTGAGGGCACCATAACCTGCAGGCGCAGAACCCAGTGGGAAACCACCAAAGACGTTCAGGCAAGTGGTAGCAAGGCCTGAACTCAGCGATGCTGAGGATGCGGGAGACTAGAGGGGCCTCTGTGCCAGGACTGACACAACTGAGAGGCCGGGGAGGCAGGGAGAGCCGCTGGGGGTGATGGAACAGGCTGCAGGTGAAGTGCGGGGGGGAACGTGAATGGCGACAACACGAACTAGGTAGGAGGCTTCGACGAGTGCCCTTAAAACTACTCAGGGAGGAAGAGGAACATACTTGTTCCTCAGTTATTGAGAGCTTTGTGGGCATTAGCCATTTAGTGTTTACAAACCCTTATGAGCTGAGTACTGTTTTCACTACTGATTTATAGGTGAGAAAACTGAGGCTAAGAAAGCTTAATGAACTTGCCCAGTGTTCTATAGCTGGGACTTGGGGAGCGGGGATCAAACCCAGGCCTTCCAACCCCAAAGCCTATAACGTTTATTTAAAAGACATGTAATAACATTTTAACGTAAGGGACTCTTGAATTCTTGTTTTCATTTATTTCAGACTTTATAATATATAATAAAATGCACAGATCTGATGTTGAGTTTGATGAATTTTGACAATACATCTGTGTAACCACCACCAAAACGAGATACAGAAAATTCCTCTACACTCCTTTCCCATCACTTCCCCTTCCCAACCCCCGGGGAACGCATTCTGGTTTCTAGCTCCATGACTGGTTTGCCTGTTCTAAATTCCATATAGATGGAGTATGTATTCTGTCGTGTCTGGCTTCTTTCACTCAGCATGTTTCGGGGATTCATCCGTGTTATTGCATATGTATCAATAATTCAACGCACTGTTTAACTCTGATCCCCTGAGAAGCAGGTAAGTACTATGTTGGTAATACTTTTTAAAAGTATCAAAGGACTGTTCTCTTTGGGCTTTCTGAGAAACTAACCTTCATTCCAGTCCACCTGAAGCGTCCACTTGCCTGAGAGGAAATTAGCATTGACTGCAGAAGAAAAGCCAAGAGAAAGACTAAGGTATTAAGAATTTCCCTCACATAATGCCTGTCGAATTAACTTTTCAACATAATGGACCTTAAACCACATTTTGGACAATAGCTAATTTTTTCTTCCAGGACAATAACCTTTTATCCAAAAGCACACTAAATAAATATGTTAAAAGCAGGGATACTTTGACATTCGGGCAGGCAAAAACGCACTCAGCAATTCAGTCCGCACAACAGTGTCTTGTCAAATAATATTATATGGGACAGATTCGAACTGTGCCCAATGTTTGTATGAACCCAATTTGCCCTGCCAAGGTGAACCAGGCAAAAAGATGGAGACGCAGCACCTCCTACAACCCTAGGCTTGTTGTACACCTGTGTTATTCCCCACGTTTCCAAGAACTTTTGTGCTCAGCTTTTGTTTCTCCCTAACAATTTGTCTGTATGGTCCTTCAAGTGCAGCGTGCATACAAAGTAAGTACGAGCGCAAAGGTTGAAAACTTAGTGAAGAAAACATAAAGAAAGAAGAATGAACCTTCCAAGGAGTGATTCTCTTCCATTCCTCTTCCATCAAACACTCTTGCTGCTTGGGTGAGTTAAAAAAATTAAAATAAAATAA
>NW_006431210.1:50669-57053 GCF_000325575.1 Pteropus alecto
ACCTTCTTACATTTTATGTCAGACTATATTTATTTACCTCCGCATTGTTGTTTATTACTTGTATAGGTTTATTTTCATTGATAGAGTTCGGTTGATAGAGTTTTCTACCTGTGAACATTGTCGCAATATCTTGAGTTGGGAGGAAATACACAAAAATTTTTTCCTCTCTAAAATTAATGGGGGAAATGGTTTTCATTAAACAACGTTTCCCCTCGCAACAAAAATTTGAAGAATGAATTAGGTGGTTAAGCAGGGATTTGTAGGTTTAGACTTCTGAATTTCAAAAATGGGGTTTTTCAGCATGACAATAATCTCCAGTTGTCTAGACCCCTCAGTGGTGTACCAACAGGTGGGCGGAGATTTAAATAAAAGCAATCCAGACAGAAAGAGGAAGTAGAACAGAGGGCCCCTTGACTGGCCCATAAGTGGGAGGGAAAGGGGGAAAGAAGAAAGAGACTAAGATTCACAAAAATGGCACTATCCCCTCACAGTCTTTGGCTTAGAGAGTTGATGGTGATGTCAGGCAGATAGGGACAAACTAGGCATTGGCCACATAAAACAGAATGAGGCAAGGACAGAATCAGGTGGGGGTTGTGGCGGTTAGAGTCCCCGAGGCATCCTCAGATACGTAGCTGGGCCCTTGAGTTTGCCATCCTAATGGGAGCCGAGGTATGCTTCCCCAGGCTGGGCCCTGAAGGTTTAGCATCCTCAGTCACGAGGCCACAGACCTCAGAGGACGTTTCCTCAGGGACCTGGGAGGAAAAGAACTCACCCTGTAGATCTTGCCTCCGGGGCAAGCCCCCAGACACCCCTCAGAGAGCATTTAGATGTGCCAGCTGGGCCCTTTCTCTGCCCCTAATCCACAAGTGACACCCTGAGGACTATTGATCCCACCGGTAACTGCTGACTAAAACCGTAAGTGCCAGGGCAAAGGGAGTGCTAAAGGACAGTGTGGGGATGCCTTAAAGGACAGTGTGGGGATGCGGTCTGCAAAGTTCAGACTCTGGGAGCTCTGCAGGACAAGCTAGCCAGGCTTCTCACCAGAGAAGCTGGGGAAAGGGCTGGTTAGAGGGATGGGGTGCTGTAAATTAAAAGCAGCTTCGGAAACAAACCCACTATTTGCAATGTGTGGACCTTATTTGGGTTCTCATTTTAAACACTATGTAAAAAAATTGTTTTTAGAAAATAAGGGAAATTTAATGATCTTAAGGAGTTGTTAATTGTCTCTTCGGTGTGATAATAGTGTGATTATGTTTTTAAAAAGAATCCTTTGAGATACATCCTGAAACATTTGTGGATGAAATGATATAGTGTCTGGGATTTGCTTCATAATTATCGATAGGGGAGCAGATGAAACACCACTGGCCTTGTATTTACATTGAGGAACCTGGGCAACTGAAACACAAGAGTTTGTTGTACTGTTTTGCCTACTTTTGAATGTGTGTGAGGTTTCCCATAATAAAATGTTAAGGAAAGGCAGGAAAGAGCCAGGGTGGGAAGGAATGGAACTCTAGAAGCAGAAGAGATTTCATTATGACTGGGAGAAGTGAGGGGGGGTCACAAGGGAGCCGGTATCTTAGCCTTGAACGCCCATTAGGATTCTGACTACGTCAGGGAGAAAGGAGGGAAGGAAGAGCTTTTAGGAGAAGAGGTGAGCTGAGCAAGGCCCTGGAGACACTCTGGAGGGCACGGCACATTTGCAGGACAAGAAGTAGAGGAGATGGGAGCCCAGATTGTAAAGAGCTCTGGGCAGTTACAGTTGAGGTTAATTCTGAGAGCCCCCGGAGTGCAAGGAGAGGTGTGGAGCTGAGTGAGTCTCCCATGCAGCAGCTGGAGCAGCTGGACAGGGGTGGGCTTGGGGGCGGGGTGCATCCATGCAGTGATCTGGTCCAAATCGGCCACATTATTACCTGTACCTGCTGGCAGGCGCCACCATAGTAAAACAGATGTAGCCAAAGAAATAAAACAGAGATAAAGATTTACAAGGCCTGGAGGACAATTAGGTACAACTACAAAGGATTCTTGGCATGGAGAGACTTGGGGGACAGGGTGGAAAGGAGGGGAGCGGAGAGGAAAGGGGGTTGATTTTACTCCCTAAGAAATCACAGCTGAGGGAAACTCGCTCACAGCAGCGGGAGCATTGATCCCAGAAGTCAGGTTGGGTTGTTGAAATCTCCCAAGTAGAACTCTGGATTCTGTTTAAAACTCCGATGAAGGGTTGCCCTGTTTTGGTTTCTACTATTTATATATTTAGGATTTATTCGCTACCTGTTTCTGAAAAGGAATCTAAGGATTCTGCTAATATTAATCTGCAGATTTTCTTATGAAACATTTAGGTTTTGAAACCTCAATATATGTCCCAGCCTTGGAAAAATAACTTACTGCTAATGTTGGTTAACATTATGATGAGGATATATTCAAACACCTGAATCATTGAGGCTCTAAGGGGTGTTGAACATATCAAGGCGATAGTAAAAAAGAAATTAAGGAAGAAATTGTTTTTCCATCTACATTTGGTATGGGCCTGAGAATCTCCAGCCTAAGAATTTGAGACTGACAGTAGAAGAAAATAGGTTCGGGAAATTCCTCCCTTACAGAGGCATCAAAAGTGTCTACTAAACACAAAGGAGGGAGTCCTGGTGAGAAGGGGTTCGAGTCCACAAAATAATTTTGAGTGTCTATTACAGGAAAGGCAGACTTTCCTCTTATATCAATATACTAATTGCATGATTTTCTTTGTAATGTTTGAGAGAGGGTGACATTTCCCTTTAACCCTGACTGGAAGAGGAGAGCACAATGCTTTTGTCATCTCTCTGTGCATAGGGCCTCACTGATAGCGACAGCCCTTCAGTGACATCAGGGCCTCCAGAGCCTGGGGAATAACAGCCTTTATAAGTTCAGTCTTCTGAAGATTTGAAAATGCAGACTTTTTTTTTAAGGCCCCAAGTCATTCGTGGAAGACAAAGTCTTCGGTGGGTTTTGGATTCAGAAAAAGTTTCCTGGCTGGCGTGGGTTAAGGGAGATTATTTAGCCTCTATGAGTTTATGAGGATTAAATGAGAAAATTTAGGTTAAACATTTAGCCAGAGCATCGGGCACAATGTTAAGTGCTGAGTAACAAAATCTACTGTTATTATTATTATTCACTGTTATTATTACCAGCATTATTATTTTATGGGCATAACGAATGAGCTGGCAATACCAGTACAAACTCCAGCCAGAATTTGACAAGGCCAAAATAAAACCAGACCCAGCAACCCAGTGAAGGAGTCTGTGCGACAGGCCTTAAGAATTCCCTCTCCAGCTGTGGCTGGCTAGCCGCCCCCCTGCTCCTCCCAGCTCTAATGAGAAATAGCTTTTCGAAAAAGCTCCTTTGAAGCTGGCAACTCACTCTTTCGCCTAAGCCCAGGGACAGCCCCCAAAGGTGGTGTTTCCAAACTGTTGATGGACGGTCTGCAATAACACGCATCAGCCAAATTAGGGTATTTTTCTTTGGGGGCCTACCCAAGGAAGGCCTGGTTAAGTCCTGTTAAGGAATTTCAGAGGGAGCAGGTAGTCTTGCATTTGAGAAAAGGGGCGTTTGTTTCAAGGCCAGGCAAGTGAGTATGAAACTTCCTGCCCCACGGGGCAAAAGGGAGGGAGGAGGCGGTACTGATTTCCGTAGGAGTGTCACATGCTGCCATTTTGCAATATAGAAAGGAGTCTGAATCTGGTGATTTTACTTCACTAAAGAGGGCAAACCAGAGCACATGAGTTGGGGGTGAGGAGGATGGGGAGAAGGCACAGCTGCCTCTCCTCGCCTCCCAGGATGGGCGCAAAGCCGATGTGGACGCTAAGGCGGCTGGGAATCTCCAGATGAGGCTGGCGCAGCGTACCTGGGGATTTGGAGGTCTTCGGGAAGGTGCGCGGGGTCTGCATGGAGAAGGTGAAAGGACCCCGCACAGTGTCACCCTCACCTACTGGGCTGAAACTCCTGTGTCCCTTGGGGAACATCATCTCTGGGGCTCATTTCTGACATCCGAGCCCCAGAGGTACCCCGAGGCAGAGCTCCCTGCAAGCTGGTCATGGCCCTAAGCTCGGAACTGGCTGGATCTCCTCAGAGCCAGAGGGAAAGGCAAGGAGGACCCACCTTTCTGTTCTAATGTGTTTTTTAAAAGCCATGTTTCCAATAATTCGATTATTTTAAAGAAGAAATGGAAAGAGGAAGAGGGGGAAAAGCCTGAACACAACTCATGCTGTGAAAACAAGCTCATACTTAGCTTGTTTAAACTTTTATAAATAAAACTTCTCAAGCAGAAATTTAGAATTTTTTTTTTTTTAAAAAAAGAGCTGCTTGCTGAAGAGTGTGTTGCAGTGAGGTGAGGCGAGGAAGCAACATCAAATATGAATATGTGGGCGTAACTATTGGTATCAACTTTCATTGCTCAAACAATCCTTCTCCTAAGATTTGACAGCTCATCACCTCCTTACCAGGGAGTGAGTTCGTTTCATTTCAGGCTCTCACAAATGAAAAGAAACAGGGCTATAACTCTTTTATGGAGTGAGTGAAAAATGTTTTGTGTAGGTAATTTGAGCACAAACTAGAATTCACCAGGTGATTTTATATCATTTCCATAAACCTTTATTGAATGAAGATCATAGCGTTTGGGATTTATATGTCACATTTCCTCAGAGGGAACAAAGCGCATTCATATATATTTTCTTAATTTTCGAATTTCCCTGTGAAGTGAGATCTAGTGGGCACTAGCATTCCTATAAAATAAAATCTACATGTAAAATGTTTTTGCTTTTCTCTCTAGTCCACCAAGGTACGTCTGAGCCCTGTGAGAAAGTCTCGTAATCACAAAAGGATCCCCTTATAATGTTAGAAACACTTTAATTTTTATTATGTGATACTGCTTTATAACTTCTCTGCAGCTTTATGAATTCCAGCTTTGAAGCTACAACTTCTGAAATCCTACTTTCTCCATTTAAATATCAGTTTCGAAAATAATCTTTTTGAATATTTAAAAGATCAGAGAAGTGGTTGAAACCTCTCTTTAGGACAGGGCCATGACTGAGCGACAGTTCCCCTCTACAACAGATGCCCCAAACTATAAAAGAAACTTCTTGCCTTTTCATTAAAAAAAAGACTTTAAGACTTTATTATATACTATTCCAGTTACTCTAGTGAGCAATTTAGAAAGATATAGTATTTTTTCTCTTTCAGGTTTTGCCAGAGGTGGTGGGGGCGGAGGGGAGTTTTAATAGAAGTTGCCGCTATCACACTCATCCAAAACTATGGGGTGTGAAGTTTGAGCACAAGTGTGCACTTAATGAGAGTGCTTTTATTAAATTGAGACATAATTCACATACCATAAAATGCACCTTCTTAAAGCGTATAATTCAGTGGGTTTTGGTATGAGGTTGTGCGAACGTGACCACTGCCTAGTTCCAGACCATTTCATCACCCCAAAAAGAAACGCTGTTCCCGTTAGCAGTCACTCCCCATCCACCCTTACCCCTACTCTATTTTCTCTCTCTCTCTGGATTTGCCTATTATGGGCATTTCATATATGCAAATCATACAGAATGCGCCTTTTATACCCGGCTTCTTTCACTTAGCATGTCCATGTCATAGCATGTATAGTACTTCGTTCCTTTTTATGCTGAGTAATATTCCATTGTACAGATATATCACATCTTTGTTTCTCCATTTATCAGTCGATAGACCTCTGGGTTGTTTCCACTTTGGGGCTATTATGAATAATGCTGCCGTGAACATTCATGTATGCAAGTTTTTGTGTGGACATGTATTTTCAGTTCTCTTGGGTTCAGACCAGGAGTGGAATTGCTGGATCATATGGTAACTATATTTAACTCTTTGAGGAACTTCTAGACTGTTTTCCATAGCGGCGGCACCGTTTTAATTTCTACCAGCAGTGTATGAGGATTCTCATTTCTCCGCCCCCTCGCCAACACTAGTTACTTCGATTTTAGTCATCCTACCCAGGGTGAAGGGGTGTCTCATTGAATTAAGAGACTGTCCACTCATGTCATCAATAAAGATTTGCAAATAGGATGTAATTGTTTTTCCCCAGAAGGCCAAACCTGTACTCCTTAATTATTGCATAGCCTGCAACTTTTTCTAAATCCTTCATTTTAGCAGAGCAAGGTGTGTCTTTCTGTGTGTGTTACAATGTAAATAATGGCTGAATGATGACCACTCGATCCCCAAAACGGCTGTCCTGTAGCGTACCACTTCCTTTGCTCCCATCTCAACCACAGCCCTAAATAGGCTCTGCCACACATGCGATGACCGCTGGAGCTGTCACAGGGTGACCCAGCACTGTCCACTTAGCCAGTGAGGCCCAGGGTCAGATCAGAGAGTTGCCTAGCAACAAGC
>NW_006431210.1:57103-60106 GCF_000325575.1 Pteropus alecto
AAACTTGGCCGAGAGCTTCCTGCATCTGCTGGGGGACAGTTCAAACCCCTTGTGGCTCTTTCGCCCACATCCAGGTTAGAGATTCTGCTTTCTGATCTCTGGGCTTTTTCTTGGTCCAGTCTTCCTTCTGATCCCCCAGAGTCCCAGCGGACCTCCAAAAGTTCAGCTCCTTCCCGAAGATGCACTAGGCTTCCTCAGCCCATGGCAATGCCATCTTAATTCATTTCGAAGAAGTTTAAAGTTGAATAATCCCACGGTCAGCAACTCAAATGAACAGAGATGGAACTGTCTTTGTCTCCTACTAAAATGACCTTAGCTCTCAAGCCCTAGTGTCTGCCGAAGGTGGAAAGCTTAATGCTGCCAATTCCAAATGTTTAAAATCGCACCCTTTCTGGCGACCACTCCTCAGGTCTAAGCACCAGAAGGCTGCGCCGTAGTTTAGCCCGCACTGGCCTCTGAGAGTAGGGCCTCCTAGACAGCTGCCTCAGCTTCTGCTTTTCACGTCCTCGCAGCCGTTAGGCCCGTGCCCCCTTGTCCTCCTCACTCCAGCCACAGGCCACTGCTGGCCCAGCAGGCCATTCCCCAAAGAGTGGGAGCTTTGAACCCCGCCTTCCCAGGACCACATCCAGGTCCCCAGGCTTCTGAAGCTCCTCCTAAGCCCAGCCCCAAGACACTGCAAAGGGCACTGCCGGGAGGTGGCAGCGTCCCAGGCTACACCTAGGACGGGGTGCGGTCAGTTACGGCTTTACTCTCAAGTCTCCTGACCTGTCTGAGGGATCCGTCCTCCCCAACCTCCATCTGCCGTTTGGAGTTTGCTCTGAGGCAGAATCACAGGACCCCAGCATTTTCGGGGACCGCAGCCTCAAAGCCCTGTCCTGTCCACTGCAAACGTGCTCCTCTTCCCTCTCGTCAGCTCCTGTCTTTCGACATGGAAAAGTCGTTTTCATCCTCACTCCTCCTGCAGTCTAGGCCAGTGGTTCTCAAAGTGTGTTCTCTGGCCCAGCAGCAGCAGCAGCAGCCCCTAAACACACATTAGGCAAATCCCCCGGCTCCTCCCTGGACCTGCTGAGAACCTGGGGGTCGGCCAGCCCCAGGTGCTCCTAACAGCACCCTGGTTCCGGTGGCCTGCACCCACCACATCCAGCTCTTGATAGTTTAAACCAAGCCTGGTTCTTTCCTTTCTTAACACCAGGCTTTCAAAACTTCTGCTTCAAATATTCACCTAAGAGCGAGCTCAGAAGTCGCACTTTATTTTTTCACAGCCTGATTAAGAGATCATTGACTACAATCAACTGCACATATGTGAAGTATACTGCCTGATAAATTTTGACTCTACATCCCAGAAACTATCACCGCAATCAAGATAACATACTCTATCCCCACAGAAAGTTTTGTGTTCTGTCGGGATTCTGCTTCTGGTTTTGATGAGTTTCTCCTTCCATGGCTGGACAAGCCTCCACCTTTCTCCAGAGCTCTTGGTGAAGGGCCGCTGGGGGCACAGGGAGAGGGAACAGTTGCCAGGAAAGAAAATTGAGAAATTCAGAATGTTCTCTCACTACTGGGTCGCTCTGCACCTCCTGCTGCGAAGGGAAGGGACGATTCGGAGCACCATGCTGGGAACTGGGGGGGCCGCGGTGAACAAGACAGACTCTGTCCCCCATGCCTGAGCTGAGGCCTGGGGAGGAATCTGTGCATTTATTACGAAAGACTCAGAAGAGGGTGCTAAGGAGAGAGTGACAAAGGAGTCCGCCTCACTAGGGGTCTGGAAATGGATGAGAAAGTTGGGCATTTACACCCAGACTCAGAGGATGGGTGTGAATGGATGGGTGACATCGAGGCAGAGGAACTGCCTGTGGGTGCATGCCAAAGCCGGGCACCTCAGGGGGCCTCGGGCCCACGGTCCACGTCTAGCTCTTCCTCCCTTTGTGATGAATTAGGGGCAGCTTTGCCTCTTCTCTCGCATCATTGTTTAATTCTTGCAGTGTTGGCTGAAGTTTGCAACATTTATCTCTCTGCTCTCTTTAGTTCAGGCTGTGGGACTGGGAACACAAACTCCACGACTTGGTGTGTAACACGTGTCAGTTATTTGTTTCACGAAAGTAAATTTACTCAGCTCCGAATCCCAGCCCCACTTACTACAGACTACGGAAATTCAATCTCAGTTTCAAGGGAGACTGTGTGTCTCCCACCCGCTCCTCAGGGTCCCATGGAGGTGCTGAGCATTTTAAATAATCTAGAACACTCGTCAAGGCCCTTACTGCTGTGGACTGAATGTTTATGTCCCTTCGAAATTCATATGTTGAAATCCTAGCCCCCAAGGGTGATGGTTTTCAGGACGTAGAACCTTGGGGAGGTGATTAGGTCATGAGGACAAAGCCCTCAGGAATGGGATTAGCGCCCTTACAAAAGGGACCCAGAGAGCTCTCCCTGTCGGTCTTCTTCTCACCATGTGAGGACACAGCCAGAAGTCAGCCATCGATAATCAGGAAGTGGGTTCTCACCAGACATTGAATCTGCTGGCGTCTTGATCTGATTTCCAGCCTGCAGAACTGTGAGAAAAAAAAATGTTTGTTGTTTGAGCCGCCCAGCCTGTGGTTCCTTGTTATAACTGCCTTGATGAACTAAGAGGCTGATAACGACGGACCAGCGAAGTAATTGGCAGAGTCACGATGGCCCTTAGGCATGGGAGGTCTGCCACTGCTGGGCCAAGCTTGGACATGGGGGTCTCTGCTGAGACTGAGAGTTCCAGTGCCTTGGATCCAGCCACACTGGCTTCACCCCAGAGCCCCTCCCTGGGGACCTTGTGAGAGGACAGGTGTTAACATGTGGCTTCCTCTAAAACATTACCCTCTTCCCAGTCTCTCCAACTCTCCCCGCAGGCTGGCCCGCTCACTGCCCCTCCAGCACCTCTCTCTCTGATCAGATCCCTGCTAACTTCTCCCCGCACTGGCCTCTCCTAGGCCGCTGTGGGGGCGAGATGCTGACGCTGGTCAGCATTCCCCG